>NC_138559.1:3695130-4186362 GCF_964273705.1 Natrix helvetica | reverse complement strand
GCCTAATTCAGCCAGAAATGTAACTTTTGACCCAGAACACAGTTTCGAATAACATACACATGTTACTGGTGTTCTGTCGGGGAAGGTAAAAAAAGCCACAGCATTCGCTGATATGAGCTTTCACTGAGGAGTTAGACCAAAGCTTATATCAGAATTAGCAAAAGAGCCTAATTCAGCCAGAAACGTAACTTTTGACCCAGAACTCAGTTTCGAACAACATACAAAGTTTTGTAGTATCCTGAGTCGGGAAACCTAGAAAACCACTCCATTCGCTGATCTGAGCTTTCCCTGAGGAGTTAGACGAAAGCTTATATTAGAATTGGCAAAATAGCACAATTCAACAAGAAACGTAACTTTTGACCCAGAGCTCAGTTTCCAATAACATACATATGTTAGTGGAGTCCTGAGTCGGGGAAGCTAAAAAACTACTCCATTCGCTGATCTGAGCTTTCCCTGAGGAGTTAGACCAAAGCTTATATTAGAATTGGCAAAATAGCACAATTCAGCCAGAAACGTAACTTTTGACCCAGTGCTCAGTTTCGAACAACATACATACGTTACTGGTGTTCTGTCGGGGAAGGTAAAAAAAGCCAAACCATTCGCTGATATGAGCTTTCACTGAGGAGTTAGACCAAAGCTTATATCAGATTTGGCAAAAGAGTGCAATTCAGCCAGAAACGTAACTTTTGACCCACAACGCAGTTTCGAATAACATAAACACGTTAATGGTGTCCTGAGTCGGGGAAGCTAAAAAACCACTCCATTCGCTGATCTGAGCTTTCCCTGAGGAGATAGACCAAAGCTTACATCAGAATTAGCAAAAGAGCCTAATTCAGCAAGAAATGTAACTTTTGACCCAGAACACAGTTTCAAATAACATACACATGTTACTGGTGTTCTGTCGGGGAAGGTAAAAAAAGCCACAGCATTCGCTGATATGAGCTTTCACTGAGGAGTTAGACCAAAGCTTATATCAGATTTGGCAAAAGAGTGCAATTCAGCCAGAAACGTAACTTTTGACCCACAACGCAGTTTCGAATAACATAAACACGTTAATGGTGTCCTGAGTCGGGGAAGCTAAAAAACCACTCCATTCGCTGATCTGAGCTTTCCCTGAGGAGTTAGACCAAAGCTTATATTAGAATTGGCAAAATAGCACAATTCAGCCAGAAATGTAACTTTTGACCCAGAACACAGTTTCGAATAACATAAACACGTTAATGGTGTTCTGAGTCGGGGAAGCTAAAAAACCACTCCATTCGCTGATCTGAGCTTTCACTGAGGAGTTAGACCAAAACTTACATCGGAATTAGCAAAAGAGCCTAATTCAGCCAGAAATGTAACTTTTGACCCAGAACACAGTTTCGAATAACATACACATGTTACTGGTGTTCTGTCGGGGAAGGTAAAAAAAGCCACAGCATTCGCTGATATGAGCTTTCACTGAGGAGTTAGACCAAAGCTTATATCAGAATTAGCAAAAGAGCCTAATTCAGCCAGAAATGTAACTTTTGACCCAGAACTCAGTTTCGAACAACATACAAAGTTTTGTAGTATCCTGAGTCGGGAAACCTAGAAAACCACTCCATTCGCTGATCTGAGCTTTCCCTGAGGAGTTAGACGAAAGCTTATATTAGAATTGGCAAAATAGCACAATTCAACAAGAAACGTAACTTTTGACCCAGAGCTCAGTTTCCAATAACATACAATTGTTAGTGGAGTCCTGAGTCGGGGAAGCTAAAAAACCACTCCATTCGCTTATCTGAGCTTTCACTGAGGAGTTAGACCAAAGCTTATATCAGAATTGGCAAAAGAGCCCAATTCAGCCAGAAATGTAACTTTTGACCCAGAGCTCAGTTTTGAAAAACATAAACACATTAATGGTGTCCAGAGTCGAGGAAGCTAAAAGACCACTCCATTCGAGGATCTGCGCTTTCCCTGAGGAGTTAGACCAAAGCTTATATCAGATTTGGAAAAAGAGTGCAATTCAGCCAGAAACGTAAGTTTTGACACAGAGCTCAGTTTCGAACAACATACATATGTTAGTGGAGTCCTGAGTCGGGGAAGCTAAAAAACCACTCCATTCGCTGATCTGAGCTTTCCCTGAGGAGATAGACCAAAGCTTACATCAGAATTAGCAAAAGAGCCTAATTCAGCCAGAAACGTAACTTTTGACCCAGAGCTCAGTTTCGAACAACATACATATGTTAGTAGTGTCCTGAGTCGGGGAAGCTAAAAAAACCACTCCATTCGCTGATCTGAGCTTTCCCTAAGGAGTTAGACCAAAGCTTATATCAGATTTGGCAAAAGAGTGCAATTCAGCCAGAAACGTAACTTTTGACACAGAGCTCAGTTTCGAACAACATACATATGTTAGTGGAGTCCTGAGTCGGGGAAGCTAAAAAACCACTCCATTCGCTGATCTGAGCTTTCCCTGAGGAGTTAGACCAAAGCTTATATTAGAATTAACAAAATAGCACAATTCAGCCAGAAACGTAACTTTTGACCCAGAGCTCAGTTTCGAACAACATATGTTAGTGGTGTCCTGAGTCGGGGAAGCTAAAAAACCACTCCATTCGCTGATCTGAGCTTTCCCTAAGGAGTTAGACCAAAGCTTATATCAGATTTGGCAAAAGAGTGCAATTCAGCCAGAAACGTAACTTTTGACCCAGAGCTCAGTTTTGAATTACATACACATGTTACTGGTGTTCTGTCGGGGAAGGTAAAAAAAGCCACAGCATTCGCTGATATGAGCTTTCACTGAGGAGTTAGACCAAAGTTTATATCAGAATTAGCAAAAGAGCCTAATTCAGCCAGAAACGTAACTTTTGACCCAGAGCTCAGTTTCGAACAACATACAAAGTTTTGTAGTATCCTGAGTCGGGAAACCTAGAAAACCACTCCATTCGCTGATCTGAGCTTTCCCTGAGGAGTTAGACGAAAGCTTATATTAGAATTGGCAAAATAGCACAATTCAACAAGAAACGTAACTTTTGACCCAGAGCTCAGTTTCCAATAACATACAATTGTTAGTGGAGTCCTGAGTCAGGGAAGCTAAAAAAAAACTCCATTCGCTTATCTGAGCTTTCACTGAGGAGTTAGACCAAAGCTTATATCAGAATTGGCAAAAGAGCCCAATTCAGCCAGAAATGTAACTTTTGACCCAGAGCTCAGTTTTGAAAAACATAATTAATGGTGTCCAGAGTCGAGGAAGCTAAAAGACCACTCCATTCGAGGATCTGCCCTTTCCCTGAGGAGTTAGACCAAAGCTTATATCAGATTTGGCAAAAGAGTGCAATTCAGCCAGAAACGTAACTTTTGACCCAGAGCTCAGTTTTGAATTACATACACATGTTAGTGGTGTCCTGAGTCGGGGAAGCTAAAAAACCACTCCATTCGCTGATCTGAGCTTTCCCTGAGGAGATAGACCAAAGCTTACATCAGAATTAGCAAAAGAGCCTAATTCAGCCAGAAACGTAACTTTTGACCCAGAGCTCAGTTTCGAACAACATACATATGTTAGTAGTGTCCTGAGTCGGAGAAGCTAAAAAAACCACTCCATTCGCTGATCTGAGCTTTCCCTAAGGAGTTAGACCAAAGCTTATATCAGATTTGGCAAAAGAGTGCAATTCAGCCAGAAACGTAACTTTTGACACAGAGCTCAGTTTCGAACAACATACATATGTTAGTGGAGTCCTGAGTCGGGGAAGCTAAAAAACCACTCCATTCGCTGATCTGAGCTTTCCCTGAGGAGTTAGACCAAAGCTTATATTAGAATTAACAAAATAGCACAATTCAGCCAGAAACGTAACTTTTGACCCAGAGCTCAGTTTCGAACAACATACATATGTTAGTGGTGTCCTGAGTCGGGGAAGCTAAAAAACCACTCCATTCGCTGATCTGAGCTTTCCCTAAGGAGTTAGACCAAAGCTTATATCAGATTTGGCAAAAGAGTGCAATTCAGCCAGAAACGTAACTTTTGACCCAGAGCTCAGTTTTGAATTACATACACATGTTACTGGTGTTCTGTCGGGGAAGGTAAAAAAAGCCACAGCATTCGCTGATATGAGCTTTCACTGAGGAGTTAGACCAAAGTTTATATCAGAATTAGCAAAAGAGCCTAATTCAGCCAGAAACGTAACTTTTGACCCAGAGCTCAGTTTCGAACAACATACAAAGTTTTGTAGTATCCTGAGTCGGGAAACCTAGAAAACCACTCCATTCGCTGATCTGAGCTTTCCCTGAGGAGTTAGACGAAAGCTTATATTAGAATTGGCAAAATAGCACAATTCAACAAGAAACGTAACTTTTGACCCAGAGCTCAGTTTCCAATAACATACAATTGTTAGTGGAGTCCTGAGTCGGCGAAGCTAAAAAACCACTCCATTCGCTTATCTGAGCTTTCACTGAGGAGTTAGACCAAAGCTTATATCAGAATTGGCAAAAGAGCCCAATTCAGCCAGAAATGTAACTTTTGACCCAGAGCTCAGTTTTGAAAAACATAAAAACATTAATGGTGTCCAGAGTCGAGGAAGCTAAAAGACCACTCCATTCGAGGATCTGCGCTTTCCCTGAGGAGTTAGACCAAAGCTTATATCAGATTTGGCAAAAGAGTGCAATTCAGCCAGAAACGTAACTTTTGACCCAGAGCTCAGTTTTGAATTACATACACATGTTAGTGGTGTCCTGAGTCGGGGAAGCTAAAAAACCACTCCATTCGCTGATCTGAGCTTTCCCTGAGGAGATAGACCAAAGCTTACATCAGAATTAGCAAAAGAGCCTAATTCAGCCAGAAACGTAACTTTTGACCCAGAGCTCAGTTTCGAACAACATACATATGTTAGTAGTGTCCTGAGTCGGGGAAGCTAAAAAAAACCACTCCATTCGCTGATCTGAGCTTTCCCTAAGGAGTTAGACCAAAGCTTATATCAGATTTGGCAAAAGAGTGCAATTCAGCCAGAAACGTAACTTTTGACACAGAGCTCAGTTTCGAACAACATACATATGTTAGTGGAGTCCTGAGTCGGGGAAGCTAAAAAACCACTCCATTCGCTGATCTGAGCTTTCCTGAGGAGTTAGACCAAAGCTTATATTAGAATTAACAAAATAGCACAATTCAGCCAGAAACGTAACTTTTGACCCAGAGCTCAGTTTCGAACAACATACATATGTTAGTGGTGTCCTGAGTCGGGGAAGCTAAAAACCCACTCCATTCGCTGATCTGAGCTTTCCCTAAGGAGTTAGACCAAAGCTTATATCAGATTTGGCAAAAGAGTGCAATTCAGCCAGAAACGTAACTTTTGACCCAGAGCTCAGTTTTGAATTACATACACATGTTACTGGTGTTCTGTCGGGGAAGGTAAAAAAAGCCACAGCATTCGCTGATATGAGCTTTCACTGAGGAGTTAGACCAAAGTTTATATCAGAATTAGCAAAAGAGCATAATTCAGCCAGAAACGTAACTTTTGACCCAGAGCTCAGTTTCGAACAACATACAAAGTTTTGTAGTATCCTGAGTCGGGAAACCTAGAAAACCACTCCATTCGCTGATCTGAGCTTTCCCTGAGGAGATAGACGAAAGCTTATATTAGAATTGGCAAAAGAGCCTAATTCAGCCAGAAACGTAACTTTTGACCCACAACGCAGTTTCGAATAACATAAACACGTTAATGGTGACCAGAGTCGAGGAAGCTAAAAGACCACTCCATTTGAGGATCTGCGCTTTCCCTGAGGAGTTAGACCAAAGCTTATATCAGATTTGGCAAAAGAGTGCAAATCAGCCAGAAACGTAACTTTTGACCCAGAGCTCAGTTTCGAACAACATACATATGTCAGTGGTGTCCTGAGTCGGGGAAGCTAAAAAAACCACTCCATTCGCTGATCTGAGCTTTCCCTAAGGAGTTAGACCAAAGCTTATATCAGATTTGGCAAAAGAGTGCAATTCAGCCAGAAACGTAACTTTTGACACAGAGCTCAGTTTCGAACAACATACATATGTTAGTGGAGTCCTGAGTCGGGGAAGCTAAAAAACCACTCCATTCGCTGATCTGAGCTTTCCCTGAGGAGTTAGACCAAAGCTTATATTAGAATTAACAAAATAGCACAATTCAGCCAGAAACGTAACTTTTGACCCAGAGCTCAGTTTCGAACAACATACATATGTTAGTGGTGTCCTGAGTCTTGGAAGCTAAAAAACCACTCCATTCGCTGATCTGAGCTTTCCCTAAGGAGTTAGACCAAAGCTTATATCAGATTTGGCAAAAGAGTGCAATTCAGCCAGAAACGTAACTTTTGACACAGAGCTCAGTTTCGAACAACATACATATGTTAGTGGAGTCCTGAGTCGGGGAAGCTAAAAAACCACTCCATTCGCTGATCTGAGCTTTCCCTGAGGAGTTAGACCAAAGCTTATATTAGAATTAACAAAATAGCACAATTCAGCCAGAAACGTAACTTTTGACCCAGAGCTCAGTTTCGAACAACATACATATGTTAGTGGTGTCCTGAGTCGGGGAAGCTAAAAAACCACTCCATTCGCTGATCTGAGCTTTCCCTAAGGAGTTAGACCAAAGCTTATATCAGATTTGGCAAAAGAGTGCAATTCAGCCAGAAACGTAACTTTTGACCCAGAGCTCAGTTTTGAATTACATACACATGTTAGTGGTGTCCTGAGTCGGGGAAGCTAAAAAACCACTCCATTCGCTGATCTGAGCTTTCCCTGAGGAGATAGACCAAAGCTTACATCAGAATTAGCAAAAGAGCCTAATTCAGCAAGAAATGTAACTTTTGACCCAGAACACAGTTTCAAATAACATACACATGTTACTGGTGTTCTGTCGGGGAAGGTAAAAAAAACCACTCCATTCGCTGATCTGAGCTTTCCCTGAGGAGTTAGACCAAAGCTTATATTAGAATTAACAAAATAGCACAATTCAGCCAGAAACGTAACTTTTGACCCAGAGCTCAGTTTCGAACAACATACATATGTTAGTGGTGTCCTGAGTCGGGGAAGCTAAAAAACCACTCCATTCGCTGATCTGAGCTTTCCCTAAGGAGTTAGACCAAAGCTTATATCAGATTTGGCAAAAGAGTGCAATTCAGCCAGAAACGTAACTTTTGACCCAGAGCTCAGTTTTGAATTACATACACATGTTAGTGGTGTCCTGAGTCGGGGAAGCTAAAAAACCACTCCATTCGCTGATCTGAGCTTTCCCTGAGGAGATAGACCAAAGCTTACATCAGAATTAGCAAAAGAGCCTAATTCAGCAAGAAATGTAACTTTTGACCCAGAACACAGTTTCAAATAACATACACATGTTACGGGTGTTCTGTCGGGGAAGGTAAAAAAAGCCAAACCATTCGCTGATATGAGCTTTCACTGAGGAGTTAGACCAAAGCTTACATCAGATTTGGCAAAAGAGTGCAATTCAGCCAGAAACGTAACTTTTGACCCAGAGCTCAGTTTTGAATTACATACACATGTTACTGGTGTTCTGTCGGGGAAGGTAAAAAAAGCCACAGCATTCGCTGATATGAGCTTTCACTGAGGAGTTAGACCAAAGTTTATATCAGAATTAGCAAAAGAGCCTAATTCAGCCAGAAACGTAACTTTTGACCCAGAGCTCAGTTTCGAACAACATACAAAGTTTTGTAGTATCCTGAGTCGGGAAACCTAGAAAACCACTCCATTCGCTGATCTGAGCTTTCCCTGAGGAGATAGACGAAAGCTTATATTAGAATTGGCAAAAGAGCCTAATTCAGCCAGAAACGTAACTTTTGACTCAGAGCTCAGTTTCGAACAACATACAAAGTTTTGTAGTATCCTGAGTCGGGAAACCTAGAAAACCACTCCATTCGCTGATCTGAGCTTTCCCTGAGGAGTTAGACGAAAGCTTATATTAGAATTGGCAAAATAGCACAATTCAACAAGAAACGTAACTTTTGACCCAGAGCTCAGTTTCCAATAACATACAATTGTTAGTGGAGTCCTGAGTCGGGGAAGCTAAAAAACCACTCCATTCGCTTATCTGAGCTTTCACTGAGGAGTTAGACCAAAGCTTATATCAGAATTGGCAAAAGAGCCCAATTCAGCCAGAAATGTAACTTTTGACCCACAACGCAGTTTCGAATAACATAAACACGTTAATGGTGTCCAGAGTCGAGGAAGCTAAAAGACCACTCCATTCGAGGATCTGCGCTTTCCCTGAGGAGTTAGACCAAAGCTTATATCAGATTTGGCAAAAGAGTGCAATTCAGCCAGAAACGTAACTTTTGACCCAGAGCTCAGTTTTGAATTACATACACATGTTAGTGGTGTCCTGAGTCGGGGAAGCTAAAAAACCACTCCATTCGCTGATCTGAGCTTTCCCTGAGGAGATAGACCAAAGCTTATATCAGATTTGGCAAAAGAGTGCAATTCAGCCAGAAACGTAACTTTTGACACAGAGCTCAGTTTCGAACAACATACATATGTTAGTGGAGTCCTGAGTCGGGGAAGCTAAAAAACCACTCCATTCGCTGATCTGAGCTTTCCCTGAGGAGTTAGACCAAAGCTTATATTAGAATTAACAAAATAGCACAATTCAGCCAGAAACGTAACTTTTGACCCAGAGCTCAGTTTCGAACAACATACATATGTTAGTGGTGTCCTGAGTCGGGGAAGCTAAAAAACCACTCCATTCGCTGATCTGAGCTTTCCCTAAGGAGTTAGACCAAAGCTTATATCAGATTTGGCAAAAGAGTGCAATTCAGCCAGAAACGTAACTTTTGACCCAGAGCTCAGTTTTGAATTACATACACATGTTACTGGTGTTCTGTCGGGGAAGGTAAAAAAAGCCACAGCATTCGCTGATATGAGCTTTCACTGAGGAGTTAGACCAAAGTTTATATCAGAATTAGCAAAAGAGCCTAATTCAGCCAGAAACGTAACTTTTGACCCAGAGCTCAGTTTCGAACAACATACAAAGTTTTGTAGTATCCTGAGTCGGGAAACCTAGAAAACCACTCCATTCGCTGATCTGAGCTTTCCCTGAGGAGTTAGACGAAAGCTTATATTAGAATTGGCAAAATAGCACAATTCAACAAGAAACGTAACTTTTGACCCAGAGCTCAGTTTCCAATAACATACAATTGTTAGTGGAGTCCTGAGTCGGGGAAGCTAAAAAACCACTCCATTCGCTTATCTGAGCTTTCACTGAGGAGTTAGACCAAAGCTTATATCAGAATTGGCAAAAGAGCCCAATTCAGCCAGAAATGTAACTTTTGACCCAGAGCTCAGTTTTGAAAAACATAAAAACATTAATGGTGTCCAGAGTCGAGGAAGCTAAAAGACCACTCCATTCGAGGATCTGCGCTTTCCCTGAGGAGTTAGACCAAAGCTTATATCAGATTTGGCAAAAGAGTGCAATTCAGCCAGAAACGTAACTTTTGACCCAGAGCTCAGTTTTGAATTACATACACATGTTAGTGGTGTCCTGAGTCGGGGAAGCTAAAAAACCACTCCATTCGCTGATCTGAGCTTTCCCTGAGGAGATAGACCAAAGCTTACATCAGAATTAGCAAAAGAGCCTAATTCAGCCAGAAACGTAACTTTTGACCCAGAGCTCAGTTTCGAACAACATACATATGTTAGTAGTGTCCTGAGTCGGGGAAGCTAAAAAAACCACTCCATTCGCTGATCTGAGCTTTCCCTAAGGAGTTAGACCAAAGCTTATATCAGATTTGGCAAAAGAGTGCAATTCAGCCAGAAACGTAACTTTTGACACAGAGCTCAGTTTCGAACAACATACATATGTTAGTGGAGTCCTGAGTCGGGGAAGCTAAAAAACCACTCCATTCGCTGATCTGAGCTTTCCCTGAGGAGTTAGACCAAAGCTTATATTAGAATTAACAAAATAGCACAATTCAGCCAGAAACGTAACTTTTGACCCAGAGCTCAGTTTCGAACAACATACATATGTTAGTGGTGTCCTGAGTCGGGGAAGCTAAAAACCCACTCCATTCGCTGATCTGAGCTTTCCCTAAGGAGTTAGACCAAAGCTTATATCAGATTTGGCAAAAGAGTGCAATTCAGCCAGAAACGTAACTTTTGACCCAGAGCTCAGTTTTGAATTACATACACATGTTACTGGTGTTCTGTCGGGGAAGGTAAAAAAAGCCACAGCATTCGCTGATATGAGCTTTCACTGAGGAGTTAGACCAAAGTTTATATCAGAATTAGCAAAAGAGCATAATTCAGCCAGAAACGTAACTTTTGACCCAGAGCTCAGTTTCGAACAACATACAAAGTTTTGTAGTATCCTGAGTCGGGAAACCTAGAAAACCACTCCATTCGCTGATCTGAGCTTTCCCTGAGGAGATAGACGAAAGCTTATATTAGAATTGGCAAAAGAGCCTAATTCAGCCAGAAACGTAACTTTTGACCCACAACGCAGTTTCGAATAACATAAACACGTTAATGGTGACCAGAGTCGAGGAAGCTAAAAGACCACTCCATTCGCTGATCTGAGCTTTCCCTAAGGAGTTAGACCAAAGCTTATATCAGATTTGGCAAAAGAGTGCAATTCAGCCAGAAACGTAACTTTTGACACAGAGCTCAGTTTCGAACAACATACATATGTTAGTGGAGTCCTGAGTCGGGGAAGCTAAAAAACCACTCCATTCGCTGATCTGAGCTTTCCCTGAGGAGTTAGACCAAAGCTTATATTAGAATTAACAAAATAGCACAATTCAGCCAGAAACGTAACTTTTGACCTAGAGCTCAGTTTCGAACAACATACATATGTTAGTGGTGTCCTGAGTCGGGGAAGCTAAAAACCCACTCCATTCGCTGATCTGAGCTTTCCCTAAGGAGTTAGACCAAAGCTTATATCAGATTTGGCAAAAGAGTGCAATTCAGCCAGAAACGTAACTTTTGACCCAGAGCTCAGTTTTGAATTACATACACATGTTACTGGTGTTCTGTCGGGGAAGGTAAAAAAAGCCACAGCATTCGCTGATATGAGCTTTCACTGAGGAGTTAGACCAAAGTTTATATCAGAATTAGCAAAAGAGCCTAATTCAGCCAGAAACGTAACTTTTGACCCAGAGCTCAGTTTCGAACAACATACAAAGTTTTGTAGTATCCTGAGTCGGGAAACCTAGAAAACCACTCCATTCGCTGATCTGAGCTTTCCCTGAGGAGATAGACGAAAGCTTATATTAGAATTGGCAAAAGAGCCTAATTCAGCCAGAAACGTAACTTTTGACCCACAACGCAGTTTCGAATAACATAAACACGTTAATGGTGACCAGAGTCGAGGAAGCTAAAAGACCAATCCATTCGAGGATCTGCGCTTTCCCTGAGGAGTTAGACCAAAGCTTATATCAGATTTGGCAAAAGAGTGCAAATCAGCCAGAAACGTAACTTTTGACCCAGAGCTCAGTTTTGAATTACATACAAATGTTAGTGGTGTCCTGAGTCGGGGAAGCTAAAAAACCATTCGCTGATCTGAGCTTTCCCTGAGGAGATAGACCAAAGCTTACATCAGAATTAGCAAAAGAGCCTAATTCAGCCAGAAACGTAACTTTTGACCCAGAGCTCAGTTTCGAACAACATACATATGTCAGTGGTGTCCTGAGTCGGGGAAGCTAAAAAAACCACTCCATTCGCTGATCTGAGCTTTCCCTAAGGAGTTAGACGAAAGCTTATATCAGATTTGGCAAAAGAGTGCAATTCAGCCAGAAACGTAACTTTTGACACAGAGCTCAGTTTCGAACAACATACATATGTTAGTGGAGTCCTGAGTCGGGGAAGCTAAAAAACCACTCCATTCGCTGATCTGAGCTTTCCCTGAGGAGTTAGACCAAAGCTTATATTAGAATTAACAAAATAGCACAATTCAGCCAGAAACGTAACTTTTGACCCAGAGCTCAGTTTCGAACAACATACATATGTTAGTGGTGTCCTGAGTCGGGGAAGCTAAAAAACCACTCCATTCGCTGATCTGAGCTAACTCCTAAGGAGTTAGACCAAAGCTTATATCAGATTTGGCAAAAGAGTGCAATTCAGCCAGAAACGTAACTTTTGACCCAGAGCTCAGTTTTGAATTACATACACATGTTAGTGGTGTCCTGAGTCGGGGAAGCTAAAAAACCACTCCATTCGCTGATCTGAGCTTTCCCTGAGGAGATAGACCAAAGCTTACATCAGAATTAGCAAAAGAGCCTAATTCAGCCAGAAATGTAACTTTTGACCCAGAACACAGTTTCAAATAACATACACATGTTACGGGTGTTCTGTCGGGGAAGGTAAAAAAAGCCAAACCATTCGCTGATATGAGCTTTCACTGAGGAGTTAGACCAAAGCTTACATCAGATTTGGCAAAAGAGTGCAATTCAGCCAGAAACGTAACTTTTGACCCAGAGCTCAGTTTTGAATTACATACACATGTTACTGGTGTTCTGTCGGGGAAGGTAAAAAAAGCCACAGCATTCGCTGATATGAGCTTTCACTGAGGAGTTAGACCAAAGTTTATATCAGAATTAGCAAAAGAGCCTAATTCAGCAAGAAATGTAACTTTTGACCCAGAACACAGTTTCAAATAACATACACATGTTACGGGTGTTCTGTCGGGGAAGGTAAAAAAAGCCAAACCATTCGCTGATATGAGCTTTCACTGAGGAGTTAGACCAAAGCTTACATCAGATTTGGCAAAAGAGTGCAATTCAGCCAGAAACGTAACTTTTGACCCAGAGCTCAGTTTTGAATTACATACACATGTTACTGGTGTTCTGTCGGGGAAGGTAAAAAAAGCCACAGCATTCGCTGATATGAGCTTTCACTGAGGAGTTAGACCAAAGTTTATATCAGAATTAGCAAAAGAGCCTAATTCAGCCAGAAACGTAACTTTTGACCCAGAGCTCAGTTTCGAACAACATACAAAGTTTTGTAGTATCCTGAGTCGGGAAACCTAGAAAACCACTCCATTCGCTGATCTGAGCTTTCCCTGAGGAGATAGACGAAAGCTTATATTAGAATTGGCAAAAGAGCCTAATTCAGCCAGAAACGTAACTTTTGACTCAGAGCTCAGTTTCGAACAACATACAAAGTTTTGTAGTATCCTGAGTCGGGAAACCTAGAAAACCACTCCATTCGCTGATCTGAGCTTTCCCTGAGGAGTTAGACGAAAGCTTATATTAGAATTGGCAAAATAGCACAATTCAACAAGAAACGTAACTTTTGACCCAGAGCTCAGTTTCCAATAACATACAATTGTTAGTGGAGTCCTGAGTCGGGGAAGCTAAAAAACCACTCCATTCGCTTATCTGAGCTTTCACTGAGGAGTTAGACCAAAGCTTATATCAGAATTGGCAAAAGAGCCCAATTCAGCCAGAAATGTAACTTTTGACCCACAACGCAGTTTCGAATAACATAAACACGTTAATGGTGTCCAGAGTCGAGGAAGCTAAAAGACCACTCCATTCGAGGATCTGCGCTTTCCCTGAGGAGTTAGACCAAAGCTTATATCAGATTTGGCAAAAGAGTGCAATTCAGCCAGAAACGTAACTTTTGACCCAGAGCTCAGTTTTGAATTACATACACATGTTAGTGGTGTCCTGAGTCGGGGAAGCTAAAAAACCACTCCATTCGCTGATCTGAGCTTTCCCTGAGGAGATAGACCAAAGCTTATATCAGATTTGGCAAAAGAGTGCAATTCAGCCAGAAACGTAACTTTTGACACAGAGCTCAGTTTCGAACAACATACATATGTTAGTGGAGTCCTGAGTCGGGGAAGCTAAAAAACCACTCCATTCGCTGATCTGAGCTTTCCCTGAGGAGTTAGACCAAAGCTTATATTAGAATTAACAAAATAGCACAATTCAGCCAGAAACGTAACTTTTGACCCAGAGCTCAGTTTCGAACAACATACATATGTTAGTGGTGTCCTGAGTCGGGGAAGCTAAAAAACCACTCCATTCGCTGATCTGAGCTTTCCCTAAGGAGTTAGACCAAAGCTTATATCAGATTTGGCAAAAGAGTGCAATTCAGCCAGAAACGTAACTTTTGACCCAGAGCTCAGTTTTGAATTACATACACATGTTACTGGTGTTCTGTCGGGGAAGGTAAAAAAAGCCACAGCATTCGCTGATATGAGCTTTCACTGAGGAGTTAGACCAAAGTTTATATCAGAATTAGCAAAAGAGCCTAATTCAGCCAGAAACGTAACTTTTGACCCAGAGCTCAGTTTCGAACAACATACAAAGTTTTGTAGTATCCTGAGTCGGGAAACCTAGAAAACCACTCCATTCGCTGATCTGAGCTTTCCCTGAGGAGTTAGACGAAAGCTTATATTAGAATTGGCAAAATAGCACAATTCAACAAGAAACGTAACTTTTGACCCAGAGCTCAGTTTCCAATAACATACAATTGTTAGTGGAGTCCTGAGTCGGGGAAGCTAAAAAACCACTCCATTCGCTTATCTGAGCTTTCACTGAGGAGTTAGACCAAAGCTTATATCAGAATTGGCAAAAGAGCCCAATTCAGCCAGAAATGTAACTTTTGACCCAGAGCTCAGTTTTGAAAAACATAAAAACATTAATGGTGTCCAGAGTCGAGGAAGCTAAAAGACCACTCCATTCGAGGATCTGCGCTTTCCCTGAGGAGTTAGACCAAAGCTTATATCAGATTTGGCAAAAGAGTGCAATTCAGCCAGAAACGTAACTTTTGACCCAGAGCTCAGTTTTGAATTACATACACATGTTAGTGGTGTCCTGAGTCGGGGAAGCTAAAAAACCACTCCATTCGCTGATCTGAGCTTTCCCTGAGGAGATAGACCAAAGCTTACATCAGAATTAGCAAAAGAGCCTAATTCAGCCAGAAACGTAACTTTTGACCCAGAGCTCAGTTTCGAACAACATACATATGTTAGTAGTGTCCTGAGTCGGGGAAGCTAAAAAAACCACTCCATTCGCTGATCTGAGCTTTCCCTAAGGAGTTAGACCAAAGCTTATATCAGATTTGGCAAAAGAGTGCAATTCAGCCAGAAACGTAACTTTTGACACAGAGCTCAGTTTCGAACAACATACATATGTTAGTGGAGTCCTGAGTCGGGGAAGCTAAAAAACCACTCCATTCGCTGATCTGAGCTTTCCCTGAGGAGTTAGACCAAAGCTTATATTAGAATTAACAAAATAGCACAATTCAGCCAGAAACGTAACTTTTGACCCAGAGCTCAGTTTCGAACAACATACATATGTTAGTGGTGTCCTGAGTCGGGGAAGCTAAAAACCCACTCCATTCGCTGATCTGAGCTTTCCCTAAGGAGTTAGACCAAAGCTTATATCAGATTTGGCAAAAGAGTGCAATTCAGCCAGAAACGTAACTTTTGACCCAGAGCTCAGTTTTGAATTACATACACATGTTACTGGTGTTCTGTCGGGGAAGGTAAAAAAAGCCACAGCATTCGCTGATATGAGCTTTCACTGAGGAGTTAGACCAAAGTTTATATCAGAATTAGCAAAAGAGCATAATTCAGCCAGAAACGTAACTTTTGACCCAGAGCTCAGTTTCGAACAACATACAAAGTTTTGTAGTATCCTGAGTCGGGAAACCTAGAAAACCACTCCATTCGCTGATCTGATCTTTCCCTGAGGAGATAGACGAAAGCTTATATTAGAATTGGCAAAAGAGCCTAATTCAGCCAGAAACGTAACTTTTGACCCACAACGCAGTTTCGAATAACATAAACACGTTAATGGTGACCAGAGTCGAGGAAGCTAAAAGACCACTCCATTCGCTGATCTGAGCTTTCCCTAAGGAGTTAGACCAAAGCTTATATCAGATTTGGCAAAAGAGTGCAATTCAGCCAGAAACGTAACTTTTGACACAGAGCTCAGTTTCGAACAACATACATATGTTAGTGGAGTCCTGAGTCGGGGAAGCTAAAAAACCACTCCATTCGCTGATCTGAGCTTTCCCTGAGGAGTTAGACCAAAGCTTATATTAGAATTAACAAAATAGCACAATTCAGCCAGAAACGTAACTTTTGACCCAGAGCTCAGTTTCGAACAACATACATATGTTAGTGGTGTCCTGAGTCGGGGAAGCTAAAAACCCACTCCATTCGCTGATCTGAGCTTTCCCTAAGGAGTTAGACCAAAGCTTATATCAGATTTGGCAAAAGAGTGCAATTCAGCCAGAAACGTAACTTTTGACCCAGAGCTCAGTTTTGAATTACATACACATGTTACTGGTGTTCTGTCGGGGAAGGTAAAAAAAGCCACAGCATTCGCTGATATGAGCTTTCACTGAGGAGTTAGACCAAAGTTTATATCAGAATTAGCAAAAGAGCCTAATTCAGCCAGAAACGTAACTTTTGACCCAGAGCTCAGTTTCGAACAACATACAAAGTTTTGTAGTATCCTGAGTCGGGAAACCTAGAAAACCACTCCATTCGCTGATCTGAGCTTTCCCTGAGGAGATAGACGAAAGCTTATATTAGAATTGGCAAAAGAGCCTAATTCAGCCAGAAACGTAACTTTTGACCCACAACGCAGTTTCGAATAACATAAACACGTTAATGGTGACCAGAGTCGAGGAAGCTAAAAGACCACTCCATTCGAGGATCTGCGCTTTCCCTGAGGAGTTAGACCAAAGCTTATATCAGATTTGGCAAAAGAGTGCAAATCAGCCAGAAACGTAACTTTTGACCCAGAGCTCAGTTTTGAATTACATACAAATGTTAGTGGTGTCCTGAGTCGGGGAAGCTAAAAAACCATTCGCTGATCTGAGCTTTCCCTGAGGAGATAGACCAAAGCTTACATCAGAATTAGCAAAAGAGCCTAATTCAGCCAGAAACGTAACTTTTGACACAGAGCTCAGTTTCGAACAACATACATATGTTAGTGGAGTCCTGAGTCGGGGAAGCTAAAAAACCACTCCATTCGCTGATCTGAGCTTTCCCTGAGGAGTTAGACCAAAGCTTATATTAGAATTAACAAAATAGCACAATTCAGCCAGAAACGTAACTTTTGACCCAGAGCTCGGTTTCGAACAACATACATATGTTAGTGGTGTCCTGAGTCGGGGAAGCTAAAAAACCACTCCATTCGCTGATCTGAGCTTTCCCTAAGGAGTTAGACCAAAGCTTATATCAGATTTGGCAAAAGAGTGCAATTCAGCCAGAAACGTAACTTTTGACACAGAGCTCAGTTTCGAACAACATACATATGTTAGTGGAGTCCTGAGTCGGGGAAGCTAAAAAACCACTCCATTCGCTGATCTGAGCTTTCCCTGAGGAGTTAGACCAAAGCTTATATTAGAATTAACAAAATAGCACAATTCAGCCAGAAACGTAACTTTTGACCCAGAGCTCAGTTTCGAACAACATACATATGTTAGTGGTGTCCTGAGTCGGGGAAGCTAAAAAACCACTCCATTCGCTGATCTGAGCTTTCCCTAAGGAGTTAGACCAAAGCTTATATCAGATTTGGCAAAAGAGTGCAATTCAGCCAGAAACGTAACTTTTGACCCAGAGCTCAGTTTTGAATTACATACACATGTTACTGGTGTTCTGTCGGGGAAGGTAAAAAAAGCCACAGCATTCGCTGATATGAGCTTTCACTGAGGAGTTAGACCAAAGTTTATATCAGAATTAGCAAAAGAGCCTAATTCAGCCAGAAACGTAACTTTTGACCCAGAGCTCAGTTTCGAACAACATACAAAGTTTTGTAGTATCCTGAGTCGGGAAACCTAGAAAACCACTCCATTCGCTGATCTGAGCTTTCCCTGAGGAGATAGACGAAAGCTTATATTAGAATTGGCAAAAGAGCCTAATTCAGCCAGAAACGTAACTTTTGACTCAGAGCTCAGTTTCGAACAACATACAAAGTTTTGTAGTATCCTGAGTCGGGAAACCTAGAAAACCACTCCATTCGCGGATCTGAGCTTTCCCTGAGGAGTTAGACGAAAGCTTATATTAGAATTGGCAAAATAGCACAATTCAACAAGAAACGTAACTTTTGACCCAGAGCTCAGTTTCCAATAACATACAATTGTTAGTGGAGTCCTGAGTCGGGGAAGCTAAAAAACCACTCCATTCGCTTATCTGAGCTTTCACTGAGGAGTTAGACCAAAGCTTATATCAGAATTGGCAAAAGAGCCCAATTCAGCCAGAAATGTAACTTTTGACCCACAACGCAGTTTCGAATAACATAAACACGTTAATGGTGTCCAGAGTCGAGGAAGCTAAAAGACCACTCCATTCGAGGATCTGCGCTTTCCCTGAGGAGTTAGACAAAAGCTTATATCAGATTTGGCAAAAGAGTGCAATTCAGCCAGAAACGTAACTTTTGACCCAGAGCTCAGTTTTGAATTACATACACATGTTAGTGGTGTCCTGAGTCGGGGAAGCTAAAAAACCACTCCATTCGCTGATCTGAGCTTTCCCTGAGGAGATAGACGAAAGCTTACATCAGAATTAGCAAAAGAGCCTAATTCAGCCAGAAACGTAACTTTTGACCCAGAGCTCAGTTTCGAACAACATACATATGTCAGTGGTGTCCTGAGTCGGGGAAGCTAAAAAAACCACTCCATTCGCTGATCTGAGCTTTCCCTAAGGAGTTTGACCAAAGCTTATATCAGATTTGGCAAAAGAGTGCAATTCAGCCAGAAACGTAACTTTTGACCCAGAGCTCAGTTTTGAATTACATACACATGTTACTGGTGTTCTGTCGGGGAAGGTAAAAAAAGCCAAACCATTCGCTGATATGAGCTTTCACTGAGGAGTTAGACCAAAGCTTACATCAGATTTGGCAAAAGAGTGCAATTCAGCCAGAAACGTAACTTTTGACCCAGAGCTCAGTTTTGAATTACATACACATGTTACTGGTGTTCTGTCGGGGAAGGTAAAAAAAGCCACAGCATTCGCTGATATGAGCTTTCACTGAGGAGTTAGACCAAAGTTTATATCAGAATTAGCAAAAGAGCCTAATTCAGCCAGAAACGTAACTTTTGACCCAGAGCTCAGTTTCGAACAACATACAAAGTTTTGTAGTATCCTGAGTCGGGAAACCTAGAAAACCACTCCATTCGCTGATCTGAGCTTTCCCTGAGGAGATAGACGAAAGCTTATATTAGAATTGGCAAAAGAGCCTAATTCAGCCAGAAACGTAACTTTTGACTCAGAGCTCAGTTTCGAACAACATACAAAGTTTTGTAGTATCCTGAGTCGGGAAACCTAGAAAACCACTCCATTCGCTGATCTGAGCTTTCCCTGAGGAGTTAGACGAAAGCTTATATTAGAATTGGCAAAATAGCACAATTCAACAGAAACGTAACTTTTGACCCAGAGCTCAGTTTCCAATAACATACAATTGTTAGTGGAGTCCTGAGTCGGGGAAGCTAAAAAACCACTCCATTCGCTTATCTGAGCTTTCACTGAGGAGTTAGACCAAAGCTTATATCAGAATTGGCAAAAGAGCCCAATTCAGCCAGAAATGTAACTTTTGACCCACAACGCAGTTTCGAATAACATAAACACGTTAATGGTGTCCAGAGTCGAGGAAGCTAAAAGACCACTCCATTCGAGGATCTGCGCTTTCCCTGAGGAGTTAGACCAAAGCTTATATCAGATTTGGCAAAAGAGTGCAATTCAGCCAGAAACGTAACTTTTGACCCAGAGCTCAGTTTTGAATTACATACACATGTTAGTGGTGTCCTGAGTCAGGGAAGCTAAAAAACCACTCCATTCGCTGATCTGAGCTTTCCCTGAGGAGATAGACCAAAGCTTACATCAGAATTAGCAAAAGAGCCTAATTCAGCCAGAAACGTAACTTTTGACCCAGAGCTCAGTTTCGAACAACATACATATGTCAGTGGTGTCCTGAGTCGGGGAAGCTAAAAAAACCACTCCATTCGCTGATCTGAGCTTTCCCTAAGGAGTTTGACCAAAGCTTATATCAGATTTGGCAAAAGAGTGCAATTCAGCCAGAAACGTAACTTTTGACACAGAGCTCAGTTTCGAACAACATACATATGTTAGTGGAGTCCTGAGTCGGGGAAGCTAAAAAACCACTCCATTCGCTGATCTGAGCTTTCCCTGAGGAGATAGACCAAAGCTTACATCAGAATTAGCAAAAGAGCCTAATTCAGCAAGAAATGTAACTTTTGAAACAGAACACAGTTTCAAATAACATACACATGTTACTGGTGTTCTGTCGGGGAAGGTAAAAAAAACCACTCTATTCGCTGATCTGAGCTTTCCCTGAGGAGTTAGACCAAAGCTTATATTAGAATTAACAAAATAGCACAATTCAGCCAGAAACGTAACTTTTGACCCAGAGCTCAGTTTCGAACAACATACATATGTTAGTGGTGTCCTGAGTCGGGGAAGCTAAAAAACCTCTCCATTCGCTGATCTGAGCTTTCCCTAAGGAGTTAGACCAAAGCTTATATCAGATTTGGCAAAAGAGTGCAATTCAGCCAGAAACGTAACTTTTGACCCAGAGCTCAGTTTTGAATTACATACACATGTTAGTGGTGTCCTGAGTCGGGGAAGCTAAAAAACCACTCCATTCGCTGATCTGAGCTTTCCCTGAGGAGATAGACCAAAGCTTACATCAGAATTAGCAAAAGAGCCTAATTCAGCAAGAAATGTAACTTTTGACCCAGAACACAGTTTCAAATAACATACACATGTTACTGGTGTTCTGTCGGGGAAGGTAAAAAAAGCCAAACCATTCGCTGATATGAGCTTTCACTGAGGAGTTAGACCAAAGCTTACATCAGATTTGGCAAAAGAGTGCAATTCAGCCAGAAACGTAACTTTTGACCCAGAGCTCAGTTTTGAATTACATACACATGTTACTGGTGTTCTGTCGGGGAAGGTAAAAAAAGCCACAGCATTCGCTGATATGAGCTTTCACTGAGGAGTTAGACCAAAGTTTATATCAGAATTAGCAAAAGAGCCTAATTCAGCCAGAAACGTAACTTTTGACCCAGAGCTCAGTTTCGAACAACATACAAAGTTTTGTAGTATCCTGAGTCGGGAAACCTAGAAAACCACTCCATTCGCTGATCTGAGCTTTCCCTGAGGAGATAGACGAAAGATTATATTAGAATTGGCAAAAGAGCCTAATTCAGCCAGAAACGTAACTTTTGACTCAGAGCTCAGTTTCGAACAACATACAAAGTTTTGTAGTATCCTGAGTCGGGAAACCTAGAAAACCACTCCATTCGCTGATCTGAGCTTTCCCTGAGGAGTTAGACGAAAGCTTATATTAGAATTGGCAAAATAGCACAATTCAACAAGAAACGTAACTTTTGACCCAGAGCTCAGTTTCCAATAACATACAATTGTTAGTGGAGTCCTGAGTCGGGGAAGCTAAAAAACCACTCCATTCGCTTATCTGAGCTTTCACTGAGGAGTTAGACCAAAGCTTATATCAGAATTGGCAAAAGAGCCCAATTCAGCCAGAAATGTAACTTTTGACCCACAACGCAGTTTCGAATAACATAAACACGTTAATGGTGTCCAGAGTCGAGGAAGCTAAAACACCACTCCATTCGAGGATCTGCGCTTTCCCTGAGGAGTTAGACCAAAGCTTATATCAGATTTGGCAAAAGAGTGCAATTCAGCCAGAAACGTAACTTTTGACCCAGAGCTCAGTTTTGAATTACATACACATGTTAGTGGTGTCCTGAGTCGGGGAAGCTAAAAAACCACTCCATTCGCTGATCTGAGCTTTCCCTGAGGAGATAGACCAAAGCTTACATCAGAATTAGCAAAAGAGCCTAATTCAGCCAGAAACGTAACTTTTGACCCAGAGCTCAGTTTCGAACAACATACATATGTCAGTGGTGTCCTGAGTCGGGGAAGCTAAAAAAACCACTCCATTCGCTGATCTGAGCTTTCCCTAAGGAGTTTGACCAAAGCTTATATCAGATTTGGCAAAAGAGTGCAATTCAGCCAGAAACGTAACTTTTGACACAGAGCTCAGTTTCGAACAACATACATATGTTAGTGGAGTCCTGAGTCGGGGAAGCTAAAAAACCACTCCATTCGCTGATCTGAGCTTTCCCTGAGGAGTTAGACCAAAGCTTATATTAGAATTAACAAAATAGCACAATTCAGCCAGAAACGTAACTTTTGACCCAGAGCTCAGTTTTGAATTACATACACATGTTAGTGGTGTCCTGAGTCGGGGAAGCTAAAAAACCACTCCATTCGCTGATCTGAGCTTTCCCTGAGGAGATAGACCAAAGCTTACATCAGAATTAGCAAAAGAGCCTAATTCAGCAAGAAATGTAACTTTTGACCCAGAACACAGTTTCAAATAACATACACATGTTACTGGTGTTCTGTCGGGGAAGGTAAAAAAAGCCAAACCATTCGCTGATATGAGCTTTCACTGAGGAGTTAGACCAAAGCTTATATCAGAATTAGCAAAAGAGCCTAATTCAGCCAGAAACGTAACTTTTGACCCAGAGCTCAGTTTCGAACAACATACAAAGTTTTGTAGTATCCTGAGTCGGGAAACCTAGAAAACCACTCCATTCGCTGATCTGAGCGTTCCCTGAGGAGATAGACGAAAGCTTATATTAGAATTGGTAAAAGAGCCTAATTCAGCCAGAAACGTAACTTTTGACCCACAACGCAGTTTCGAATAACATAAACACGTTAATGGTGTCCTGAGTCGGGGAAGCTAAAAAACCACTCCATTCGCTGATCTGAGCTTTCCCTGAGGAGATAGACGAAAGCTTATATTAGAATTGGCAAAAGAGCCTAATTCAGCCAGAAACGTAACTTTTGACTCAGAGCTCAGTTTCGAACAACATACAAAGTTTTGTAGTATCCTGAGTTGGGAAACCTAGAAAACCACTCCATTCGCTGATCTGAGCTTTCCCTGAGGAGTTAGACGAAAGCTTATATTAGAATTGGCAAAATAGCACAATTCAACAAGAAACGTAACTTTTGACCCAGAGCTCAGTTTCCAATAACATACAATTGTTAGTGGAGTCCTGAGTCGGGGAAGCTAAAAAACCACTCCATTCGCTTATCTGAGCTTTCACTGAGGAGTTAGACCAAAGCTTATATCAGAATTGGCAAAAGAGCCCAATTCAGCCAGAAATGTAACTTTTGACCCAGAGCTCAGTTTTGAAAAACATAAACACATTAATGGTGTCCAGAGTCGAGGAAGCTAAAAGACCACTCCATTCGCTGATCTGAGCTTTCCCTAAGGAGTTAGACCAAAGCTTATATCAGATTTGGCAAAAGAGTGCAATTCAGCCAGAAACGTAACTTTTGACACAGAGCTCAGTTTCGAACAACATACATATGTTAGTGGAGTCCTGAGTCGGGGAAGCTAAAAAACCACTCCATTCGCTGATCTGAGCTTTCCCTGAGGAGTTAGACCAAAGCTTATATTAGAATTAACAAAATAGCACAATTCAGCCAGAAACGTAACTTTTGACCCAGAGCTCAGTTTCGAACAACATACATATGTTAGTGGTGTCCTGAGTCGGGGAAGCTAAAAAACCACTCCATTCGCTGATCTGAGCTTTCCCTAAGGAGTTAGACCAAATCTTATATCAGATTTGGCAAAAGAGTGCAATTCAGCCAGAAACGTAACTTTTGACCCAGAGCTCAGTTTTGAATTACATACACATGTTAGTGGTGTCCTGAGTCGGGGAAGCTAAAAAACCACTCCATTCGCTGATCTGAGCTTTCCCTGAGGAGATAGACCAAAGCTTACATCAGAATTAGCAAAAGAGCCTAATTCAGCCAGAAATGTAACTTTTGACCCAGAACACAGTTTCGAATAACATACACATATTACTGGTGTTCTGTCGGGGAAGGTAAAAAAAGCCACAGCATTCGCTGATATGAGCTTTCACTGAGGAGTTAGACCAAAGTTTATATCAGAATTAGCAAAAGAGCCTAATTCAGCCAGAAACGTAACTTTTGACCCAGAGCTCAGTTTCGAACAACATACAAAGTTTTGTAGTATCCTGAGTCGGGAAACCTAGAAAACCACTCCATTCGCTGATCTGAGCTTTCCCTGAGGAGATAGACGAAAGCTTATATTAGAATTGGCAAAAGAGCCTAATTCAGCCAGAAACGTAACTTTTGACTCAGAGCTCAGTTTCGAACAACATACAAAGTTTTGTAGTATCCTGAGTCGGGAAACCTAGAAAACCACTCCATTCGCTGATCTGAGCTTTCCCTGAGGAGTTAGACGAAAGCTTATATTAGAATTGGCAAAATAGCACAATTCAACAAGAAACGTAACTTTTGACCCAGAGCTCAGTTTCCAATAACATACAATTGTTAGTGGAGTCCTGAGTCGGGGAAGCTAAAAAACCACTCCATTCGCTTATCTGAGCTTTCACTGAGGAGTTAGACCAAAGCTTATATCAGAATTGGCAAAAGAGCCCAATTCAGCCAGAAACGTAACTTTTGACCCACAACGCAGTTTCGAATAACATAAACACGTTAATGGTGTCCAGAGTCGAGGAAGCTAAAAGACCACTCCATTCGAGGATCTGCGCTTTCCCTGAGGAGTTAGACCAAAGCTTATATAAGATTTGGCAAAAGAGTACAATTCAGCCAGAAACGTAACTTTTGACCCAGAGCTCAGTTTTGAATTACATACACATGTTAGTGGTGTCCTGAGTCGGGGAAGCTAAAAAACCACTCCATTCGCTGATCTGAGCTTTCCCTGAGGAGATAGATCAAAGCTTACATCAGAATTAGCAAAAGAGCCTAATTCAGCCAGAAATGTAACTTTTGACCCAGAACACAGTTTCGAATAACATACACATGTTACTGGTGTTCTGTCGGGGAAGGTAAAAAAAGCCACAGCATTCGCTGATATGAGCTTTCACTGAGGAGTTAGACCAAAACTTATATCAGAATTAGCAAAAGAGCCTAATTCAGCCAGAAACGTAACTTTTGACCCAGAGCTCAGTTTCGAACAACATACAAAGTTTTGTAGTATCCTGAGTCGGGAAACCTAGAAAACCACTCCATTCGCTGATCTGAGCTTTCCCTGAGGAGATAGACGAAAGCTTATATTAGAATTGGCAAAAGAGCCTAATTCAGCCAGAAACGTAACTTTTGACCCACAACGCAGTTTCGAATAACATAAACACGTTAATGGTGACCAGAGTCGAGGAAGCTAAAAGACCACTCCATTCGAGGATCTGCGCTTTCCCTGAGGAGTTAGACCAAAGCTTATATCAGATTTGGCAAAAGAGTGCAATTCAGCCAGAAACGTAACTTTTGACCCAGAGCTCAGTTTTGAATTACATACACGTTAGTGGTGTCCTGAGTCGGGGAAGCTAAAAAACCACTCCATTCGCTGATCTGAGCTTTCCCTGAGGAGATAGACCAAAGCTTATATCAGATTTGGCAAAAGAGTGCAATTCAGCCAGAAACGTAACTTTTGACACAGAGCTCAGTTTCGAACAACATACATATGTTAGTGGAGTCCTGAGTCGGGGAAGCTAAAAAACCACTCCATTCGCTGATCTGAGCTTTCCCTGAGGAGTTAGACCAAAGCTTATATTAG
Source organism: Natrix helvetica (assembly GCF_964273705.1). Classification (NCBI taxonomy): domain Eukaryota; kingdom Metazoa; phylum Chordata; class Lepidosauria; order Squamata; family Natricidae; genus Natrix; species Natrix helvetica. The sequence goes on along the minus strand of NC_138559.1, from coordinate 4,160,811 downwards.
AATTAACAAAATAGCACAATTCAGCCAGAAACGTAACTTTTGACCCAGAGCTCAGTTTCGAACAACATACATATGTTAGTGGTGTCCTGAGTCGGGGAAGCTAAAAAACCACTCCATTCGCTGATCTGAGCTTTCCCTAAGGAGTTAGACCAAAGCTTATATCAGATTTGGCAAAAGAGTGCAATTCAGCCAGAAACGTAACTTTTGACCCAGAGCTCAGTTTTGAATTACATACACATGTTACTGGTGTTCTGTCGGGGAAGGTAAAAAAAGCCACAGCATTCGCTGATATGAGCTTTCACTGAGGAGTTAGACCAAAGTTTATATCAGAATTAGCAAAAGAGCCTAATTCAGCCAGAAACGTAACTTTTGACCCAGAGCTCAGTTTCGAACAACATACAAAGTTTTGTAGTATCCTGAGTCGGGAAACCTAGAAAACCACTCCATTCGCTGATCTGAGCTTTCCCTGAGGAGTTAGACGAAAGCTTATATTAGAATTGGCAAAATAGCACAATTCAACAAGAAACGTAACTTTTGACCCAGAGCTCAGTTTCCAATAACATACAATTGTTAGTGGAGTCCTGAGTCGGGGAAGCTAAAAAACCACTCCATTCGCTTATCTGAGCTTTCACTGAGGAGTTAGACCAAAGCTTATATCAGAATTGGCAAAAGAGCCCAATTCAGCCAGAAATGTAACTTTTGACCCAGAGCTCAGTTTTGAAAAACATAAAAACATTAATGGTGTCCAGAGTCGAGGAAGCTAAAAGACCACTCCATTCGAGGATCTGCGCTTTCCCTGAGGAGTTAGACCAAAGCTTATATCAGATTTGGCAAAAGAGTGCAATTCAGCCAGAAACGTAACTTTTGACCCAGAGCTCAGTTTTGAATTACATACACATGTTAGTGGTGTCCTGAGTCGGGGAAGCTAAAAAACCACTCCATTCGCTGATCTGAGCTTTCCCTGAGGAGATAGACCAAAGCTTACATCAGAATTAGCAAAAGAGCCTAATTCAGCCAGAAACGTAACTTTTGACCCAGAGCTCAGTTTCGAACAACATACATATGTTAGTAGTGTCCTGAGTCGGGGAAGCTAAAAAAACCACTCCATTCGCTGATCTGAGCTTTCCCTAAGGAGTTAGACCAAAGCTTATATCAGATTTGGCAAAAGAGTGCAATTCAGCCAGAAACGTAACTTTTGACACAGAGCTCAGTTTCGAACAACATACATATGTTAGTGGAGTCCTGAGTCGGGGAAGCTAAAAAACCACTCCATTCGCTGATCTGAGCTTTCCCTGAGGAGTTAGACCAAAGCTTATATTAGAATTAACAAAATAGCACAATTCAGCCAGAAACGTAACTTTTGACCCAGAGCTCAGTTTCGAACAACATACATATGTTAGTGGTGTCCTGAGTCGGGGAAGCTAAAAACCCACTCCATTCGCTGATCTGAGCTTTCCCTAAGGAGTTAGACCAAAGCTTATATCAGATTTGGCAAAAGAGTGCAATTCAGCCAGAAACGTAACTTTTGACCCAGAGCTCAGTTTTGAATTACATACACATGTTACTGGTGTTCTGTCGGGGAAGGTAAAAAAAGCCACAGCATTCGCTGATATGAGCTTTCACTGAGGAGTTAGACCAAAGTTTATATCAGAATTAGCAAAAGAGCATAATTCAGCCAGAAACGTAACTTTTGACCCAGAGCTCAGTTTCGAACAACATACAAAGTTTTGTAGTATCCTGAGTCGGGAAACCTAGAAAACCACTCCATTCGCTGATCTGATCTTTCCCTGAGGAGATAGACGAAAGCTTATATTAGAATTGGCAAAAGAGCCTAATTCAGCCAGAAACGTAACTTTTGACCCACAACGCAGTTTCGAATAACATAAACACGTTAATGGTGACCAGAGTCGAGGAAGCTAAAAGACCACTCCATTCGCTGATCTGAGCTTTCCCTAAGGAGTTAGACCAAAGCTTATATCAGATTTGGCAAAAGAGTGCAATTCAGCCAGAAACGTAACTTTTGACACAGAGCTCAGTTTCGAACAACATACATATGTTAGTGGAGTCCTGAGTCGGGGAAGCTAAAAAACCACTCCATTCGCTGATCTGAGCTTTCCCTGAGGAGTTAGACCAAAGCTTATATTAGAATTAACAAAATAGCACAATTCAGCCAGAAACGTAACTTTTGACCCAGAGCTCAGTTTCGAACAACATACATATGTTAGTGGTGTCCTGAGTCGGGGAAGCTAAAAACCCACTCCATTCGCTGATCTGAGCTTTCCCTAAGGAGTTAGACCAAAGCTTATATCAGATTTGGCAAAAGAGTGCAATTCAGCCAGAAACGTAACTTTTGACCCAGAGCTCAGTTTTGAATTACATACACATGTTACTGGTGTTCTGTCGGGGAAGGTAAAAAAAGCCACAGCATTCGCTGATATGAGCTTTCACTGAGGAGTTAGACCAAAGTTTATATCAGAATTAGCAAAAGAGCCTAATTCAGCCAGAAACGTAACTTTTGACCCAGAGCTCAGTTTCGAACAACATACAAAGTTTTGTAGTATCCTGAGTCGGGAAACCTAGAAAACCACTCCATTCGCTGATCTGAGCTTTCCCTGAGGAGATAGACGAAAGCTTATATTAGAATTGGCAAAAGAGCCTAATTCAGCCAGAAACGTAACTTTTGACCCACAACGCAGTTTCGAATAACATAAACACGTTAATGGTGACCAGAGTCGAGGAAGCTAAAAGACCACTCCATTCGAGGATCTGCGCTTTCCCTGAGGAGTTAGACCAAAGCTTATATCAGATTTGGCAAAAGAGTGCAAATCAGCCAGAAACGTAACTTTTGACCCAGAGCTCAGTTTTGAATTACATACAAATGTTAGTGGTGTCCTGAGTCGGGGAAGCTAAAAAACCATTCGCTGATCTGAGCTTTCCCTGAGGAGATAGACCAAAGCTTACATCAGAATTAGCAAAAGAGCCTAATTCAGCCAGAAACGTAACTTTTGACACAGAGCTCAGTTTCGAACAACATACATATGTTAGTGGAGTCCTGAGTCGGGGAAGCTAAAAAACCACTCCATTCGCTGATCTGAGCTTTCCCTGAGGAGTTAGACCAAAGCTTATATTAGAATTAACAAAATAGCACAATTCAGCCAGAAACGTAACTTTTGACCCAGAGCTCGGTTTCGAACAACATACATATGTTAGTGGTGTCCTGAGTCGGGGAAGCTAAAAAACCACTCCATTCGCTGATCTGAGCTTTCCCTAAGGAGTTAGACCAAAGCTTATATCAGATTTGGCAAAAGAGTGCAATTCAGCCAGAAACGTAACTTTTGACACAGAGCTCAGTTTCGAACAACATACATATGTTAGTGGAGTCCTGAGTCGGGGAAGCTAAAAAACCACTCCATTCGCTGATCTGAGCTTTCCCTGAGGAGTTAGACCAAAGCTTATATTAGAATTAACAAAATAGCACAATTCAGCCAGAAACGTAACTTTTGACCCAGAGCTCAGTTTCGAACAACATACATATGTTAGTGGTGTCCTGAGTCGGGGAAGCTAAAAAACCACTCCATTCGCTGATCTGAGCTTTCCCTAAGGAGTTAGACCAAAGCTTATATCAGATTTGGCAAAAGAGTGCAATTCAGCCAGAAACGTAACTTTTGACCCAGAGCTCAGTTTTGAATTACATACACATGTTACTGGTGTTCTGTCGGGGAAGGTAAAAAAAGCCACAGCATTCGCTGATATGAGCTTTCACTGAGGAGTTAGACCAAAGTTTATATCAGAATTAGCAAAAGAGCCTAATTCAGCCAGAAACGTAACTTTTGACCCAGAGCTCAGTTTCGAACAACATACAAAGTTTTGTAGTATCCTGAGTCGGGAAACCTAGAAAACCACTCCATTCGCTGATCTGAGCTTTCCCTGAGGAGATAGACGAAAGCTTATATTAGAATTGGCAAAAGAGCCTAATTCAGCCAGAAACGTAACTTTTGACTCAGAGCTCAGTTTCGAACAACATACAAAGTTTTGTAGTATCCTGAGTCGGGAAACCTAGAAAACCACTCCATTCGCTGATCTGAGCTTTCCCTGAGGAGATAGACGAAAGCTTATATTAGAATTGGCAAAAGAGCCTAATTCAGCCAGAAACGTAACTTTTGACTCAGAGCTCAGTTTCGAACAACATACAAAGTTTTGTAGTATCCTGAGTCGGGAAACCTAGAAAACCACTCCATTCGCGGATCTGAGCTTTCCCTGAGGAGTTAGACGAAAGCTTATATTAGAATTGGCAAAATAGCACAATTCAACAAGAAACGTAACTTTTGACCCAGAGCTCAGTTTCCAATAACATACAATTGTTAGTGGAGTCCTGAGTCGGGGAAGCTAAAAAACCACTCCATTCGCTTATCTGAGCTTTCACTGAGGAGTTAGACCAAAGCTTATATCAGAATTGGCAAAAGAGCCCAATTCAGCCAGAAATGTAACTTTTGACCCACAACGCAGTTTCGAATAACATAAACACGTTAATGGTGTCCAGAGTCGAGGAAGCTAAAAGACCACTCCATTCGAGGATCTGCGCTTTCCCTGAGGAGTTAGACCAAAGCTTATATCAGATTTGGCAAAAGAGTGCAATTCAGCCAGAAACGTAACTTTTGACCCAGAGCTCAGTTTTGAATTACATACACATGTTAGTGGTGTCCTGAGTCGGGGAAGCTAAAAAACCACTCCATTCGCTGATCTGAGCTTTCCCTGAGGAGATAGACGAAAGCTTACATCAGAATTAGCAAAAGAGCCTAATTCAGCCAGAAACGTAACTTTTGACCCAGAGCTCAGTTTCGAACAACATACATATGTCAGTGGTGTCCTGAGTCGGGGAAGCTAAAAAAACCACTCCATTCGCTGATCTGAGCTTTCCCTAAGGAGTTTGACCAAAGCTTATATCAGATTTGGCAAAAGAGTGCAATTCAGCCAGAAACGTAACTTTTGACACAGAGCTCAGTTTCGAACAACATACATATGTTAGTGGAGTCCTGAGTCGGGGAAGCTAAAAAACCACTCCATTCGCTGATCTGAGCTTTCCCTGAGGAGTTAGACCAAAGCTTATATTAGAATTAACAAAATAGCACAATTCAGCCAGAAACGTAACTTTTGACCCAGAGCTCAGTTTCGAACAACATACATATGTTAGTGGTGTCCTGAGTCGGGGAAGCTAAAAAACCACTCCATTCGCTGATCTGAGCTTTCCCTAAGGAGTTAGACCAAAGCTTATATCAGATTTGGCAAAAGAGTGCAATTCAGCCAGAAACGTAACTTTTGACCCAGAGCTCAGTTTTGAATTACATACACATGTTACTGGTGTTCTGTCGGGGAAGGTAAAAAAAGCCAAACCATTCGCTGATATGAGCTTTCACTGAGGAGTTAGACCAAAGCTTACATCAGATTTGGCAAAAGAGTGCAATTCAGCCAGAAACGTAACTTTTGACCCAGAGCTCAGTTTTGAATTACATACACATGTTACTGGTGTTCTGTCGGGGAAGGTAAAAAAAGCCACAGCATTCGCTGATATGAGCTTTCACTGAGGAGTTAGACCAAAGTTTATATCAGAATTAGCAAAAGAGCCTAATTCAGCCAGAAACGTAACTTTTGACCCAGAGCTCAGTTTCGAACAACATACAAAGTTTTGTAGTATCCTGAGTCGGGAAACCTAGAAAACCACTCCATTCGCTGATCTGAGCTTTCCCTGAGGAGATAGACGAAAGCTTATATTAGAATTGGCAAAAGAGCCTAATTCAGCCAGAAACGTAACTTTTGACTCAGAGCTCAGTTTCGAACAACATACAAAGTTTTGTAGTATCCTGAGTCGGGAAACCTAGAAAACCACTCCATTCGCTGATCTGAGCTTTCCCTGAGGAGTTAGACGAAAGCTTATATTAGAATTGGCAAAATAGCACAATTCAACAGAAACGTAACTTTTGACCCAGAGCTCAGTTTCCAATAACATACAATTGTTAGTGGAGTCCTGAGTCGGGGAAGCTAAAAAACCACTCCATTCGCTTATCTGAGCTTTCACTGAGGAGTTAGACCAAAGCTTATATCAGAATTGGCAAAAGAGCCCAATTCAGCCAGAAATGTAACTTTTGACCCACAACGCAGTTTCGAATAACATAAACACGTTAATGGTGTCCAGAGTCGAGGAAGCTAAAAGACCACTCCATTCGAGGATCTGCGCTTTCCCTGAGGAGTTAGACCAAAGCTTATATCAGATTTGGCAAAAGAGTGCAATTCAGCCAGAAACGTAACTTTTGACCCAGAGCTCAGTTTTGAATTACATACACATGTTAGTGGTGTCCTGAGTCAGGGAAGCTAAAAAACCACTCCATTCGCTGATCTGAGCTTTCCCTGAGGAGATAGACCAAAGCTTACATCAGAATTAGCAAAAGAGCCTAATTCAGCCAGAAACGTAACTTTTGACCCAGAGCTCAGTTTCGAACAACATACATATGTCAGTGGTGTCCTGAGTCGGGGAAGCTAAAAAAACCACTCCATTCGCTGATCTGAGCTTTCCCTAAGGAGTTTGACCAAAGCTTATATCAGATTTGGCAAAAGAGTGCAATTCAGCCAGAAACGTAACTTTTGACACAGAGCTCAGTTTCGAACAACATACATATGTTAGTGGAGTCCTGAGTCGGGGAAGCTAAAAAACCACTCCATTCGCTGATCTGAGCTTTCCCTGAGGAGATAGACCAAAGCTTACATCAGAATTAGCAAAAGAGCCTAATTCAGCAAGAAATGTAACTTTTGACCCAGAACACAGTTTCAAATAACATACACATGTTACTGGTGTTCTGTCGGGGAAGGTAAAAAAAACCACTCTATTCGCTGATCTGAGCTTTCCCTGAGGAGTTAGACCAAAGCTTATATTAGAATTAACAAAATAGCACAATTCAGCCAGAAACGTAACTTTTGACCCAGAGCTCAGTTTCGAACAACATACATATGTTAGTGGTGTCCTGAGTCGGGGAAGCTAAAAAACCACTCCATTCGCTGATCTGAGCTTTCCCTAAGGAGTTAGACCAAAGCTTATATCAGATTTGGCAAAAGAGTGCAATTCAGCCAGAAACGTAACTTTTGACCCAGAGCTCAGTTTTGAATTACATACACATGTTAGTGGTGTCCTGAGTCGGGGAAGCTAAAAAACCACTCCATTCGCTGATCTGAGCTTTCCCTGAGGAGATAGACCAAAGCTTACATCAGAATTAGCAAAAGAGCCTAATTCAGCAAGAAATGTAACTTTTGACCCAGAACACAGTTTCAAATAACATACACATGTTACTGGTGTTCTGTCGGGGAAGGTAAAAAAAGCCAAACCATTCGCTGATATGAGCTTTCACTGAGGAGTTAGACCAAAGCTTACATCAGATTTGGCAAAAGAGTGCAATTCAGCCAGAAACGTAACTTTTGACCCAGAGCTCAGTTTTGAATTACATACACATGTTACTGGTGTTCTGTCGGGGAAGGTAAAAAAAGCCACAGCATTCGCTGATATGAGCTTTCACTGAGGAGTTAGACCAAAGTTTATATCAGAATTAGCAAAAGAGCCTAATTCAGCCAGAAACGTAACTTTTGACCCAGAGCTCAGTTTCGAACAACATACAAAGTTTTGTAGTATCCTGAGTCGGGAAACCTAGAAAACCACTCCATTCGCTGATCTGAGCTTTCCCTGAGGAGTTAGACGAAAGCTTATATTAGAATTGGCAAAATAGCACAATTCAACAAGAAACGTAACTTTTGACCCAGAGCTCAGTTTCCAATAACATACAATTGTTAGTGGAGTCCTGAGTCGGGGAAGCTAAAAAACCACTCCATTCGCTTATCTGAGCTTTCACTGAGGAGTTAGACCAAAGCTTATATCAGAATTGGCAAAAGAGCCCAATTCAGCCAGAAATGTAACTTTTGACCCACAACGCAGTTTCGAATAACATAAACACGTTAATGGTGTCCAGAGTCGAGGAAGCTAAAAGACCACTCCATTCGAGGATCTGCGCTTTCCCTGAGGAGTTAGACCAAAGCTTATATCAGATTTGGCAAAAGAGTGCAATTCAGCCAGAAACGTAACTTTTGACCCAGAGCTCAGTTTTGAATTACATACACATGTTAGTGGTGTCCTGAGTCGGGGAAGCTAAAAAACCACTCCATTCGCTGATCTGAGCTTTCCCTGAGGAGATAGACCAAAGCTTACATCAGAATTAGCAAAAGAGCCTAATTCAGCCAGAAACGTAACTTTTGACCCAGAGCTCAGTTTCGAACAACATACATATGTCAGTGGTGTCCTGAGTCGGGGAAGCTAAAAAAACCACTCCATTCGCTGATCTGAGCTTTCCCTAAGGAGTTAGACCAAAGCTTATATCAGATTTGGCAAAAGAGTGCAATTCAGCCAGAAACGTAACTTTTGACACAGAGCTCAGTTTCGAACAACATACATATGTTAATGGAGTCCTGAGTCGGGGAAGCTAAAAAACCACTCCATTCGCTGATCTGAGCTTTCCCTGAGGAGTTAGACCAAAGCTTATATTAGAATTAACAAAATAGCACAATTCAGCCAGAAACGTAACTTTTGACCCAGAGCTCAGTTTCGAACAACATACATATGTTAGTGGTGTCCTGAGTCGGGGAAGCTAAAAAACCACTCCATTCGCTGATCTGAGCTTTCCCTAAGGAGTTAGACCAAAGCTTATATCAGATTTGGCAAAAGAGTGCAATTCAGCCAGAAACGTAACTTTTGACCCAGAGCTCAGTTTTGAATTACATACACATGTTAGTGGTGTCCTGAGTCGGGGAAGCTAAAAAACCACTCCATTCACTGATCTGAGCTTTCCCTGAGGAGATAGACCAAAGCTTACATCAGAATTAGCAAAAGAGCCTAATTCAGCCAGAAATGTAACTTTTGACCCAGAACACAGTTTCGAATAACATACACATATTACTGGTGTTCTGTCGGGGAAGGTAAAAAAAGCCACAGCATTCGCTGATATGAGCTTTCACTGAGGAGTTAGACCAAAGTTTATATCAGAATTAGCAAAAGAGCCTAATTCAGCCAGAAACGTAACTTTTGACCCAGAGCTCAGTTTCGAACAACATACAAAGTTTTGTAGTATCCTGAGTTGGGAAACCTAGAAAACCACTCCATTCGCTGATCTGAGCTTTCCCTGAGGAGTTAGACGAAAGCTTATATTAGAATTGGCAAAATAGCACAATTCAACAAGAAACGTAACTTTTGACCCAGAGCTCAGTTTCCAATAACATACAATTGTTAGTGGAGTCCTGAGTCGGGGAAGCTAAAAAACCACTCCATTCGCTTATCTGAGCTTTCACTGAGGAGTTAGACCAAAGCTTATATCAGAATTGGCAAAAGAGCCCAATTCAGCCAGAAACGTAACTTTTGACACAGAGCTCAGTTTCGAACAACATACATATGTTAGTGGAGTCCTGAGTCGGGGAAGCTAAAAAACCACTCCATTCGCTGATCTGAGCTTTCCCTAAGGAGTTAGACCAAAGCTTATATCAGATTTGGCAAAAGAGTGCAATTCAGCCAGAAACGTAACTTTTGACCCAGAGCTCAGTTTTGAATTACATACACATGTTAGTGGTGTCCTGAGTCGGGGAAGCTAAAAAACCACTCCATTCACTGATCTGAGCTTTCCCTGAGGAGATAGACCAAAGCTTACATCAGAATTAGCAAAAGAGCCTAATTCAGCCAGAAATGTAACTTTTGACCCAGAACACAGTTTCGAATAACATACACATATTACTGGTGTTCTGTCGGGGAAGGTAAAAAAAGCCACAGCATTCGCTGATATGAGCTTTCACTGAGGAGTTAGACCAAAGTTTATATCAGAATTAGCAAAAGAGCCTAATTCAGCCAGAAACGTAACTTTTGACCCAGAGCTCAGTTTTGAATTACATACACGTTAGTGGTGTCCTGAGTCGGGGAAGCTAAAAAACCACTCCATTCGCTGATCTGAGCTTTCCCTGAGGAGATAGACCAAAGCTTACATCAGAATTAGCAAAAGAGCCTAATTCAGCCAGAAACGTAACTTTTGACCCAGAGCTCAGTTTCGAACAACATACATATCTCAGTGGTGTCCTGAGTCGGGGAAGCTAAAAAAACCACTCCATTCGCTGATCTGAGCTTTCCCTAAGGAGTTAGACCAAAGCTTATATCAGATTTGGCAAAAGAGTGCAATTCAGCCAGAAACGTAACTTTTGACACAGAGCTCAGTTTCGAACAACATACATATGTTAGTGGAGTCCTGAGTCGGGGAAGCTAAAAAACCACTCCATTCGCTGATCTGAGCTTTCCCTGAGGAGTTAGACCAAAGCTTATATTAGAATTAACAAAATAGCACAATTCAGCCAGAAACGTAACTTTTGACCCAGAGCTCAGTTTCGAACAACATACATATGTTAGTGGTGTCCTGAGTCGGGGAAGCTAAAAAACCACTCCATTCGCTGATCTGAGCTTTCCCTAAGGAGTTAGACCAAAACTGATATTAGAATTAACAAAATAGCACAATTCAGCCAGAAACGTAACTTTTGACCCAGAGCTCAGTTTCGAACAACATACATATGTTAGTGGTGTCCTGAGTCGGGGAAGCTAAAAAACCACTCCATTCGCTGATCTGAGCTTTCCCTAAGGAGTTAGACCAAAGCTTATATCAGATTTGGCAAAAGAGTGCAATTCAGCCAGAAACGTAACTTTTGACCCAGAGCTCAGTTTTGAATTACATACACATGTTAGTGGTGTCCTGAGTCAGGGAAGCTAAAAAACCACTCCATTCACTGATCTGAGCTTTCCCTGAGGAGATAGACCAAAGCTTACATCAGAATTAGCAAAAGAGCCTAATTCAGCCAGAAATGTAACTTTTGACCCAGAACACAGTTTCGAATAACATACACATATTACTGGTGTTCTGTCGGGGAAGGTAAAAAAAGCCACAGCATTCGCTGATATGAGCTTTCACTGAGGAGTTAGACCAAAGTTTATATCAGAATTAGCAAAAGAGCCTAATTCAGCCAGAAACGTAACTTTTGACCCAGAGCTCAGTTTCGAACAACATACAAAGTTTTGTAGTATCCTGAGTTGGGAAACCTAGAAAACCACTCCATTCGCTGATCTGAGCTTTCCCTGAGGAGTTAGACGAAAGCTTATATTAGAATTGGCAAAATAGCACAATTCAACAAGAAACGTAACTTTTGACCCAGAGCTCAGTTTCCAATAACATACAATTGTTAGTGGAGTCCTGAGTCGGGGAAGCTAAAAAACCACTCCATTCGCTTATCTGAGCTTTCACTGAGGAGTTAGACCAAAGCTTATATCAGAATTGGCAAAAGAGCCCAATTCAGCCAGAAATGTAACTTTTGACCCAGAGCTCAGTTTTGAAAAACATAAACACATTAATGGTGTCCAGAGTCGAGGAAGCTAAAAGACCACTCCATTCGCTGATCTGAGCTTTCCCTAAGGAGTTAGACCAAAGCTTATATCAGATTTGGCAAAAGAGTGCAATTCAGCCAGAAACGTAACTTTTGACACAGAGCTCAGTTTCGAACAACATACATATGTTAGTGGAGTCCTGAGTCGGGGAAGCTAAAAAACCACTCCATTCGCTGATCTGAGCTTTCCCTGAGGAGTTAGACCAAAGCTTATATTAGAATAAACAAAATAGCACAATTCAGCCAGAAACGTAACTTTTGACCCAGAGCTCAGTTTCGAACAACATACATATGTTAGTGGTGTCCTGAGTCGGGGAAGCTAAAAAACCACTCCATTCGCTGATCTGAGCTTTCCCTAAGGAGTTAGACCAAAGCTTATATCAGATTTGGCAAAAGAGTGCAATTCAGCCAGAAACGTAACTTTTGACCCAGAGCTCAGTTTTGAATTACATACACATGTTAGTGGTGTCCTGAGTCGGGGAAGCTAAAAAACCACTCCATTCGCTGATCTGAGCTTTCCCTGAGGAGATAGACCAAAGCTTACATCAGAATTAGCAAAAGAGCCTAATTCAGCCAGAAATGTAACTTTTGACCCAGAACACAGTTTCGAATAACATACACATATTACTGGTGTTCTGTCGGGGAAGGTAAAAAAAGCCACAGCATTCGCTGATATGAGCTTTCACTGAGGAGTTAGACCAAAGTTTATATCAGAATTAGCAAAAGAGCCTAATTCAGCCAGAAACGTAACTTTTGACCCAGAGCTCAGTTTCGAACAACATACAAAGTTTTGTAGTATCCTGAGTTGGGAAACCTAGAAAACCACTCCATTCGCTGATCTGAGCTTTCCCTGAGGAGTTAGACGAAAGCTTATATTAGAATTGGCAAAATAGCACAATTCAACAAGAAACGTAACTTTTGACCCAGAGCTCAGTTTCCAATAACATACAATTGTTAGTGGAGTCCTGAGTCGGGGAAGCTAAAAAACCACTCCATTCGCTTATCTGAGCTTTCACTGAGGAGTTAGACCAAAGCTTATATCAGAATTGGCAAAAGAGCCCAATTCAGCCAGAAATGTAACTTTTGACACAGAGCTCAGTTTCGAACAACATACATATGTTAGTGGAGTCCTGAGTCGGGGAAGCTAAAAAACCACTCCATTCGCTGATCTGAGCTTTCCCTGAGGAGTTAGACCAAAGCTTATATTAGAATTAACAAAATAGCACAATTCAGCCAGAAACGTAACTTTTGACCCAGAGCTCAGTTTCGAACAACATACATATGTTAGTGGTGTCCTGAGTCGGGGAAGCTAAAAAACCACTCCATTCGCTGATCTGAGCTTTCCCTAAGGAGTTAGACCAAAGCTTATATCAGATTTGGCAAAAGAGTGCAATTCAGCCAGAAACGTAACTTTTGACCCAGAGCTCAGTTTTGAATTACATACACATGTTAGTGGTGTCCTGAGTCGGGGAAGCTAAAAAACCACTCCATTCACTGATCTGAGCTTTCCCTGAGGAGATAGACCAAAGTTTACATCAGAATTAGCAAAAGAGCCTAATTCAGCCAGAAATGTAACTTTTGACCCAGAACACAGTTTCGAATAACATACACATATTACTGGTGTTCTGTCGGGGAAGGTAAAAAAAGCCACAGCATTCGCTGATATGAGCTTTCACTGAGGAGTTAGACCAAAGTTTATATCAGAATTAGCAAAAGAGCCTAATTCAGCCAGAAACGTAACTTTTGACCCAGAGCTCAGTTTCGAACAACATACAAAGTTTTGTAGTATCCTGAGTTGGGAAACCTAGAAAACCACTCCATTCGCTGATCTGAGCTTTCCCTGAGGAGTTAGACGAAAGCTTATATTAGAATTCGCAAAATAGCACAATTCAACAAGAAACGTAACTTTTGACCCAGAGCTCAGTTTCCAATAACATACAATTGTTAGTGGAGTCCTGAGTCGGGGAAGCTAAAAAACCACTCCATTCGCTTATCTGAGCTATCACTGAGGAGTTAGACCAAAGCTTATATCAGAATTGGCAAAAGAGCCCAATTCAGCCAGAAATGTAACTTTTGACCCAGAGCTCAGTTTTGAAAAACATAAACACATTAATGGTGTCCAGAGTCGAGGAAGCTAAAAGACCACTCCATTCGCTGATCTGAGCTTTCCCTAAGGAGTTAGACCAAAGCTTATATCAGATTTGGCAAAAGAGTGCAATTCAGCCAGAAACGTAACTTTTGACACAGAGCTCAGTTTCGAACAACATACATATGTTAGTGGAGTCCTGAGTCGGGGAAGCTAAAAAACCACTCCATTCGCTGATCTGAGCTTTCCCTGAGGAGTTAGACCAAAACTGATATTAGAATTAACAAAATAGCACAATTCAGCCAGAAACGTAACTTTTGACCCAGAGCTCAGTTTCGAACAACATACATATGTTAGTGGTGTCCTGAGTCGGGGAAGCTAAAAAACCACTCCATTCGCTGATCTGAGCTTTCCCTAAGGAGTTAGACCAAAGCTTATATCAGATTTGGCAAAAGAGTGCAATTCAGCCAGAAACGTAACTTTTGACCCAGAGCTCAGTTTTGAATTACATACACATGTTAGTGGTGTCCTGAGTCGGGGAAGCTAAAAAACCACTCCATTCACTGATCTGAGCTTTCCCTGAGGAGATAGACCAAAGCTTACATCAGAATTAGCAAAAGAGCCTAATTCAGCCAGAAATGTAACTTTTGACCCAGAACACAGTTTCGAATAACATACACATATTACTGGTGTTCTGTCGGGGAAGGTAAAAAAAGCCACAGCATTCGCTGATATGAGCTTTCACTGAGGAGTTAGACCAAAGTTTATATCAGAATTAGCAAAAGAGCCTAATTCAGCCAGAAACGTAACTTTTGACCCAGAGCTCAGTTTCGAACAACATACAAAGTTTTGTAGTATCCTGAGTTGGGAAACCTAGAAAACCACTCCATTCGCTGATCTGAGCTTTCCCTGAGGAGTTAGACGAAAGCTTATATTAGAATTGGCAAAATAGCACAATTCAACAAGAAACGTAACTTTTGACCCAGAGCTCAGTTTCCAATAACATACAATTGTTAGTGGAGTCCTGAGTCGGGGAAGCTAAAAAACCACTCCATTCGCTTATCTGAGCTTTCACTGAGGAGTTAGACCAAAGCTTATATCAGAATTGGCAAAAGAGCCCAATTCAGCCAGAAATGTAACTTTTGACCCAGAGCTCAGTTTTGAAAAACATAAACACATTAATGGTGTCCAGAGTCGAGGAAGCTAAAAGACCACTCCATTCGCTGATCTGAGCTTTCCCTAAGGAGTTAGACCAAAGCTTATATCAGATTTGGCAAAAGAGTGCAATTCAGCCAGAAACGTAACTTTTGACACAGAGCTCAGTTTCGAACAACATACATATGTTAGTGGAGTCCTGAGTCGGGGAAGCTAAAAAACCACTCCATTCGCTGATCTGAGCTTTCCCTGAGGAGTTAGACCAAAGCTTATATTAGAATAAACAAAATAGCACAATTCAGCCAGAAACGTAACTTTTGACCCAGAGCTCAGTTTCGAACAACATACATATGTTAGTGGTGTCCTGAGTCGGGGAAGCTAAAAAACCACTCCATTCGCTGATCTGAGCTTTCCCTAAGGAGTTAGACCAAAGCTTATATCAGATTTGGCAAAAGAGTGCAATTCAGCCAGAAACGTAACTTTTGACCCAGAGCTCAGTTTTGAATTACATACACATGTTAGTGGTGTCCTGAGTCGGGGAAGCTAAAAAACCACTCCATTCGCTGATCTGAGCTTTCCCTGAGGAGATAGACCAAAGCTTACATCAGAATTAGCAAAAGAGCCTAATTCAGCCAGAAATGTAACTTTTGACCCAGAACACAGTTTCGAATAACATACACATATTACTGGTGTTCTGTCGGGGAAGGTAAAAAAAGCCACAGCATTCGCTGATATGAGCTTTCACTGAGGAGTTAGACCAAAGTTTATATCAGAATTAGCAAAAGAGCCTAATTCAGCCAGAAACGTAACTTTTGACCCAGAGCTCAGTTTCGAACAACACACAAAGTTTTGTAGTATCCTGAGTCGGGAAACCTAGAAAACCACTCCATTCGCTGATCTGAGCTTTCCCTGAGGAGATAGACGAAAGCTTATATTAGAATTGGCAAAAGAGCCTAATTCAGCCAGAAACGTAACTTTTGACTCAGAGCTCAGTTTCGAACAACATACAAAGTTTTGTAGTATCCTGAGTCGGGAAACCTAGAAAACCACTCCATTCGCTGATCTGAGCTTTCCCTGAGGAGTTAGACGAAAGCTTATATTAGAATTGGCAAAATAGCACAATTCAACAAGAAACGTAACTTTTGACCCAGAGCTCAGTTTCCAATAACATACAATTGTTAGTGGAGTCCTGAGTCGGGGAAGCTAAAAAACCACTCCATTCGCTTATCTGAGCTTTCACTGAGGAGTTAGACCAAAGCTTATATCAGAATTGGCAAAGAGTGCAATTCAGCCAGAAACGTAACTTTTGACCCAGAGCTCAGTTTTGAATTACATACACATGTTAGTGGTGTCCTGAGTCGGGGAAGCTAAAAAACCACTCCATTCGCTGATCTGAGCTTTCCCTGAGGAGATAGACCAAAGCTTATATCAGATTTGGCAAAAGAGTGCAATTCAGCCAGAAACGTAACTTTTGACCCAGAGCTCAGTTTTGAATTACATACACATGTTAGTGGTGTCCTGAGTCGGGGAAGCTAAAAAACCACTCCATTCGCTGATCTGAGCTTTCCCTGAGGAGATAGACCAAAGCTTACATCAGAATTAGCAAAAGAGCCTAATTCAGCCAGAAATGTAACTTTTGACCCAGAACACAGTTTCGAATAACATACACATGTTACTGGTGTTCTGTCGGGGAAGGTAAAAAAAGCAACAGCATTCGCTGATATGAGCTTTCACTGAGGTGTTAGACCAAAACTTATATCAGAATTAGCAAAAGAGCCTAATTCAGCCAGAAACGTAACTTTTGACCCAGAGCTCAGTTTCGAACAACATACAAAGTTTTGTAGTATCCTGAGTCGGGAAACCTAGAAAACCACTCCATTCGCTGATCTGAGCTTTCCCTGAGGAGATAGACGAAAGCTTATATTACAATTGGCAAAAGAGCCTAATTCAGCCAGAAACGTAACTTTTGACACAGAGCTCAGTTTCGAACAACATACATATGTCAGTGGTGTCCTGAGTCGGGGAAGCTAAAAAAACCACTCCATTCGCTGATCTGAGCTTTCCCTAAGGAGTTAGACCAAAGCTTATATCAGATTTGGCAAAAGAGTGCAATTCAGCCAGAAACGTAACTTTTGACACAGAGCTCAGTTTCGAACAACATACATATGTTAGTGGAGTCCTGAGTCGGGGAAGCTAAAAAACCACTCCATTCGCTGATCTGAGCTTTCCCTGAGGAGATAGACCAAAGCTTACATCAGAATTAGCAAAAGAGCCTAATTCAGCAAGAAATGTAACTTTTGACCCAGAACACAGTTTCAAATAACATACACATGTTACTGGTGTTCTGTCGGGGAAGGTAAAAAAAGCCAAACCATTCGCTGATATGAGCTTTCACTGAGGAGTTAGACCAAAGCTTATATCAGATTTGGCAAAAGAGTGCAATTCAGCCAGAAACGTAACTTTTGACCCACAACGCAGTTTCGAATAACATAAACATGTTAATGGTGTCCTGAGTCGGGGAAGCTAAAAAACCACTCCATTCGCTGATCTGAGCTTTCCCTGAGGAGATAGACGAAAGCTTATATTAGAATTGGCAAAAGAGCCTAATTCAGCCAGAAACGTAACTTTTGACTCAGAGCTCAGTTTCGAACAACATACAAAGTTTTGTAGTATCCTGAGTTGGGAAACCTAGAAAACCACTCCATTCGCTGATCTGAGCTTTCCCTGAGGAGTTAGACGAAAGCTTATATTAGAATTGGCAAAATAGAACAATTCAACAAGAAACGTAACTTTTGACCCAGAGCTCAGTTTCCAATAACATACAATTGTTAGTGGAGTCCTGAGTCGGGGAAGCTAAAAAACCACTCCATTCGTTTATCTGAGCTTTCACTGAGGAGTTAGACCAAAGCTTATATCAGAATTGGCAAAAGAGCCCAATTCAGCCAGAAATGTAACTTTTGACCCAGAGCTCAGTTTTGAAAAACATAAACACATTAATGGTGTCCAGAGTCGAGGAAGCTAAAAGACCACTCCATTCGAGGATCGGCGCTTTCCCTGAGGAGTTAGACCAAAGCTTATATCAGATTTGGCAAAAGAGTGCAATTCAGCCAGAAACGTAACTTTTGACCCAGAGCTCAGTTTTGAATTACATACACGTTAGTGGTGTCCTGAGTCGGGGAAGCTAAAAAACCACTCCATTCGCTGATCTGAGCTTTCCCTGAGGAGATAGACCAAAGCTTACATCAGAATTAGCAAAAGAGCCTAATTCAGCCAGAAACGTAACTTTTGACCCAGAGCTCAGTTTCGAACAACATACATATGTCAGTGGTGTCCTGAGTCGGGGAAGCTAAAAAAACCACTCCATTCGCTGATCTGAGCTTTCCCTAAGGAGTTAGACCAAAGCTTATATCAGATTTGGCAAAAGAGTGCAATTCAGCCAGAAACGTAACTTTTGACACAGAGCTCAGTTTCGAACAACATACATATGTTAATGGAGTCCTGAGTCGGGGAAGCTAAAAAACCACTCCATTCGCTGATCTGAGCTTTCCCTGAGGAGTTAGACCAAAGCTTATATTAGAATTAACAAAATAGCACAATTCAGCCAGAAACGTAACTTTTGACCCAGAGCTCAGTTTCGAACAACATACATATGTTAGTGGTGTCCTGAGTCGGGGAAGCTAAAAAACCACTCTATTCGCTGATCTGAGCTTTCCCTAAGGAGTTAGACCAAAGCTTATATCAGATTTGGCAAAAGAGTGCAATTCAGCCAGAAACGTAACTTTTGACCCAGAGCTCAGTTTTGAATTACATACACGTTAGTGGTGTCCTGAGTCGGGGAAGCTAAAAAACCACTCCATTCGCTGATCTGAGCTTTCCCTGAGGAGATAGACCAAAGCTTACATCAGAATTAGCAAAAGAGCCTAATTCAGCCAGAAACGTAACTTTTGACCCAGAGCTCAGTTTCGAACAACATACATATGTCAGTGGTGTCCTGAGTCGGGGAAGCTAAAAAAACCACTCCATTCGCTGATCTGAGCTTTCCCTAAGGAGTTAGACCAAAGCTTATATCAGATTTGGCAAAAGAGTGCAATTCAGCCAGAAACGTAACTTTTGACACAGAGCTCAGTTTCGAACAACATACATATGTTAATGGAGTCCTGAGTCGGGGAAGCTAAAAAACCACTCCATTCGCTGATCTGAGCTTTCCCTGAGGAGTTAGACCAAAGCTTATATTAGAATTAACAAAATAGCACAATTCAGCCAGAAACGTAACTTTTGACCCAGAGCTCAGTTTCGAACAACATACATATGTTAGTGGTGTCCTGAGTCGGGGAAGCTAAAAAACCACTCTATTCGCTGATCTGAGCTTTCCCTAAGGAGTTAGACCAAAGCTTATATCAGATTTGGCAAAAGAGTGCAATTCAGCCAGAAACGTAACTTTTGACCCAGAGCTCAGTTTTGAATTACATACACATGTTAGTGGTGTCCTGAGTCGGGGAAGCTAAAAAACCACTCCATTCACTGATCTGAGCTTTCCCTGAGGAGATAGACCAAAGCTTACATCAGAATTAGCAAAAGAGCCTAATTCAGCCAGAAATGTAACTTTTGACCCAGAACACAGTTTCGAATAACATACACATATTACTGGTGTTCTGTCGGGGAAGGTAAAAAAAGCCACAGCATTCGCTGATATGAGCTTTCACTGAGGAGTTAGACCAAAGTTTATATCAGAATTAGCAAAAGAGCCTAATTCAGCCAGAAACGTAACTTTTGACCCAGAGCTCAGTTTCGAACAACATACAAAGTTTTGTAGTATCCTGAGTTGGGAAACCTAGAAAACCACTCCATTCGCTGATCTGAGCTTTCCCTGAGGAGTTAGACGAAAGCTTATATTAGAATTGGCAAAATAGCACAATTCAACAAGAAACGTAACTTTTGACCCAGAGCTCAGTTTCCAATAACATACAATTGTTAGTGGAGTCCTGAGTCGGGGAAGCTAAAAAACCACTCCATTCGCTTATCTGAGCTTTCACTGAGGAGTTAGACCAAAGCTTATATCAGAATTGGCAAAAGAGCCCAATTCAGCCAGAAATGTAACTTTTGACCCAGAGCTCAGTTTTGAAAAACATAAACACATTAATGGTGTCCAGAGTCGAGGAAGCTAAAAGACCACTCCATTCGCTGATCTGAGCTTTCCCTAAGGAGTTAGACCAAAGCTTATATCAGATTTGGCAAAAGAGTGCAATTCAGCCAGAAACGTAACTTTTGACACAGAGCTCAGTTTCGAACAACATACATATGTTAATGGAGTCCTGAGTCGGGGAAGCTAAAAAACCACTCCATTCGCTGATCTGAGCTTTCCCTGAGGAGTTAGACCAAAGCTTATATTAGAATTAACAAAATAGCACAATTCAGCCAGAAACGTAACTTTTGACCCAGAGCTCAGTTTCGAACAACATACATATGTTAGTGGTGTCCTGAGTCGGGGAAGCTAAAAAACCACTCCATTCGCTGATCTGAGCTTTCCCTAAGGAGTTAGACCAAAGCTTATATCAGATTTGGCAAAAGAGTGCAATTCAGCCAGAAACGTAACTTTTGACCCAGAGCTCAGTTTTGAATTACATACACATGTTAGTGGTGTCCTGAGTCGGGGAAGCTAAAAAACCACTCCATTCACTGATCTGAGCTTTCCCTGAGGAGATAGACCAAAGCTTACATCAGAATTAGCAAAAGAGCCTAATTCAGCCAGAAATGTAACTTTTGACCCAGAACACAGTTTCGAATAACATACACATATTACTGGTGTTCTGTCGGGGAAGGTAAAAAAAGCCACAGCATTCGCTGATATGAGCTTTCACTGAGGAGTTAGACCAAAGTTTATATCAGAATTAGCAAAAGAGCCTAATTCAGCCAGAAACGTAACTTTTGACCCAGAGCTCAGTTTCGAACAACATACAAAGTTTTGTAGTATCCTGAGTTGGGAAACCTAGAAAACCACTCCATTCGCTGATCTGAGCTTTCCCTGAGGAGTTAGACGAAAGCTTATATTAGAATTGGCAAAATAGCACAATTCAACAAGAAACGTAACTTTTGACCCAGAGCTCAGTTTCCAATAACATACAATTGTTAGTGGAGTCCTGAGTCGGGGAAGCTAAAAAACCACTCCATTCGCTTATCTGAGCTTTCACTGAGGAGTTAGACCAAAGCTTATATCAGAATTGGCAAAAGAGCCCAATTCAGCCAGAAATGTAACTTTTGACCCAGAGCTCAGTTTTGAAAAACATAAACACATTAATGGTGTCCAGAGTCGAGGAAGCTAAAAGACCACTCCATTCGCTGATCTGAGCTTTCCCTAAGGAGTTAGACCAAAGCTTATATCAGATTTGGCAAAAGAGTGCAATTCAGCCAGAAACGTAACTTTTGACACAGAGCTCAGTTTCGAACAACATACATATGTTAGTGGAGTCCTGAGTCGGGGAAGCTAAAAAACCACTCCATTCGCTGATCTGAGCTTTCCCTAAGGAGTTAGACCAAAGCTTATATCAGATTTGGCAAAAGAGTGCAATTCAGCCAGAAACGTAACTTTTGACCCAGAGCTCAGTTTTGAATTACATACACATGTTAGTGGTGTCCTGAGTCGGGGAAGCTAAAAAACCACTCCATTCACTGATCTGAGCTTTCCCTGAGGAGATGGACCAAAGCTTACATCAGAATTAGCAAAAGAGCCTAATTCAGCCAGAAATGTAACTTTTGACCAAGAACACAGTTTCGAATAACATACACATATTACTGGTGTTCTGTCGGGGAAGGTAAAAAAAGCCACAGCATTCGCTGATATGAGCTTTCACTGAGGAGTTAGACCAAAGTTTATATCAGAATTAGCAAAAGAGCCTAATTCAGCCAGAAACGTAACTTTTGACCCAGAGCTCAGTTTCGAACAACATACAAAGTTTTGTAGTATCCTGAGTTGGGAAACCTAGAAAACCACTCCATTCGCTGATCTGAGCTTTCCCTGAGGAGTTAGACCAAAGCTTATATCAGAATTGGCAAAAGAGCCCAATTCAACAAGAAACGTAACTTTTGACCCAGAGCTCAGTTTCCAATAACATACAATTGTTAGTGGAGTCCTGAGTCGGGAAAGCTAAAAAACCACTCCATTCGCTTATCTGAGCTTTCACTGAGGAGTTAGACCAAAGCTTATATCAGAATTGGCAAAAGAGCCCAATTCAGCCAGAAATGTAACTTTTGACCCAGAGCTCAGTTTTGAAAAACATAAACACATTAATGGTGTCCAGAGTCGAGGAAGCTAAAAGACCACTCCATTCGCTGATCTGAGCTTTCCCTAAGGAGTTAGACCAAAGCTTATATCAGATTTGGCAAAAGAGTGCAATTCAGCCAGAAACGTAACTTTTGACACAGAGCTCAGTTTCGAACAACATACATATGTTAGTGGAGTCCTGAGTCGGGGAAGCTAAAAAACCACTCCATTCGCTGATCTGAGCTTTCCCTGAGGAGTTAGACCAAAGCTTATATTAGAATTAACAAAATAGCACAATTCAGCCAGAAACGTAACTTTTGACCCAGAGCTCAGTTTCGAACAACATACATATGTTAGTGGTGTCCTGAGTCGGGGAAGCTAAAAAACCACTCCATTCGCTGATCTGAGCTTTCCCTAAGGAGTTAGACCAAAGCTTATATCAGATTTGGCAAAAGAGTGCAATTCAGCCAGAAACGTAACTTTTGACCCAGAGCTCAGTTTTGAATTACATACACATGTTAGTGGTGTCCTGAGTCGGGGAAGCTAAAAAACCACTCCATTCGCTGATCTGAGCTTTCCCTGAGGAGATAGACCAAAGCTTACATCAGAATTAGCAAAAGAGCCTAATTCAGCCAGAAATGTAACTTTTGACCCAGAACACAGTTTCGAATAACATACACATATTACTGGTGTTCTGTCGGGGAAGGTAAAAAAAGCCACAGCATTCGCTGATATGAGCTTTCACTGAGGAGTTAGACCAAAGTTTATATCAGAATTAGCAAAAGAGCCTAATTCAGCCAGAAACGTAACTTTTGACCCAGAGCTCAGTTTTGAATTACATACACGTTAGTGGTGTCCTGAGTCGGGGAAGCTAAAAAACCACTCCATTCGCTGATCTGAGCTTTCCCTGAGGAGATAGACCAAAGCTTACATCAGAATTAGCAAAAGAGCCTAATTCAGCCAGAAACGTAACTTTTGACCCAGAGCTCAGTTTCGAACAACATACATATGTCAGTGGTGTCCTGAGTCGGGGAAGCTAAAAAAACCACTCCATTCGCTGATCTGAGCTTTCCCTAAGGAGTTAGACCAAAGCTTATATCAGATTTGGCAAAAGAGTGCAATTCAGCCAGAAACGTAACTTTTGACACAGAGCTCAGTTTCGAACAACATACATATGTTAGTGGAGTCCTGAGTCGGGGAAGCTAAAAAACCACTCCATTCGCTGATCTGAGCTTTCCCTGAGGAGTTAGACCAAAGCTTATATTAGAATTAACAAAATAGCACAATTCAGCCAGAAACGTAACTTTTGACCCAGAGCTCAGTTTCGAACAACATACATATGTTAGTGGTGTCCTGAGTCGGGGAAGCTAAAAAACCACTCCATTCGCTGATCTGAGCTTTCCCTAAGGAGTTAGACCAAAGCTTATATCAGATTTGGCAAAAGAGTGCAATTCAGCCAGAAACGTAACTTTTGACCCAGAGCTCAGTTTTGAATTACATACACATGTTAGTGGTGTCCTGAGTCGGGGAAGCTAAAAAACCACTCCATTCACTGATCTGAGCTTTCCCTGAGGAGATAGACCAAAGCTTACATCAGAATTAGCAAAAGAGCCTAATTCAGCCAGAAATGTAACTTTTGACCCAGAACACAGTTTCGAATAACATACACATATTACTGGTGTTCTGTCGGGGAAGGTAAAAAAAGCCACAGCATTCGCTGATATGAGCTTTCACTGAGGAGTTAGACCAAAGTTTATATCAGAATTAGCAAAAGAGGCCTAATTCAGCCAGAAACGTACTTTTTACCCAGAGCTCAGTTTCGAACAACATACAAAGTTTTGTAGTATCCTGAGTTGGGAAACCTAGAAAACCACTCCATTCGCTGATCTGAGCTTTCCCTGAGGAGTTAGACGAAAGCTTATATTAGAATTGGCAAAATAGCACAATTCAACAAGAAACGTAACTTTTGACCCAGAGCTCAGTTTCCAATAACATACAATTGTTAGTGGAGTCCTGAGTCGGGGAAGCTAAAAAACCACTCCATTCGCTTATCTGAGCTTTCACTGAGGAGTTAGACCAAAGCTTATATCAGAATTGGCAAAAGAGCCCAATTCAGCCAGAAATGTAACTTTTGACCCAGAGCTCAGTTTTGAAAAACATAAACACATTAATGGTGTCCAGAGTCGAGGAAGCTAAAAGACCACTCCATTCGCTGATCTGAGCTTTCCCTAAGGAGTTAGACCAAAGCTTATATCAGATTTGGCAAAAGAGTGCAATTCAGCCAGAAACGTAACTTTTGACACAGAGCTCAGTTTCGAACAACATACATATGTTAGTGGAGTCCTGAGTCGGGGAAGCTAAAAAACCACTCCATTCGCTGATCTGAGCTTTCCCTGAGGAGTTAGACCAAAGCTTATATTAGAATTAACAAAATAGCACAATTCAGCCAGAAACGTAACTTTTGACCCAGAGCTCAGTTTCGAACAACATACATATGTTAGTGGTGTCCTGAGTCGGGGAAGCTAAAAAACCACTCCATTCGGTGATCTGAGCTTTCCCTAAGGAGTTAGACCAAAGCTTATATCAGATTTGGCAAAAGAGTGCAATTCAGCCAGAAACGTAACTTTTGACCCAGAGCTCAGTTTTGAATTACATACACATGTTAGTGGTGTCCTGAGTCGGGGAAGCTAAAAAACCACTCCATTCGCTGATCTGAGCTTTCCCTGAGGAGATAGACCAAAGCTTACATCAGAATTAGCAAAAGAGCCTAATTCAGCCAGAAATGTAACTTTTGACCCAGAACACAGTTTCGAATAACATACACATATTACTGGTGTTCTGTCGGGGAAGGTAAAAAAAGCCACAGCATTCGCTGATATGAGCTTTCACTGAGGAGTTAGACCAAAGTTTATATCAGAATTAGCAAAAGAGCCTAATTCAGCCAGAAACGTAACTTTTGACCCAGAGCTCAGTTTCGAACAACATACATATGTCAGTGGTGTCCTGAGTCGGGAAACCTAGAAAACCACTCCATTCGCTGATCTGAGCTTTCCCTGAGGAGATAGACGAAAGCTTATATTAGAATTGGCAAAAGAGCCTAATTCAGCCAGAAACGTAACTTTTGACCCAGAGCTCAGTTTCGAACAACATACAAAGTTTTGTAGTATCCTGAGTCGGGAAACCTAGAAAACCACTCCATTCGCTGATCTGAGCTTTCCCTGAGGAGTTAGACGAAAGCTTATATCAGAATTGGCAAAAGAGTGCAATTCAGCCAGAAACGTAACTTTTGACCCAGAGCTCAGTTTTGAATTACATACACATGTTAGTGGTGTCCTGAGTCGGGGAAGCTAAAAAACCACTCCATTCGCTGATCTGAGCTTTCCCTGAGGAGATAGACAAAAGCTTATATCAGATTTGGCAAAAGAGTGCAATTCAGCCAGAAACGTAACTTTTGACCCAGAGCTCAGTTTTGAATTACATACACATGTTAGTGGTGTCCTGAGTCGGGGAAGCTAAAAAACCACTCCATTCGCTGATCTGAGCTTTCCCTGAGGAGATAGACCAAAGCTTACATCAGAATTAGCAAAAGAGCCTAATTCAGCCAGAAATGTAACTTTTGACCCAGAACACAGTTTCGAATAACATACACATGTTACTGGTGTTCTGTCGGGGAAGGTAAAAAAAGCAACAGCATTCGCTGATATGAGCTTTCACTGAGGAGTTAGACCAAAACTTATATCAGAATTAGCAAAAGAGCCTAATTCAGCCAGAAACGTAACTTTTGACCCAGAGCTCAGTTTCGAACAACATACAAAGTTTTGTAGTATCCTGAGTCGGGAAACCTAGAAAACCACTCCATTCGCTGATCTGAGCTTTCCCTGAGGAGATAGACGAAAGCTTATATTAGAATTGGCAAAAGAGCCTAATTCAGCCAGAAACGTAACTTTTGACTCAGAGCTCAGTTTCGAACAACATACAAAGTTTTGTAGTATCCTGAGTCGGGAAACCTAGAAAACCACTCCATTCGCTGATCTGAGCTTTCCCTGAGGAGTTAGACGAAAGCTTATATTAGAATTGGCAAAATAGCACAATTCAACAAGAAACGTAACTTTTGACCCAGAGCTCAGTTTCCAATAACATACAATTGTTAGTGGAGTCCTGAGTCGGGGAAGCTAAAAAACCACTCCATTCGCTTATCTGAGCTTTCACTGAGGAGTTAGACCAAAGCTTATATCAGAATTGGCAAAAGAGCCCAATTCAGCCAGAAACGTAACTTTTGACCCACAACGCAGTTTCGAATAACATAAACACGTTAATGGTGTCCAGAGTCGAGGAAGCTAAAAGACCACTCCATTCGAGGATCTGCGCTTTCCCTGAGGAGTTAGACCAAAGCTTATATCAGATTTGGCAAAAGAGTGCAATTCAGCCAGAAACGTAACTTTTGACCCAGAGCTCAGTTTTGAATTACATACACATGTTAGTGGTGTCCTGAGTCGGGGAAGCTAAAAAACCACTCCATTCGCTGATCTGAGCTTTCCCTGAGGAGATAGACCAAAGCTTACATCAGAATTAGCAAAAGAGCCTAATTCAGCCAGAAATGTAACTTTTGACCCAGAACACAGTTTCGAATAACATACACATGTTACTGGTGTTCTGTCGGGGAAGGTAAAAAAAGCAACAGCATTCGCTGATATGAGCTTTCACTGAGGAGTTAGACCAAAACTTATATCAGAATTAGCAAAAGAGCCTAATTCAGCCAGAAACGTAACTTTTGACCCAGAGCTCAGTTTCGAACAACATACAAAGTTTTGTAGTATCCTGAGTCGGGAAACCTAGAAAACCACTCCATTCGCTGATCTGAGCTTTCCCTGAGGAGATAGACGAAAGCTTATATTACAATTGGCAAAAGAGCCTAATTCAGCCAGAAACGTAACTTTTGACCCACAACGCAGTTTCGAATAACATAAATACGTTAATGGTGACCAGAGTCGAGGAAGCTAAAAGACCACTCCATTCGAGGAT
Source organism: Natrix helvetica (assembly GCF_964273705.1). NCBI lineage: Eukaryota > Metazoa > Chordata > Lepidosauria > Squamata > Natricidae > Natrix > Natrix helvetica. The sequence goes on along the minus strand of NC_138559.1, from coordinate 4,133,797 downwards.
CTGCGCTTTCCCTGAGGAGTTAGACCAAAGCTTATATCAGATTTGGCAAAAGAGTGCAATTCAGCCAGAAACGTAACTTTTGACCCAGAGCTCAGTTTTGAATTACATACACGTTAGTGGTGTCCTGAGTCGGGGAAGCTAAAAAACCACTCCATTCGCTGATCTGAGCTTTCCCTGAGGAGATAGACCAAAGCTTACATCAGAATTAGCAAAAGAGCCTAATTCAGCCAGAAACATAACTTTTGACCCAGAGCTCAGTTTCGAACAACATACATATGTCAGTGGTGTCCTGAGTCGGGGAAGCTAAAAAAACCACTCCATTCGCTGATCTGAGCTTTCCCTAAGGAGTTAGACCAAAGCTTATATCAGATTTGGCAAAAGAGTGCAATTCAGCCAGAAACGTAACTTTTGACCCAGAGCTCAGTTTTGAATTACATACACATGTTAGTGGTGTCCTGAGTCGGGGAAGCTAAAAAACCACTCCATTCACTGATCTGAGCTTTCCCTGAGGAGATAGACCAAAGCTTACATCAGAATTAGCAAAAGAGCCTAATTCAGCCAGAAATGTAACTTTTGACCCAGAACACAGTTTCGAATAACATACACATATTACTGGTGTTCTGTCGGGGAAGGTAAAAAAAGCCACAGCATTCGCTGATATGAGCTTTCACTGAGGAGTTAGACCAAAGTTTATATCAGAATTAGCAAAAGAGCCTAATTCAGCCAGAAACGTAACTTTTGACCCAGAGCTCAGTTTCGAACAACATACAAAGTTTTGTAGTATCCTGAGTTGGGAAACCTAGAAAACCACTCCATTCGCTGATCTGAGCTTTCCCTGAGGAGTTAGACGAAAGCTTATATTAGAATTGGCAAAATAGCACAATTCAACAAGAAACGTAACTTTTGACCCAGAGCTCAGTTTCCAATAACATACAATTGTTAGTGGAGTCCTGAGTCGGGGAAGCTAAAAAACCACTCCATTCGCTTATCTGAGCTTTCACTGAGGAGTTAGACCAAAGCTTATATCAGAATTGGCAAAAGAGCCCAATTCAGCCAGAAATGTAACTTTTGACCCAGAGCTCAGTTTTGAAAAACATAAACACATTAATGGTGTCCAGAGTCGAGGAAGCTAAAAGACCACTCCATTCGCTGATCTGAGCTTTCCCTAAGGAGTTAGACCAAAGCTTATATCAGATTTGGCAAAAGAGTGCAATTCAGCCAGAAACGTAACTTTTGACACAGAGCTCAGTTTCGAACAACATACATATGTTAGTGGAGTCCTGAGTCGGGGAAGCTAAAAAACCACTCCATTCGCTGATCTGAGCTTTCCCTAAGGAGTTAGACCAAAGCTTATATCAGATTTGGCAAAAGAGTGCAATTCAGCCAGAAACGTAACTTTTGACCCAGAGCTCAGTTTTGAATTACATACACATGTTAGTGGTGTCCTGAGTCGGGGAAGCTAAAAAACCACTCCATTCACTGATCTGAGCTTTCCCTGAGGAGATAGACCAAAGCTTACATCAGAATTAGCAAAAGAGCCTAATTCAGCCAGAAATGTAACTTTTGACCAAGAACACAGTTTCGAATAACATACACATATTACTGGTGTTCTGTCGGGGAAGGTAAAAAAAGCCACAGCATTCGCTGATATGAGCTTTCACTGAGGAGTTAGACCAAAGTTTATATCAGAATTAGCAAAAGAGCCTAATTCAGCCAGAAACGTAACTTTTGACCCAGAGCTCAGTTTCGAACAACATACAAAGTTTTGTAGTATCCTGAGTTGGGAAACCTAGAAAACCACTCCATTCGCTGATCTGAGCTTTCCCTGAGGAGTTAGACCAAAGCTTATATCAGAATTGGCAAAAGAGCCCAATTCAACAAGAAACGTAACTTTTGACCCAGAGCTCAGTTTCCAATAACATACAATTGTTAGTGGAGTCCTGAGTCGGGAAAGCTAAAAAACCACTCCATTCGCTTATCTGAGCTTTCACTGAGGAGTTAGACCAAAGCTTATATCAGAATTGGCAAAAGAGCCCAATTCAGCCAGAAATGTAACTTTTGACCCAGAGCTCAGTTTTGAAAAACATAAACACATTAATGGTGTCCAGAGTCGAGGAAGCTAAAAGACCACTCCATTCGCTGATCTGAGCTTTCCCTAAGGAGTTAGACCAAAGCTTATATCAGATTTGGCAAAAGAGTGCAATTCAGCCAGAAACGTAACTTTTGACACAGAGCTCAGTTTCGAACAACATACATATGTTAGTGGAGTCCTGAGTCGGGGAAGCTAAAAAACCACTCCATTCGCTGATCTGAGCTTTCCCTGAGGAGTTAGACCAAAGCTTATATTAGAATTAACAAAATAGCACAATTCAGCCAGAAACGTAACTTTTGACCCAGAGCTCAGTTTCGAACAACATACATATGTTAGTGGTGTCCTGAGTCGGGGAAGCTAAAAAACCACTCCATTCGCTGATCTGAGCTTTCCCTAAGGAGTTAGACCAAAGCTTATATCAGATTTGGCAAAAGAGTGCAATTCAGCCAGAAACGTAACTTTTGACCCAGAGCTCAGTTTTGAATTACATACACATGTTAGTGGTGTCCTGAGTCGGGGAAGCTAAAAAACCACTCCATTCGCTGATCTGAGCTTTCCCTGAGGAGATAGACCAAAGCTTACATCAGAATTAGCAAAAGAGCCTAATTCAGCCAGAAATGTAACTTTTGACCCAGAACACAGTTTCGAATAACATACACATATTACTGGTGTTCTGTCGGGGAAGGTAAAAAAAGCCACAGCATTCGCTGATATGAGCTTTCACTGAGGAGTTAGACCAAAGTTTATATCAGAATTAGCAAAAGAGCCTAATTCAGCCAGAAACGTAACTTTTGACCCAGAGCTCAGTTTCGAACAACATACATATGTCAGTGGTGTCCTGAGTCGGGGAAGCTAAAAAAACCACTCCATTCGCTGATCTGAGCTTTCCCTAAGGAGTTAGACCAAAGCTTATATCAGATTTGGCAAAAGAGTGCAATTCAGCCAGAAACGTAACTTTTGACACAGAGCTCAGTTTCGAACAACATACATATGTTAGTGGAGTCCTGAGTCGGGGAAGCTAAAAAACCACTCCATTCGCTGATCTGAGCTTTCCCTGAGGAGTTAGACCAAAGCTTATATTAGAATTAACAAAATAGCACAATTCAGCCAGAAACGTAACTTTTGACCCAGAGCTCAGTTTCGAACAACATACATATGTTAGTGGTGTCCTGAGTCGGGGAAGCTAAAAAACCACTCCATTCGCTGATCTGAGCTTTCCCTAAGGAGTTAGACCAAAGCTTATATCAGATTTGGCAAAAGAGTGCAATTCAGCCAGAAACGTAACTTTTGACCCAGAGCTCAGTTTTGAATTACATACACATGTTAGTGGTGTCCTGAGTCGGGGAAGCTAAAAAACCACTCCATTCACTGATCTGAGCTTTCCCTGAGGAGATAGACCAAAGCTTACATCAGAATTAGCAAAAGAGCCTAATTCAGCCAGAAATGTAACTTTTGACCCAGAACACAGTTTCGAATAACATACACATATTACTGGTGTTCTGTCGGGGAAGGTAAAAAAAGCCACAGCATTCGCTGATATGAGCTTTCACTGAGGAGTTAGACCAAAGTTTATATCAGAATTAGCAAAAGAGCCTAATTCAGCCAGAAACGTAACTTTTTACCCAGAGCTCAGTTTCGAACAACATACAAAGTTTTGTAGTATCCTGAGTTGGGAAACCTAGAAAACCACTCCATTCGCTGATCTGAGCTTTCCCTGAGGAGTTAGACGAAAGCTTATATTAGAATTGGCAAAATAGCACAATTCAACAAGAAACGTAACTTTTGACCCAGAGCTCAGTTTCCAATAACATACAATTGTTAGTGGAGTCCTGAGTCGGGGAAGCTAAAAAACCACTCCATTCGCTTATCTGAGCTTTCACTGAGGAGTTAGACCAAAGCTTATATCAGAATTGGCAAAAGAGCCCAATTCAGCCAGAAATGTAACTTTTGACCCAGAGCTCAGTTTTGAAAAACATAAACACATTAATGGTGTCCAGAGTCGAGGAAGCTAAAAGACCACTCCATTCGCTGATCTGAGCTTTCCCTAAGGAGTTAGACCAAAGCTTATATCAGATTTGGCAAAAGAGTGCAATTCAGCCAGAAACGTAACTTTTGACACAGAGCTCAGTTTCGAACAACATACATATGTTAGTGGAGTCCTGAGTCGGGGAAGCTAAAAAACCACTCCATTCGCTGATCTGAGCTTTCCCTGAGGAGTTAGACCAAAGCTTATATTAGAATTAACAAAATAGCACAATTCAGCCAGAAACGTAACTTTTGACCCAGAGCTCAGTTTCGAACAACATACATATGTTAGTGGTGTCCTGAGTCGGGGAAGCTAAAAAACCACTCCATTCGGTGATCTGAGCTTTCCCTAAGGAGTTAGACCAAAGCTTATATCAGATTTGGCAAAAGAGTGCAATTCAGCCAGAAACGTAACTTTTGACCCAGAGCTCAGTTTTGAATTACATACACATGTTAGTGGTGTCCTGAGTCGGGGAAGCTAAAAAACCACTCCATTCGCTGATCTGAGCTTTCCCTGAGGAGATAGACCAAAGCTTACATCAGAATTAGCAAAAGAGCCTAATTCAGCCAGAAATGTAACTTTTGACCCAGAACACAGTTTCGAATAACATACACATGTTACTGGTGTTCTGTCGGGGAAGGTAAAAAAAGCCACAGCATTCGCTGATATGAGCTTTCACTGAGGAGTTAGACCAAAGTTTATATCAGAATTAGCAAAAGAGCCTAATTCAGCCAGAAACGTAACTTTTGACCCAGAGCTCAGTTTCGAACAACATACATATGTCAGTGGTGTCCTGAGTCGGGAAACCTAGAAAACCACTCCATTCGCTGATCTGAGCTTTCCCTGAGGAGATAGACGAAAGCTTATATTAGAATTGGCAAAAGAGCCTAATTCAGCCAGAAACGTAACTTTTGACCCAGAGCTCAGTTTCGAACAACATACAAAGTTTTGTAGTATCCTGAGTCGGGAAACCTAGAAAACCACTCCATTCGCTGATCTGAGCTTTCCCTGAGGAGTTAGACGAAAGCTTATATCAGAATTGGCAAAAGAGTGCAATTCAGCCAGAAACGTAACTTTTGACCCAGAGCTCAGTTTTGAATTACATACACATGTTAGTGGTGTCCTGAGTCGGGGAAGCTAAAAAACCACTCCATTCGCTGATCTGAGCTTTCCCTGAGGAGATAGACAAAAGCTTATATCAGATTTGGCAAAAGAGTGCAATTCAGCCAGAAACGTAACTTTTGACCCAGAGCTCAGTTTTGAATTACATACACATGTTAGTGGTGTCCTGAGTCGGGGAAGCTAAAAAACCACTCCATTCGCTGATCTGAGCTTTCCCTGAGGAGATAGACCAAAGCTTACATCAGAATTAGCAAAAGAGCCTAATTCAGCCAGAAATGTAACTTTTGACCCAGAACACAGTTTCGAATAACATACACATGTTACTGGTGTTCTGTCGGGGAAGGTAAAAAAAGCAACAGCATTCGCTGATATGAGCTTTCACTGAGGAGTTAGACCAAAACTTATATCAGAATTAGCAAAAGAGCCTAATTCAGCCAGAAACGTAACTTTTGACCCAGAGCTCAGTTTCGAACAACATACAAAGTTTTGTAGTATCCTGAGTCGGGAAACCTAGAAAACCACTCCATTCGCTGATCTGAGCTTTCCCTGAGGAGATAGACGAAAGCTTATATTAGAATTGGCAAAAGAGCCTAATTCAGCCAGAAACGTAACTTTTGACTCAGAGCTCAGTTTCGAACAACATACAAAGTTTTGTAGTATCCTGAGTCGGGAAACCTAGAAAACCACTCCATTCGCTGATCTGAGCTTTCCCTGAGGAGTTAGACGAAAGCTTATATTAGAATTGGCAAAATAGCACAATTCAACAAGAAACGTAACTTTTGACCCAGAGCTCAGTTTCCAATAACATACAATTGTTAGTGGAGTCCTGAGTCGGGGAAGCTAAAAAACCACTCCATTCGCTTATCTGAGCTTTCACTGAGGAGTTAGACCAAAGCTTATATCAGAATTGGCAAAAGAGCCCAATTCAGCCAGAAACGTAACTTTTGACCCACAACGCAGTTTCGAATAACATAAACACGTTAATGGTGTCCAGAGTCGAGGAAGCTAAAAGACCACTCCATTCGAGGATCTGCGCTTTCCCTGAGGAGTTAGACCAAAGCTTATATCAGATTTGGCAAAAGAGTGCAATTCAGCCAGAAACGTAACTTTTGACCCAGAGCTCAGTTTTGAATTACATACACATGTTAGTGGTGTCCTGAGTCGGGGAAGCTAAAAAACCACTCCATTCGCTGATCTGAGCTTTCCCTGAGGAGATAGACCAAAGCTTACATCAGAATTAGCAAAAGAGCCTAATTCAGCCAGAAATGTAACTTTTGACCCAGAACACAGTTTCGAATAACATACACATGTTACTGGTGTTCTGTCGGGGAAGGTAAAAAAAGCAACAGCATTCGCTGATATGAGCTTTCACTGAGGAGTTAGACCAAAACTTATATCAGAATTAGCAAAAGAGCCTAATTCAGCCAGAAACGTAACTTTTGACCCAGAGCTCAGTTTCGAACAACATACAAAGTTTTGTAGTATCCTGAGTCGGGAAACCTAGAAAACCACTCCATTCGCTGATCTGAGCTTTCCCTGAGGAGATAGACGAAAGCTTATATTACAATTGGCAAAAGAGCCTAATTCAGCCAGAAACGTAACTTTTGACCCACAACGCAGTTTCGAATAACATAAATACGTTAATGGTGACCAGAGTCGAGGAAGCTAAAAGACCACTCCATTCGAGGATCTGCGCTTTCCCTGAGGAGTTAGACCAAAGCTTATATCAGATTTGGCAAAAGAGTGCAATTCAGCCAGAAACGTAACTTTTGACCCAGAGCTCAGTTTTGAATTACATACACGTTAGTGGTGTCCTGAGTCGGGGAAGCTAAAAAACCACTCCATTCGCTGATCTGAGCTTTCCCTGAGGAGATAGACCAAAGCTTACATCAGAATTAGCAAAAGAGCCTAATTCAGCCAGAAACATAACTTTTGACCCAGAGCTCAGTTTCGAACAACATACATATGTCAGTGGTGTCCTGAGTCGGGGAAGCTAAAAAAACCACTCCATTCGCTGATCTGAGCTTTCCCTAAGGAGTTAGACCAAAGCTTATATCAGATTTGGCAAAAGAGTGCAATTCAGCCAGAAACGTAACTTTTGACCCAGAGCTCAGTTTTGAATTACATACACATGTTAGTGGTGTCCTGAGTCGGGGAAGCTAAAAAACCACTCCATTCACTGATCTGAGCTTTCCCTGAGGAGATAGACCAAAGCTTACATCAGAATTAGCAAAAGAGCCTAATTCAGCCAGAAATGTAACTTTTGACCCAGAACACAGTTTCGAATAACATACACATATTACTGGTGTTCTGTCGGGGAAGGTAAAAAAAGCCACAGCATTCGCTGATATGAGCTTTCACTGAGGAGTTAGACCAAAGTTTATATCAGAATTAGCAAAAGAGCCTAATTCAGCCAGAAACGTAACTTTTGACCCAGAGCTCAGTTTCGAACAACATACAAAGTTTTGTAGTATCCTGAGTTGGGAAACCTAGAAAACCACTCCATTCGCTGATCTGAGCTTTCCCTGAGGAGTTAGACGAAAGCTTATATTAGAATTGGCAAAATAGCACAATTCAACAAGAAACGTAACTTTTGACCCAGAGCTCAGTTTCCAATAACATACAATTGTTAGTGGAGTCCTGAGTCGGGGAAGCTAAAAAACCACTCCATTCGCTTATCTGAGCTTTCACTGAGGAGTTAGACCAAAGCTTATATCAGAATTGGCAAAAGAGCCCAATTCAGCCAGAAATGTAACTTTTGACCCAGAGCTCAGTTTTGAAAAACATAAACACATTAATGGTGTCCAGAGTCGAGGAAGCTAAAAGACCACTCCATTCGCTGATCTGAGCTTTCCCTAAGGAGTTAGACCAAAGCTTATATCAGATTTGGCAAAAGAGTGCAATTCAGCCAGAAACGTAACTTTTGACACAGAGCTCAGTTTCGAACAACATACATATGTTAGTGGAGTCCTGAGTCGGGGAAGCTAAAAAACCACTCCATTCGCTGATCTGAGCTTTCCCTAAGGAGTTAGACCAAAGCTTATATCAGATTTGGCAAAAGAGTGCAATTCAGCCAGAAACGTAACTTTTGACCCAGAGCTCAGTTTTGAATTACATACACATGTTAGTGGTGTCCTGAGTCGGGGAAGCTAAAAAACCACTCCATTCACTGATCTGAGCTTTCCCTGAGGAGATAGACCAAAGCTTACATCAGAATTAGCAAAAGAGCCTAATTCAGCCAGAAATGTAACTTTTGACCAAGAACACAGTTTCGAATAACATACACATATTACTGGTGTTCTGTCGGGGAAGGTAAAAAAAGCCACAGCATTCGCTGATATGAGCTTTCACTGAGGAGTTAGACCAAAGTTTATATCAGAATTAGCAAAAGAGCCTAATTCAGCCAGAAACGTAACTTTTGACCCAGAGCTCAGTTTCGAACAACATACAAAGTTTTGTAGTATCCTGAGTTGGGAAACCTAGAAAACCACTCCATTCGCTGATCTGAGCTTTCCCTGAGGAGTTAGACCAAAGCTTATATCAGAATTGGCAAAAGAGCCCAATTCAACAAGAAACGTAACTTTTGACCCAGAGCTCAGTTTCCAATAACATACAATTGTTAGTGGAGTCCTGAGTCGGGAAAGCTAAAAAACCACTCCATTCGCTTATCTGAGCTTTCACTGAGGAGTTAGACCAAAGCTTATATCAGAATTGGCAAAAGAGCCCAATTCAGCCAGAAATGTAACTTTTGACCCAGAGCTCAGTTTTGAAAAACATAAACACATTAATGGTGTCCAGAGTCGAGGAAGCTAAAAGACCACTCCATTCGCTGATCTGAGCTTTCCCTAAGGAGTTAGACCAAAGCTTATATCAGATTTGGCAAAAGAGTGCAATTCAGCCAGAAACGTAACTTTTGACACAGAGCTCAGTTTCGAACAACATACATATGTTAGTGGAGTCCTGAGTCGGGGAAGCTAAAAAACCACTCCATTCGCTGATCTGAGCTTTCCCTGAGGAGTTAGACCAAAGCTTATATTAGAATTAACAAAATAGCACAATTCAGCCAGAAACGTAACTTTTGACCCAGAGCTCAGTTTCGAACAACATACATATGTTAGTGGTGTCCTGAGTCGGGGAAGCTAAAAAACCACTCCATTCGCTGATCTGAGCTTTCCCTAAGGAGTTAGACCAAAGCTTATATCAGATTTGGCAAAAGAGTGCAATTCAGCCAGAAACGTAACTTTTGACCCAGAGCTCAGTTTTGAATTACATACACATGTTAGTGGTGTCCTGAGTCGGGGAAGCTAAAAAACCACTCCATTCACTGATCTGAGCTTTCCCTGAGGAGATAGACCAAAGCTTACATCAGAATTAGCAAAAGAGCCTAATTCAGCCAGAAATGTAACTTTTGACCCAGAACACAGTTTCGAATAACATACACATATTACTGGTGTTCTGTCGGGGAAGGTAAAAAAAGCCACAGCATTCGCTGATATGAGCTTTCACTGAGGAGTTAGACCAAAGTTTATATCAGAATTAGCAAAAGAGCCTAATTCAGCCAGAAACGTAACTTTTTACCCAGAGCTCAGTTTCGAACAACATACAAAGTTTTGTAGTATCCTGAGTTGGGAAACCTAGAAAACCACTCCATTCGCTGATCTGAGCTTTCCCTGAGGAGTTAGACGAAAGCTTATATTAGAATTGGCAAAATAGCACAATTCAACAAGAAACGTAACTTTTGACCCAGAGCTCAGTTTCCAATAACATACAATTGTTAGTGGAGTCCTGAGTCGGGGAAGCTAAAAAACCACTCCATTCGCTTATCTGAGCTTTCACTGAGGAGTTAGACCAAAGCTTATATCAGAATTGGCAAAAGAGCCCAATTCAGCCAGAAATGTAACTTTTGACCCAGAGCTCAGTTTTGAAAAACATAAACACATTAATGGTGTCCAGAGTCGAGGAAGCTAAAAGACCACTCCATTCGCTGATCTGAGCTTTCCCTAAGGAGTTAGACCAAAGCTTATATCAGATTTGGCAAAAGAGTGCAATTCAGCCAGAAACGTAACTTTTGACACAGAGCTCAGTTTCGAACAACATACATATGTTAGTGGAGTCCTGAGTCGGGGAAGCTAAAAAACCACTCCATTCGCTGATCTGAGCTTTCCCTGAGGAGTTAGACCAAAGCTTATATTAGAATTAACAAAATAGCACAATTCAGCCAGAAACGTAACTTTTGACCCAGAGCTCAGTTTCGAACAACATACATATGTTAGTGGTGTCCTGAGTCGGGGAAGCTAAAAAACCACTCCATTCGCTGATCTGAGCTTTCCCTAAGGAGTTAGACCAAAGCTTATATCAGATTTGGCAAAAGAGTGCAATTCAGCCAGAAACGTAACTTTTGACCCAGAGCTCAGTTTTGAATTACATACACATGTTAGTGGTGTCCTGAGTCGGGGAAGCTAAAAAACCACTCCATTCGCTGATCTGAGCTTTCCCTGAGGAGATAGACCAAAGCTTACATCAGAATTAGCAAAAGAGCCTAATTCAGCCAGAAATGTAACTTTTGACCCAGAACACAGTTTCGAATAACATACACATATTACTGGTGTTCTGTCGGGGAAGGTAAAAAAAGCCACAGCATTCGCTGATATGAGCTTTCACTGAGGAGTTAGACCAAAGTTTATATCAGAATTAGCAAAAGAGCCTAATTCAGCCAGAAACGTAACTTTTGACCCAGAGCTCAGTTTCGAACAACATACATATGTCAGTGGTGTCCTGAGTCGGGAAACCTAGAAAACCACTCCATTCGCTGATCTGAGCTTTCCCTGAGGAGATAGACGAAAGCTTATATTAGAATTGGCAAAAGAGCCTAATTCAGCCAGAAACGTAACTTTTGACCCAGAGCTCAGTTTCGAACAACATACAAAGTTTTGTAGTATCCTGAGTCGGGAAACCTAGAAAACCACTCCATTCGCTGATCTGAGCTTTCCCTGAGGAGTTAGACGAAAGCTTATATCAGAATTGGCAAAAGAGTGCAATTCAGCCAGAAACGTAACTTTTGACCCAGAGCTCAGTTTTGAATTACATACACATGTTAGTGGTGTCCTGAGTCGGGGAAGCTAAAAAACCACTCCATTCGCTGATCTGAGGAGATAGACAAAAGCTTATATCAGATTTGGCAAAAGAGTGCAATTCAGCCAGAAACGTAACTTTTGACCCAGAGCTCAGTTTTGAATTACATACACATGTTAGTGGTGTCCTGAGTCGGGGAAGCTAAAAAACCACTCCATTCGCTGATCTGAGCTTTCCCTGAGGAGATAGACCAAAGCTTACATCAGAATTAGCAAAAGAGCCTAATTCAGCCAGAAATGTAACTTTTGACCCAGAACACAGTTTCGAATAACATACACATGTTACTGGTGTTCTGTCGGGGAAGGTAAAAAAAGCAACAGCATTCGCTGATATGAGCTTTCACTGAGGAGTTAGACCAAAACTTATATCAGAATTAGCAAAAGAGCCTAATTCAGCCAGAAACGTAACTTTTGACCCAGAGCTCAGTTTCGAACAACATACAAAGTTTTGTAGTATCCTGAGTCGGGAAACCTAGAAAACCACTCCATTCGCTGATCTGAGCTTTCCCTGAGGAGATAGACGAAAGCTTATATTAGAATTGGCAAAAGAGCCTAATTCAGCCAGAAACGTAACTTTTGACTCAGAGCTCAGTTTCGAACAACATACAAAGTTTTGTAGTATCCTGAGTCGGGAAACCTAGAAAACCACTCCATTCGCTGATCTGAGCTTTCCCTGAGGAGTTAGACGAAAGCTTATATTAGAATTGGCAAAATAGCACAATTCAACAAGAAACGTAACTTTTGACCCAGAGCTCAGTTTCCAATAACATACAATTGTTAGTGGAGTCCTGAGTCGGGGAAGCTAAAAAACCACTCCATTCGCTTATCTGAGCTTTCACTGAGGAGTTAGACCAAAGCTTATATCAGAATTGGCAAAAGAGCCCAATTCAGCCAGAAACGTAACTTTTGACCCACAACGCAGTTTCGAATAACATAAACACGTTAATGGTGTCCAGAGTCGAGGAAGCTAAAAGACCACTCCATTCGAGGATCTGCGCTTTCCCTGAGGAGTTAGACCAAAGCTTATATCAGATTTGGCAAAAGAGTGCAATTCAGCCAGAAACGTAACTTTTGACCCAGAGCTCAGTTTTGAATTACATACACATGTTAGTGGTGTCCTGAGTCGGGGAAGCTAAAAAACCACTCCATTCGCTGATCTGAGCTTTCCCTGAGGAGATAGACCAAAGCTTACATCAGAATTAGCAAAAGAGCCTAATTCAGCCAGAAATGTAACTTTTGACCCAGAACACAGTTTCGAATAACATACACATGTTACTGGTGTTCTGTCGGGGAAGGTAAAAAAAGCAACAGCATTCGCTGATATGAGCTTTCACTGAGGAGTTAGACCAAAACTTATATCAGAATTAGCAAAAGAGCCTAATTCAGCCAGAAACGTAACTTTTGACCCAGAGCTCAGTTTCGAACAACATACAAAGTTTTGTAGTATCCTGAGTCGGGAAACCTAGAAAACCACTCCATTCGCTGATCTGAGCTTTCCCTGAGGAGATAGACGAAAGCTTATATTACAATTGGCAAAAGAGCCTAATTCAGCCAGAAACGTAACTTTTGACCCACAACGCAGTTTCGAATAACATAAATACGTTAATGGTGACCAGAGTCGAGGAAGCTAAAAGACCACTCCATTCGAGGATCTGCGCTTTCCCTGAGGAGTTAGACCAAAGCTTATATCAGATTTGGCAAAAGAGTGCAATTCAGCCAGAAACGTAACTTTTGACCCAGAGCTCAGTTTTGAATTACATACACGTTAGTGGTGTCCTGAGTCGGGGAAGCTAAAAAACCACTCCATTCGCTGATCTGAGCTTTCCCTGAGGAGATAGACCAAAGCTTACATCAGAATTAGCAAAAGAGCCTAATTCAGCCAGAAACATAACTTTTGACCCAGAGCTCAGTTTCGAACAACATACATATGTCAGTGGTGTCCTGAGTCGGGGAAGCTAAAAAAACCACTCCATTCGCTGATCTGAGCTTTCCCTAAGGAGTTAGACCAAAGCTTATATCAGATTTGGCAAAAGAGTGCAATTCAGCCAGAAACGTAACTTTTGACCCAGAGCTCAGTTTTGAATTACATACACATGTTAGTGGTGTCCTGAGTCGGGGAAGCTAAAAAACCACTCCATTCACTGATCTGAGCTTTCCCTGAGGAGATAGACCAAAGCTTACATCAGAATTAGCAAAAGAGCCTAATTCAGCCAGAAATGTAACTTTTGACCCAGAACACAGTTTCGAATAACATACACATATTACTGGTGTTCTGTCGGGGAAGGTAAAAAAAGCCACAGCATTCGCTGATATGAGCTTTCACTGAGGAGTTAGACCAAAGTTTATATCAGAATTAGCAAAAGAGCCTAATTCAGCCAGAAACGTAACTTTTGACCCAGAGCTCAGTTTCGAACAACATACAAAGTTTTGTAGTATCCTGAGTTGGGAAACCTAGAAAACCACTCCATTCGCTGATCTGAGCTTTCCCTGAGGAGTTAGACGAAAGCTTATATTAGAATTGGCAAAATAGCACAATTCAACAAGAAACGTAACTTTTGACCCAGAGCTCAGTTTCCAATAACATACAATTGTTAGTGGAGTCCTGAGTCGGGGAAGCTAAAAAACCACTCCATTCGCTTATCTGAGCTTTCACTGAGGAGTTAGACCAAAGCTTATATCAGAATTGGCAAAAGAGCCCAATTCAGCCAGAAATGTAACTTTTGACCCAGAGCTCAGTTTTGAAAAACATAAACACATTAATGGTGTCCAGAGTCGAGGAAGCTAAAAGACCACTCCATTCGCTGATCTGAGCTTTCCCTAAGGAGTTAGACCAAAGCTTATATCAGATTTGGCAAAAGAGTGCAATTCAGCCAGAAACGTAACTTTTGACACAGAGCTCAGTTTCGAACAACATACATATGTTAGTGGAGTCCTGAGTCGGGGAAGCTAAAAAACCACTCCATTCGCTGATCTGAGCTTTCCCTAAGGAGTTAGACCAAAGCTTATATCAGATTTGGCAAAAGAGTGCAATTCAGCCAGAAACGTAACTTTTGACCCAGAGCTCAGTTTTGAATTACATACACATGTTAGTGGTGTCCTGAGTCGGGGAAGCTAAAAAACCACTCCATTCACTGATCTGAGCTTTCCCTGAGGAGATAGACCAAAGCTTACATCAGAATTAGCAAAAGAGCCTAATTCAGCCAGAAATGTAACTTTTGACCAAGAACACAGTTTCGAATAACATACACATATTACTGGTGTTCTGTCGGGGAAGGTAAAAAAAGCCACAGCATTCGCTGATATGAGCTTTCACTGAGGAGTTAGACCAAAGTTTATATCAGAATTAGCAAAAGAGCCTAATTCAGCCAGAAACGTAACTTTTGACCCAGAGCTCAGTTTCGAACAACATACAAAGTTTTGTAGTATCCTGAGTTGGGAAACCTAGAAAACCACTCCATTCGCTGATCTGAGCTTTCCCTGAGGAGTTAGACCAAAGCTTATATCAGAATTGGCAAAAGAGCCCAATTCAACAAGAAACGTAACTTTTGACCCAGAGCTCAGTTTCCAATAACATACAATTGTTAGTGGAGTCCTGAGTCGGGAAAGCTAAAAAACCACTCCATTCGCTTATCTGAGCTTTCACTGAGGAGTTAGACCAAAGCTTATATCAGAATTGGCAAAAGAGCCCAATTCAGCCAGAAATGTAACTTTTGACCCAGAGCTCAGTTTTGAAAAACATAAACACATTAATGGTGTCCAGAGTCGAGGAAGCTAAAAGACCACTCCATTCGCTGATCTGAGCTTTCCCTAAGGAGTTAGACCAAAGCTTATATCAGATTTGGCAAAAGAGTGCAATTCAGCCAGAAACGTAACTTTTGACACAGAGCTCAGTTTCGAACAACATACATATGTTAGTGGAGTCCTGAGTCGGGGAAGCTAAAAAACCACTCCATTCGCTGATCTGAGCTTTCCCTGAGGAGTTAGACCAAAGCTTATATTAGAATTAACAAAATAGCACAATTCAGCCAGAAACGTAACTTTTGACCCAGAGCTCAGTTTCGAACAACATACACATGTTAGTGGTGTCCTGAGTCGGGGAAGCTAAAAAACCACTCCATTCGCTGATCTGAGCTTTCCCTGAGGAGATAGACCAAAGCTTACATCAGAATTAGCAAAAGAGCCTAATTCAGCCAGAAATGTAACTTTTGACCCAGAACACAGTTTCGAATAACATACACATATTACTGGTGTTCTGTCGGGGAAGGTAAAAAAAGCCACAGCATTCGCTGATATGAGCTTTCACTGAGGAGTTAGACCAAAGTTTATATCAGAATTAGCAAAAGAGCCTAATTCAGCCAGAAACGTAACTTTTGACCCAGAGCTCAGTTTTGAATTACATACACGTTAGTGGTGTCCTGAGTCGGGGAAGCTAAAAAACCACTCCATTCGCTGATCTGAGCTTTCCCTGAGGAGATAGACCAAAGCTTACATCAGAATTAGCAAAAGAGCCTAATTCAGCCAGAAACGTAACTTTTGACCCAGAGCTCAGTTTCGAACAACATACATATGTCAGTGGTGTCCTGAGTCGGGGAAGCTAAAAAAACCACTCCATTCGCTGATCTGAGCTTTCCCTAAGGAGTTAGACCAAAGCTTATATCAGATTTGGCAAAAGAGTGCAATTCAGCCAGAAACGTAACTTTTGACACAGAGCTCAGTTTCGAACAACATACATATGTTAGTGGAGTCCTGAGTCGGGGAAGCTAAAAAACCACTCCATTCGCTGATCTGAGCTTTCCCTGAGGAGTTAGACCAAAGCTTATATTAGAATTAACAAAATAGCACAATTCAGCCAGAAACGTAACTTTTGACCCAGAGCTCAGTTTCGAACAACATACATATGTTAGTGGTGTCCTGAGTCGGGGAAGCTAAAAAACCACTCCATTCGCTGATCTGAGCTTTCCCTAAGGAGTTAGACCAAAGCTTATATCAGATTTGGCAAAAGAGTGCAATTCAGCCAGAAACGTAACTTTTGACCCAGAGCTCAGTTTTGAATTACATACACATGTTAGTGGTGTCCTGAGTCGGGGAAGCTAAAAAACCACTCCATTCACTGATCTGAGCTTTCCCTGAGGAGATAGACCAAAGCTTACATCAGAATTAGCAAAAGAGCCTAATTCAGCCAGAAATGTAACTTTTGACCCAGAACACAGTTTCGAATAACATACACATATTACTGGTGTTCTGTCGGGGAAGGTAAAAAAAGCCACAGCATTCGCTGATATGAGCTTTCACTGAGGAGTTAGACCAAAGTTTATATCAGAATTAGCAAAAGAGCCTAATTCAGCCAGAAACGTAACTTTTGACCCAGAGCTCAGTTTCGAACAACATACAAAGTTTTGTAGTATCCTGAGTTGGGAAACCTAGAAAACCACTCCATTCGCTGATCTGAGCTTTCCCTGAGGAGTTAGACGAAAGCTTATATTAGAATTGGCAAAATAGCACAATTCAACAAGAAACGTAACTTTTGACCCAGAGCTCAGTTTCCAATAACATACAATTGTTAGTGGAGTCCTGAGTCGGGGAAGCTAAAAAACCACTCCATTCGCTTATCTGAGCTTTCACTGAGGAGTTAGACCAAAGCTTATATCAGAATTGGCAAAAGAGCCCAATTCAGCCAGAAATGTAACTTTTGACCCAGAGCTCAGTTTTGAAAAACATAAACACATTAATGGTGTCCAGAGTCGAGGAAGCTAAAAGACCACTCCATTCGCTGATCTGAGCTTTCCCTAAGGAGTTAGACCAAAGCTTATATCAGATTTGGCAAAAGAGTGCAATTCAGCCAGAAACGTAACTTTTGACACAGAGCTCAGTTTCGAACAACATACATATGTTAGTGGAGTCCTGAGTCGGGGAAGCTAAAAAACCACTCCATTCGCTGATCTGAGCTTTCCCTGAGGAGTTAGACCAAAGCTTATATTAGAATTAACAAAATAGCACAATTCAGCCAGAAACGTAACTTTTGACCCAGAGCTCAGTTTCGAACAACATACATATGTTAGTGGTGTCCTGAGTCGGGGAAGCTAAAAAACCACTCCATTCGCTGATCTGAGCTTTCCCTAAGGAGTTAGACCAAAGCTTATATCAGATTTGGCAAAAGAGTGCAATTCAGCCAGAAACGTAACTTTTGACCCAGAGCTCAGTTTTGAATTACATACACATGTTAGTGGTGTCCTGAGTCGGGGAAGCTAAAAAACCACTCCATTCGCTGATCTGAGCTTTCCCTGAGGAGATAGACCAAAGCTTACATCAGAATTAGCAAAAGAGCCTAATTCAGCCAGAAATGTAACTTTTGACCCAGAACACAGTTTCGAATAACATACACATATTACTGGTGTTCTGTCGGGGAAGGTAAAAAAAGCCACAGCATTCGCTGATATGAGCTTTCACTGAGGAGTTAGACCAAAGTTTATATCAGAATTAGCAAAAGAGCCTAATTCAGCCAGAAACGTAACTTTTGACCCAGAGCTCAGTTTCGAACAACATACATATGTCAGTGGTGTCCTGAGTCGGGAAACCTAGAAAACCACTCCATTCGCTGATCTGAGCTTTCCCTGAGGAGATAGACGAAAGCTTATATTAGAATTGGCAAAAGAGCCTAATTCAGCCAGAAACGTAACTTTTGACCCAGAGCTCAGTTTCGAACAACATACAAAGTTTTGTAGTATCCTGAGTCGGGAAACCTAGAAAACCACTCCATTCGCTGATCTGAGCTTTCCCTGAGGAGTTAGACGAAAGCTTATATCAGAATTGGCAAAAGAGTGCAATTCAGCCAGAAACGTAACTTTTGACCCAGAGCTCAGTTTTGAATTACATACACATGTTAGTGGTGTCCTGAGTCGGGGAAGCTAAAAAACCACTCCATTCGCTGATCTGAGCTTTCCCTGAGGAGATAGACAAAAGCTTATATCAGATTTGGCAAAAGAGTGCAATTCAGCCAGAAACGTAACTTTTGACCCAGAGCTCAGTTTTGAATTACATACACATGTTAGTGGTGTCCTGAGTCGGGGAAGCTAAAAAACCACTCCATTCGCTGATCTGAGCTTTCCCTGAGGAGATAGACCAAAGCTTACATCAGAATTAGCAAAAGAGCCTAATTCAGCCAGAAATGTAACTTTTGACCCAGAACACAGTTTCGAATAACATACACATGTTACTGGTGTTCTGTCGGGGAAGGTAAAAAAAGCAACAGCATTCGCTGATATGAGCTTTCACTGAGGAGTTAGACCAAAACTTATATCAGAATTAGCAAAAGAGCCTAATTCAGCCAGAAACGTAACTTTTGACCCAGAGCTCAGTTTCGAACAACATACAAAGTTTTGTAGTATCCTGAGTCGGGAAACCTAGAAAACCACTCCATTCGCTGATCTGAGCTTTCCCTGAGGAGATAGACGAAAGCTTATATTAGAATTGGCAAAAGAGCCTAATTCAGCCAGAAACGTAACTTTTGACTCAGAGCTCAGTTTCGAACAACATACAAAGTTTTGTAGTATCCTGAGTCGGGAAACCTAGAAAACCACTCCATTCGCTGATCTGAGCTTTCCCTGAGGAGTTAGACGAAAGCTTATATTAGAATTGGCAAAATAGCACAATTCAACAAGAAACGTAACTTTTGACCCAGAGCTCAGTTTCCAATAACATACAATTGTTAGTGGAGTCCTGAGTCGGGGAAGCTAAAAAACCACTCCATTCGCTTATCTGAGCTTTCACTGAGGAGTTAGACCAAAGCTTATATCAGAATTGGCAAAAGAGCCCAATTCAGCCAGAAACGTAACTTTTGACCCACAACGCAGTTTCGAATAACATAAACACGTTAATGGTGTCCAGAGTCGAGGAAGCTAAAAGACCACTCCATTCGAGGATCTGCGCTTTCCCTGAGGAGTTAGACCAAAGCTTATATCAGATTTGGCAAAAGAGTGCAATTCAGCCAGAAACGTAACTTTTGACCCAGAGCTCAGTTTTGAATTACATACACATGTTAGTGGTGTCCTGAGTCGGGGAAGCTAAAAAACCACTCCATTCGCTGATCTGAGCTTTCCCTGAGGAGATAGACCAAAGCTTACATCAGAATTAGCAAAAGAGCCTAATTCAGCCAGAAATGTAACTTTTGACCCAGAACACAGTTTCGAATAACATACACATGTTACTGGTGTTCTGTCGGGGAAGGTAAAAAAAGCAACAGCATTCGCTGATATGAGCTTTCACTGAGGAGTTAGACCAAAACTTATATCAGAATTAGCAAAAGAGCCTAATTCAGCCAGAAACGTAACTTTTGACCCAGAGCTCAGTTTCCAACAACATACATATGTTAGTGGTGTCCTGAGTCGGGGAAGCTAAAAAACCACTCCATTCGCTGATCTGAGCTTTCCCTAAGGAGTTAGACCAAAGCTTATATCAGATTTGGCAAAAGAGTGCAATTCAGCCAGAAACGTAACTTTTGACACAGAGCTCAGTTTCGAACAACATACATATGTTAGTGGAGTCCTGAGTCGGGGAAGCTAAAAAACCACTCCATTCGCTGATCTGAGCTTTCCCTGAGGAGTTAGACCAAAGCTTATATTAGAATTAACAAAATAGCACAATTCAGCCAGAAACGTAACTTTTGACCCAGAGCTCAGTTTCGAACAACATACATATGTTAGTGGTGTCCTGAGTCGGGGAAGCTAAAAAACCACTCCATTCGCTGATCTGAGCTTTCCCTAAGGAGTTAGACCAAAGCTTATATCAGATTTGGCAAAAGAGTGCAATTCAGCCAGAAACGTAACTTTTGACCCAGAGCTCAGTTTTGAATTACATACACATGTTAGTGGTGTCCTGAGTCGGGGAAGCTAAAAAACCACTCCATTCGCTGATCTGAGCTTTCCCTGAGGAGATAGACCAAAGCTTACATCAGAATTAGCAAAAGAGCCTAATTCAGCAAGAAATGTAACTTTTGACCCAGAACACAGTTTCAAATAACATACACATGTTACTGGTGTTCTGTCGGGGAAGGTAAAAAAAGCCAAACCATTCGCTGATATGAGCTTTCACTGAGGAGTTAGACCAAAGCTTATATCAGATTTGGCAAAAGAGTGCAATTCAGCCAGAAACGTAACTTTTGACCCACAACGCAGTTTCGAATAACATAAACACGTTAATGGTGTCCTGAGTCGGGGAAGATAAAAAACCACTCCATTCGCTGATCTGAGCTTTCCCTGAGGAGATAGACGAAAGCTTATATTAGAATTGGCAAAAGAGCCTAATTCAGCCAGAAACGTAACTTTTGACTCAGAGCTCAGTTTCGAACAACATACAAAGTTTTGTAGTATCCTGAGTTGGGAAACCTAGAAAACCACTCCATTCGCTGATCTGAGCTTTCCCTGAGGAGTTAGACGAAAGCTTATATTAGAATTGGCAAAATAGCACAATTCAACAAGAAACGTAACTTTTGACCCAGAGCTCAGTTTCCAATAACATACAATTGTTAGTGGAGTCCTGAGTCGGGGAAGCTAAAAAACCACTCCATTCGCTTATCTGAGCTTTCACTGAGGAGTTAGACCAAAGCTTATATCAGAATTGGCAAAAGAGCCCAATTCAGCCAGAAATGTAACTTTTGACCCAGAGCTCAGTTTTGAAAAACATAAACACATTAATGGTGTCCAGAGTCGAGGAAGCTAAAAGACCACTCCATTCGAGGATCTGCGCTTTCCCTGAGGAGTTAGACCAAAGCTTATATCAGATTTGGCAAAAGAGTGCAATTCAGCCAGAAACGTAACTTTTGACCCAGAGCTCAGTTTTGAATTACATACACGTTAGTGGTGTCCTGAGTCGGGGAAGCTAAAAAACCACTCCATTCGCTGATCTGAGCTTTCCCTGAGGAGATAGACCAAAGCTTACATCAGAATTAGCAAAAGAGCCTAATTCAGCCAGAAACGTAACTTTTGACCCAGAGCTCAGTTTCGAACAACATACATATGTCAGTGGTGTCCTGAGTCGGGGAAGCTAAAAAAACCACTCCATTCGCTGATCTGAGCTTTCCCTAAGGAGTTAGACCAAAGCTTATATCAGATTTGGCAAAAGAGTGCAATTCAGCCAGAAACGTAACTTTTGACACAGAGCTCAGTTTCGAACAACATACATATGTTAGTGGAGTCCTGAGTCGGGGAAGCTAAAAAACCACTCCATTCGCTGATCTGAGCTTTCCCTGAGGAGTTAGACCAAAGCTTATATTAGAATTAACAAAATAGCACAATTCAGCCAGAAACGTAACTTTTGACCCAGAGCTCAGTTTCGAACAACATACATATGTTAGTGGTGTCCTGAGTCGGGGAAGCTAAAAAACCACTCCATTCGCTGATCTGAGCTTTCCCTAAGGAGTTAGACCAAAGCTTATATCAGATTTGGCAAAAGAGTGCAATTCAGCCAGAAACGTAACTTTTGACCCAGAGCTCAGTTTTGAATTACATACACATGTTAGTGGTGTCCTGAGTCGGGGAAGCTAAAAAACCACTCCATTCGCTGATCTGAGCTTTCCCTGAGGAGATAGACCAAAGCTTACATCAGAATTAGCAAAAGAGCCTAATTCAGCAAGAAATGTAACTTTTGACCCAGAACACAGTTTCAAATAACATACACATGTTACTGGTGTTCTGTCGGGGAAGGTAAAAAAAGCCAAACCATTCGCTGATATGAGCTTTCACTGAGGAGTTAGACCAAAGCTTATATCAGATTTGGCAAAAGAGTGCAATTCAGCCAGAAACGTAACTTTTGACCCACAACGCAGTTTCGAATAACATAAACACGTTAATTGTGTCCTGAGTCGGGGAAGCTAAAAAACCACTCCATTCGCTGATCTGAGCTTTCCCTGAGGAGTTAGACCAAAGCTTATATTAGAATTAACAAAATAGCACAATTCAGCCAGAAACGTAACTTTTGACCCAGAGCTCAGTTTCGAACAACATACAAAGTTTTGTAGTATCCTGAGTCGGGAAACCTAGAAAACCACTCCATTCGCTGATCTGAGCTTTCCCTGAGGAGATAGACGAAAGCTTATATTAGAATTGGCAAAAGAGCCTAATTCAGCCAGAAACGTAACTTTTGACCCACAACGCAGTTTCGAATAACATAAATACGTTAATGGTGACCAGAGTCGAGGAAGCTAAAAGACCACTCCATTCGAGGATCTGCGCTTTCCCTGAGGAGTTAGACCAAAGCTTATATCAGATTTGGCAAAAGAGTGCAATTCAGCCAGAAACGTAACTTTTGACCCAGAGCTCAGTTTTGAATTACATACACGTTAGTGGTGTCCTGAGTCGGGGAAGCTAAAAAACCACTCCATTCGCTGATCTGAGCTTTCCCTGAGGAGATAGACCAAAGCTTACATCAGAATTAGCAAAAGAGCCTAATTCAGCCAGAAACGTAACTTTTGACCCAGAGCTCAGTTTCGAACAACATACATATGTCAGTGGTGTCCTGAGTCGGGGAAGCTAAAAAAACCACTCCATTCGCTGATCTGAGCTTTCCCTAAGGAGTTAGACCAAAGCTTATATCAGATTTGGCAAAAGAGTGCAATTCAGCCAGAAACGTAACTTTTGACACAGAGCTCAGTTTCGAA
The DNA here is from genome assembly GCF_964273705.1 of Natrix helvetica. Lineage (NCBI taxonomy): Eukaryota > Metazoa > Chordata > Lepidosauria > Squamata > Natricidae > Natrix > Natrix helvetica. The sequence goes on along the minus strand of NC_138559.1, from coordinate 4,110,776 downwards.
CAACATACATATGTTAGTGGAGTCCTGAGTCGGGGAAGCTAAAAAACCACTCCATTCGCTGATCTGAGCTTTCCCTGAGGAGTTAGACCAAAGCTTATATTAGAATTAACAAAATAGCACAATTCAGCCAGAAACGTAACTTTTGACCCAGAGCTCAGTTTCGAACAACATACATATGTTAGTGGTGTCCTGAGTCGGGGAAGCTAAAAAACCACTCTATTCGCTGATCTGAGCTTTCCCTAAGGAGTTAGACCAAAGCTTATATCAGATTTGGCAAAAGAGTGCAATTCAGCCAGAAACGTAACTTTTGACCCAGAGCTCAGTTTTGAATTACATACACATGTTAGTGGTGTCCTGAGTCGGGGAAGCTAAAAAACCACTCCATTCGCTGATCTGAGCTTTCCCTGAGGAGATAGACCAAAGCTTACATCAGAATTAGCAAAAGAGCCTAATTCAGCCAGAAATGTAACTTTTGACCCAGAACACAGTTTCGAATAACATACACATATTACTGGTGTTCTGTCGGGGAAGGTAAAAAAAGCCACAGCATTCGCTGATATGAGCTTTCACTGAGGAGTTAGACCAAAGTTTATATCAGAATTAGCAAAAGAGCCTAATTCAGCCAGAAACGTAACTTTTGACCCAGAGCTCAGTTTCCAATAACATACAATTGTTAGTGGAGTCCTGAGTCGGGGAAGCTAAAAAACCACTCCATTCGCTTATCTGAGCTTTCACTGAGGAGTTAGACCAAAGCTTATATCAGAATTGGCAAAAGAGCCCAATTCAGCCAGAAATGTAACTTTTGACCCAGAGCTCAGTTTTGAAAAACATAAACACATTAATGGTGTCCAGAGTCGAGGAAGCTAAAAGACCACTCCATTCGAGGATCTGCGCTTTCCCTGAGGAGTTAGACCAAAGCTTATATCAGATTTGGCAAAAGAGTGCAATTCAGCCAGAAACGTAACTTTTGACCCAGAGCTCAGTTTTGAATTACATACACGTTAGTGGTGTCCTGAGTCGGGGAAGCTAAAAAACCACTCCATTCGCTGATCTGAGCTTTCCCTGAGGAGATAGACCAAAGCTTACATCAGAATTAGCAAAAGAGCCTAATTCAGCCAGAAACGTAACTTTTGACCCAGAGCTCAGTTTCGAACAACATACATATGTCAGTGGTGTCCTGAGTCGGGGAAGCTAAAAAAACCACTCCATTCGCTGATCTGAGCTTTCCCTAAGGAGTTAGACCAAAGCTTATATCAGATTTGGCAAAAGAGTGCAATTCAGCCAGAAACGTAACTTTTGACACAGAGCTCAGTTTCGAACAACATACATATGTTAGTGGAGTCCTGAGTCGGGGAAGCTAAAAAACCACTCCATTCGCTGATCTGAGCTTTCCCTGAGGAGTTAGACCAAAGCTTATATTAGAATTAACAAAATAGCACAATTCAGCCAGAAACGTAACTTTTGACCCAGAGCTCAGTTTCGAACAACATACATATGTTAGTGGTGTCCTGAGTCGGGGAAGCTAAAAAACCACTCCATTCGCTGATCTGAGCTTTCCCTAAGGAGTTAGACCAAAGCTTATATCAGATTTGGCAAAAGAGTGCAATTCAGCCAGAAACGTAACTTTTGACCCAGAGCTCAGTTTTGAATTACATACACATGTTAGTGGTGTCCTGAGTCGGGGAAGCTAAAAAACCACTCCATTCGCTGATCTGAGCTTTCCCTGAGGAGATAGACCAAAGCTTACATCAGAATTAGCAAAAGAGCCTAATTCAGCAAGAAATGTAACTTTTGACCCAGAACACAGTTTCAAATAACATACACATGTTACTGGTGTTCTGTCGGGGAAGGTAAAAAAAGCCAAACCATTCGCTGATATGAGCTTTCACTGAGGAGTTAGACCAAAGCTTATATCAGATTTGGCAAAAGAGTGCAATTCAGCCAGAAACGTAACTTTTGACCCACAACGCAGTTTCGAATAACATAAACACGTTAATTGTGTCCTGAGTCGGGGAAGCTAAAAAACCACTCCATTCGCTGATCTGAGCTTTCCCTGAGGAGTTAGACCAAAGCTTATATTAGAATTAACAAAATAGCACAATTCAGCCAGAAACGTAACTTTTGACCCAGAGCTCAGTTTCGAACAACATACAAAGTTTTGTAGTATCCTGAGTCGGGAAACCTAGAAAACCACTCCATTCGCTGATCTGAGCTTTCCCTGAGGAGATAGACGAAAGCTTATATTAGAATTGGCAAAAGAGCCTAATTCAGCCAGAAACGTAACTTTTGACCCACAACGCAGTTTCGAATAACATAAATACGTTAATGGTGACCAGAGTCGAGGAAGCTAAAAGACCACTCCATTCGAGGATCTGCGCTTTCCCTGAGGAGTTAGACCAAAGCTTATATCAGATTTGGCAAAAGAGTGCAATTCAGCCAGAAACGTAACTTTTGACCCAGAGCTCAGTTTTGAATTACATACACGTTAGTGGTGTCCTGAGTCGGGGAAGCTAAAAAACCACTCCATTCGCTGATCTGAGCTTTCCCTGAGGAGATAGACCAAAGCTTACATCAGAATTAGCAAAAGAGCCTAATTCAGCCAGAAACGTAACTTTTGACCCAGAGCTCAGTTTCGAACAACATACATATGTCAGTGGTGTCCTGAGTCGGGGAAGCTAAAAAAACCACTCCATTCGCTGATCTGAGCTTTCCCTAAGGAGTTAGACCAAAGCTTATATCAGATTTGGCAAAAGAGTGCAATTCAGCCAGAAACGTAACTTTTGACACAGAGCTCAGTTTCGAACAACATACATATGTTAGTGGAGTCCTGAGTCGGGGAAGCTAAAAAACCACTCCATTCGCTGATCTGAGCTTTCCCTGAGGAGTTAGACCAAAGCTTATATTAGAATTAACAAAATAGCACAATTCAGCCAGAAACGTAACTTTTGACCCAGAGCTCAGTTTCGAACAACATACATATGTTAGTGGTGTCCTGAGTCGGGGAAGCTAAAAAACCACTCTATTCGCTGATCTGAGCTTTCCCTAAGGAGTTAGACCAAAGCTTATATCAGATTTGGCAAAAGAGTGCAATTCAGCCAGAAACGTAACTTTTGACCCAGAGCTCAGTTTTGAATTACATACACATGTTAGTGGTGTCCTGAGTCGGGGAAGCTAAAAAACCACTCCATTCGCTGATCTGAGCTTTCCCTGAGGAGATAGACCAAAGCTTACATCAGAATTAGCAAAAGAGCCTAATTCAGCCAGAAATGTAACTTTTGACCCAGAACACAGTTTCGAATAACATACACATATTACTGGTGTTCTGTCGGGGAAGGTAAAAAAAGCCACAGCATTCGCTGATATGAGCTTTCACTGAGGAGTTAGACCAAAGTTTATATCAGAATTAGCAAAAGAGCCTAATTCAGCCAGAAACGTAACTTTTGACCCAGAGCTCAGTTTCGAACAACACACAAAGTTTTGTAGTATCCTGAGTCGGGAAACCTAGAAAACCACTCCATTCGCTGATCTGAGCTTTCCCTGAGGAGATAGACGAAAGCTTATATTAGAATTGGCAAAAGAGCCTAATTCAGCCAGAAACGTAACTTTTGACTCAGAGCTCAGTTTCGAACAACATACAAAGTTTTGTAGTATCCTGAGTCGGGAAACCTAGAAAACCACTCCATTCGCTGATCTGAGCTTTCCCTGAGGAGTTAGACGAAAGCTTATATTAGAATTGGCAAAATAGCACAATTCAACAAGAAACGTAACTTTTGACCCAGAGCTCAGTTTCCAATAACATACAATTGTTAGTGGAGTCCTGAGTCGGGGAAGCTAAAAAACCAATCCATTCGCTTATCTGAGCTTTCACTGAGGAGTTAGACCAAAGCTTATATCAGAATTGGCAAAAGAGTGCAATTCAGCCAGAAACGTAACTTTTGACCCAGAGCTCAGTTTTGAATTACATACACATGTTAGTGGTGTCCTGAGTCGGGGAAGCTAAAAAACCACTCCATTCGCTGATCTGAGCTTTCCCTGAGGAGATAGACAAAAGCTTATATCAGATTTGGCAAAAGAGTGCAATTCAGCCAGAAACGTAACTTTTGACCCAGAGCTCAGTTTTGAATTACATACACATGTTAGTGGTGTCCTGAGTCGGGGAAGCTAAAAAACCACTCCATTCGCTGATCTGAGCTTTCCCTGAGGAGATAGACCAAAGCTTACATCAGAATTAGCAAAAGAGCCTAATTCAGCCAGAAATGTAACTTTTGACCCAGAACACAGTTTCGAATAACATACACATGTTACTGGTGTTCTGTCGGGGAAGGTAAAAAAAGCAACAGCATTCGCTGATATGAGCTTTCACTGAGGAGTTAGACCAAAACTTATATCAGAATTAGCAAAAGAGCCTAATTCAGCCAGAAACGTAACTTTTGACCCAGAGCTCAGTTTCGAACAACATACAAAGTTTTGTAGTATCCTGAGTCGGGAAACCTAGAAAACCACTCCATTCGCTGATCTGAGCTTTCCCTGAGGAGATAGACGAAAGCTTATATTAGAATTGGCAAAAGAGCCTAATTCAGCCAGAAACGTAACTTTTGACTCAGAGCTCAGTTTCGAACAACATACAAAGTTTTGTAGTATCCTGAGTCGGGAAACCTAGAAAACCACTCCATTCGCTGATCTGAGCTTTCCCTGAGGAGTTAGACGAAAGCTTATATTAGAATTGGCAAAATAGCACAATTCAACAAAAAACGTAACTTTTGACCCAGAGCTCAGTTTCCAATAACATACAATTGTTAGTGGAGTCCTGAGTCGGGGAAGCTAAAAAACCACTCCATTCGCTTATCTGAGCTTTCACTGAGGAGTTAGACCAAAGCTTATATCAGAATTGGCAAAAGAGCCCAATTCAGCCAGAAACGTAACTTTTGACCCACAACGCAGTTTCGAATAACATAAACACGTTAATGGTGTCCAGAGTCGAGGAAGCTAAAAGACCACTCCATTCGAGGATCTGCGCTTTCCCTGAGGAGTTAGACCAAAGCTTATATCAGATTTGGCAAAAGAGTGCAATTCAGCCAGAAACGTAACTTTTGACCCAGAGCTCAGTTTTGAATTACATACACATGTTAGTGGTGTCCTGAGTCGGGGAAGCTAAAAAACCACTCCATTCGCTGATCTGAGCTTTCCCTGAGGAGATAGACCAAAGCTTACATCAGAATTAGCAAAAGAGCCTAATTCAGCCAGAAATGTAACTTTTGACCCAGAACACAGTTTCGAATAACATACACATGTTACTGGTGTTCTGTCGGGGAAGGTAAAAAAAGCAACAGCATTCGCTGATATGAGCTTTCACTGAGGAGTTAGACCAAAACTTATATCAGAATTAGCAAAAGAGCCTAATTCAGCCAGAAACGTAACTTTTGACCCAGAGCTCAGTTTCGAACAACATACAAAGTTTTGTAGTATCCTGAGTCGGGAAACCTAGAAAACCACTCCATTCGCTGATCTGAGCTTTCCCTGAGGAGATAGACGAAAGCTTATATTACAATTGGCAAAAGAGCCTAATTCAGCCAGAAACGTAACTTTTGACCCACAACGCAGTTTCGAATAACATAAATACGTTAATGGTGACCAGAGTCGAGGAAGCTAAAAGACCACTCCATTCGAGGATCTGCGCTTTCCCTGAGGAGTTAGACCAAAGCTTATATCAGATTTGGCAAAAGAGTGCAATTCAGCCAGAAACGTAACTTTTGACCCAGAGCTCAGTTTTGAATTACATACACGTTAGTGGTGTCCTGAGTCGGGGAAGCTAAAAAACCACTCCATTCGCTGATCTGAGCTTTCCCTGAGGAGATAGACCAAAGCTTACATCAGAATTAGCAAAAGAGCCTAATTCAGCCAGAAACGTAACTTTTGACCCAGAGCTCAGTTTCGAACAACATACATATGTCAGTGGTGTCCTGAGTCGGGGAAGCTAAAAAAACCACTCCATTCGCTGATCTGAGCTTTCCCTAAGGAGTTAGACCAAAGCTTATATCAGATTTGGCAAAAGAGTGCAATTCAGCCAGAAACGTAACTTTTGACACAGAGCTCAGTTTCGAACAACATACATATGTTAGTGGAGTCCTGAGTCGGGGAAGCTAAAAAACCACTCCATTCGCTGATCTGAGCTTTCCCTGAGGAGTTAGACCAAAGCTTATATTAGAATTAACAAAATAGCACAATTCAGCCAGAAACGTAACTTTTGACCCAGAGCTCAGTTTCGAACAACATACATATGTTAGTGGTGTCCTGAGTCGGGGAAGCTAAAAAACCACTCTATTCGCTGATCTGAGCTTTCCCTAAGGAGTTAGACCAAAGCTTATATCAGATTTGGCAAAAGAGTGCAATTCAGCCAGAAACGTAACTTTTGACCCAGAGCTCAGTTTTGAATTACATACACATGTTAGTGGTGTCCTGAGTCGGGGAAGCTAAAAAACCACTCCATTCGCTGATCTGAGCTTTCCCTGAGGAGATAGACCAAAGCTTACATCAGAATTAGCAAAAGAGCCTAATTCAGCCAGAAATGTAACTTTTGACCCAGAACACAGTTTCGAATAACATACACATATTACTGGTGTTCTGTCGGGGAAGGTAAAAAAAGCCACAGCATTCGCTGATATGAGCTTTCACTGAGGAGTTAGACCAAAGTTTATATCAGAATTAGCAAAAGAGCCTAATTCAGCCAGAAACGTAACTTTTGACCCAGAGCTCAGTTTCGAACAACACACAAAGTTTTGTAGTATCCTGAGTCGGGAAACCTAGAAAACCACTCCATTCGCTGATCTGAGCTTTCCCTGAGGAGATAGACGAAAGCTTATATTAGAATTGGCAAAAGAGCCTAATTCAGCCAGAAACGTAACTTTTGACTCAGAGCTCAGTTTCGAACAACATACAAAGTTTTGTAGTATCCTGAGTCGGGAAACCTAGAAAACCACTCCATTCGCTGATCTGAGCTTTCCCTGAGGAGTTAGACGAAAGCTTATATTAGAATTAACAAAATAGCACAATTCAGCCAGAAACGTAACTTTTGACCCAGAGCTCAGTTTCGAACAACATACATATGTTAGTGGTGTCCTGAGTCGGGGAAGCTAAAAAACCACTCCATTCACTGATCTGAGCTTTCCCTAAGGAGTTAGACCAAAGCTTATATCAGATTTGGCAAAAGAGTGCAATTCAGCCAGAAACGTAACTTTTGACCCAGAGCTCAGTTTTGAATTACATACACATGTTAGTGGTGTCCTGAGTCGGGGAAGCTAAAAAACCACTCCATTCGCTGATCTGAGCTTTCCCTGAGGAGATAGACCAAAGCTTACATCAGAATTAGCAAAAGAGCCTAATTCAGCAAGAAATGTAACTTTTGACCCAGAACACAGTTTCAAATAACATACACATGTTACTGGTGTTCTGTCGGGGAAGGTAAAAAAAGCCAAACCATTCGCTGATATGAGCTTTCACTGAGGAGTTAGACCAAAGCTTATATCAGATTTGGCAAAAGAGTGCAATTCAGCCAGAAACGTAACTTTTGACCCACAACGCAGTTTCGAATAACATAAACACGTTAATGGTGTCCTGAGTCGGGGAAGCTAAAAAACCACTCCATTCGCTGATCTGAGCTTTCCCTGAGGAGATAGACGAAAGCTTATATTAGAATTGGCAAAAGAGCCTAATTCAGCCAGAAACGTAACTTTTGACTCAGAGCTCAGTTTCGAACAACATACAAAGTTTTGTAGTATCCTGAGTTGGGAAACCTAGAAAACCACTCCATTCGCTGATCTGAGCTTTCCCTGAGGAGTTAGACGAAAGCTTATATTAGAATTGGCAAAATAGCACAATTCAACAAGAAACGTAACTTTTGACCCAGAGCTCAGTTTCCAATAACATACAATTGTTAGTGGAGTCCTGAGTCGGGGAAGCTAAAAAACCACTCCATTCGCTTATCTGAGCTTTCACTGAGGAGTTAGACCAAAGCTTATATCAGAATTGGCAAAAGAGCCCAATTCAGCCAGAAATGTAACTTTTGACCCAGAGCTCAGTTTTGAAAAACATAAACACATTAATGGTGTCCAGAGTCGAGGAAGCTAAAAGACCACTCCATTCGAGGATCTGCGCTTTCCCTGAGGAGTTAGACCAAAGCTTATATCAGATTTGGCAAAAGAGTGCAATTCAGCCAGAAACGTAACTTTTGACCCAGAGCTCAGTTTTGAATTACATACACGTTAGTGGTGTCCTGAGTCGGGGAAGCTAAAAAACCACTCCATTCGCTGATCTGAGCTTTCCCTGAGGAGATAGACCAAAGCTTACATCAGAATTAGCAAAAGAGCCTAATTCAGCCAGAAACGTAACTTTTGACCCAGAGCTCAGTTTCGAACAACATACATATGTCAGTGGTGTCCTGAGTCGGGGAAGCTAAAAAAACCACTCCATTCGCTGATCTGAGCTTTCCCTAAGGAGTTAGACCAAAGCTTATATCAGATTTGGCAAAAGAGTGCAATTCAGCCAGAAACGTAACTTTTGACACAGAGCTCAGTTTCGAACAACATACATATGTTAGTGGAGTCCTGAGTCGGGGAAGCTAAAAAACCACTCCATTCGCTGATCTGAGCTTTCCCTGAGGAGTTAGACCAAAGCTTATATTAGAATTAACAAAATAGCACAATTCAGCCAGAAACGTAACTTTTGACCCAGAGCTCAGTTTCGAACAACATACATATGTTAGTGGTGTCCTGAGTCGGGGAAGCTAAAAAACCACTCCATTCGCTGATCTGAGCTTTCCCTAAGGAGTTAGACCAAAGCTTATATCAGATTTGGCAAAAGAGTGCAATTCAGCCAGAAACGTAACTTTTGACCCAGAGCTCAGTTTTGAATTACATACACATGTTAGTGGTGTCCTGAGTCGGGGAAGCTAAAAAACCACTCCATTCGCTGATCTGAGCTTTCCCTGAGGAGATAGACCAAAGCTTACATCAGAATTAGCAAAAGAGCCTAATTCAGCAAGAAATGTAACTTTTGACCCAGAACACAGTTTCAAATAACATACACATGTTACTGGTGTTCTGTCGGGGAAGGTAAAAAAAGCCAAACCATTCGCTGATATGAGCTTTCACTGAGGAGTTAGACCAACTCTTATATCAGATTTGGCAAAAGAGTGCAATTCAGCCAGAAACGTAACTTTTGACCCACAACGCAGTTTCGAATAACATAAACACGTTAATTGTGTCCTGAGTCGGGGAAGCTAAAAAACCACTCCATTCGCTGATCTGAGCTTTCCCTGAGGAGATAGACGAAAGCTTATATTAGAATTGGCAAAAGAGCCTAATTCAGCCAGAAACGTAACTTTTGACTCAGAGCTCAGTTTCGAACAACATACAAAGTTTTGTAGTATCCTGAGTTGGGAAACCTAGAAAACCACTCCATTCGCTGATCTGAGCTTTCCCTGAGGAGATAGACCAAAGCTTACATCAGAATTAGCAAAAGAGCCTAATTCAGCCAGAAACGTAACTTTTGACCCAGAGCTCAGTTTCGAACAACAGACATATGTTAGTGGTGTCCTGAGTCGGGGAAGCTAAAAAAACCACTCCATTCGATGATCTGAGCTTTCCCTAAGGAGTTAGACCAAAGCTTATATCAGATTTGGCAAAAGAGTGCAATTCAGCCAGAAACGTAACTTTTGACACAGAGCTCAGTTTCGAACAACATACATAAGTTAGTGGAGTCCTGAGTCGGGGAAGCTAAAAAACCACTCCATTCGCTGATCTGAGCTTTCCCTGAGGAGTTAGACCAAAGCTTATATTAGAATTAACAAAATAGCACAATTCAGCCAGAAACGTAACTTTTGACCCAGAGCTCAGTTTCGAACAACATACAAAGTTTTGTAGTATCCTGAGTCGGGAAACCTAGAAAACCACTCCATTCGCTGATCTGAGCTTTCCCTGAGGAGATAGACGAAAGCTTATATTAGAATTGGCAAAAGAGCCTAATTCAGCCAGAAACGTAACTTTTGACCCACAACGCAGTTTCGAATAACATAAATACGTTAATGGTGACCAGAGTCGAGGAAGCTAAAAGACCACTCCATTCGAGGATCTGCGCTTTCCCTGAGGAGTTAGACCAAAGCTTATATCAGATTTGGCAAAAGAGTGCAATTCAGCCAGAAACGTAACTTTTGACCCAGAGCTCAGTTTTGAATTACATACACGTTAGTGGTGTCCTGAGTCGGGGAAGCTAAAAAACCACTCCATTCGCTGATCTGAGCTTTCCCTGAGGAGATAGACCAAAGCTTACATCAGAATTAGCAAAAGAGCCTAATTCAGCCAGAAACGTAACTTTTGACCCAGAGCTCAGTTTCGAACAACATACATATGTCAGTGGTGTCCTGAGTCGGGGAAGCTAAAAAAACCACTCCATTCGCTGATCTGAGCTTTCCCTAAGGAGTTAGACCAAAGCTTATATCAGATTTGGCAAAAGAGTGCAATTCAGCCAGAAACGTAACTTTTGACACAGAGCTCAGTTTCGAACAATATACATATGTTAGTGGAGTCCTGAGTCGGGGAAGCTAAAAAACCACTCCATTCGCTGATCTGAGCTTTCCCTGAGGAGTTAGACCAAAGCTTATATTAGAATTAACAAAATAGCACAATTCAGCCAGAAACGTAACTTTTGACCCAGAGCTCAGTTTCGAACAACATACATATGTTAGTGGTGTCCTGAGTCGGGGAAGCTAAAAAACCACTCCATTCGCTGATCTGAGCTTTCCCTAAGGAGTTAGACCAAAGCTTATATCAGATTTGGCAAAAGAGTGCAATTCAGCCAGAAACGTAACTTTTGACCCAGAGCTCAGTTTTGAATTACATACACATGTTAGTGGTGTCCTGAGTCGGGGAAGCTAAAAAACCACTCCATTCGCTGATCTGAGCTTTCCCTGAGGAGATAGACCAAAGCTTACATCAGAATTAGCAAAAGAGCCTAATTCAGCAAGAAATGTAACTTTTGACCCAGAACACAGTTTCAAATAACATACACATGTTACTGGTGTTCTGTCGGGGAAGGTAAAAAAAGCCAAACCATTCGCTGATATGAGCTTTCACTGAGGAGTTAGACCAAAGCTTATATCAGATTTGGCAAAAGAGTGCAATTCAGCCAGAAACGTAACTTTTGACCCACAACGCAGTTTCGAATAACATAAACACGTTAATGGTGTCCTGAGTCGGGGAAGCTAAAAAACCACTCCATTCGCTGATCTGAGCTTTCCCTGAGGAGATAGACGAAAGCTTATATTAGAATTGGCAAAAGAGCCTAATTCAGCCAGAAACGTAACTTTTGACTCAGAGCTCAGTTTCGAACAACATACAAAGTTTTGTAGTATCCTGAGTTGGGAAACCTAGAAAACCACTCCATTCGCTGATCTGAGCTTTCCCTGAGGAGTTAGACGAAAGCTTATATTAGAATTGGCAAAATAGCACAATTCAACAAGAAACGTAACTTTTGACCCAGAGCTCAGTTTCCAATAACATACAATTGTTAGTGGAGTCCTGAGTCGGGGAAGCTAAAAAACCACTCCATTCGCTTATCTGAGCTTTCACTGAGGAGTTAGACCAAAGCTTATATCAGAATTGGCAAAAGAGCCCAATTCAGCCAGAAATGTAACTTTTGACCCAGAGCTCAGTTTCGAACAACATACATATGTTAGTGGTGTCCTGAGTCGGGGAAGCTAAAAAACCACTCCATTCGCTGATCTGAGCTTTCCCTAAGGAGTTAGACCAAAGCTTATATCAGATTTGGCAAAAGAGTGCAATTCAGCCAGAAACGTAACTTTTGACCCAGAGCTCAGTTTTGAATTACATACACATGTTAGTGGTGTCCTGAGTCGGGGAAGCTAAAAAACCACTCCATTCGCTGATCTGAGCTTTCCCTGAGGAGATAGACCAAAGCTTACATCAGAATTAGCAAAAGAGCCTAATTCAGCAAGAAATGTAACTTTTGACCCAGAACACAGTTTCAAATAACATACACATGTTACTGGTGTTCTGTCGGGGAAGGTAAAAAAAGCCAAACCATTCGCTGATATGAGCTTTCACTGAGGAGTTAGACCAAAGCTTATATCAGATTTGGCAAAAGAGTGCAATTCAGCCAGAAACGTAACTTTTGACCCACAACGCAGTTTCGAATAACATAAACACGTTAATGGTGTCCTGAGTCGGGGAAGCTAAAAAACCACTCCATTCGCTGATCTGAGCTTTCCCTGAGGAGATAGACGAAAGCTTATATTAGAATTGGCAAAAGAGCCTAATTCAGCCAGAAACGTAACTTTTGACTCAGAGCTCAGTTTCGAACAACATACAAAGTTTTGTAGTATCCTGAGTTGGGAAACCTAGAAAACCACTCCATTCGCTGATCTGAGCTTTCCCTGAGGAGTTAGACGAAAGCTTATATTAGAATTGGCAAAATAGCACAATTCAACAAGAAACGTAACTTTTGACCCAGAGCTCAGTTTCCAATAACATACAATTGTTAGTGGAGTCCTGAGTCGGGGAAGCTAAAAAACCACTCCATTCGCTTATCTGAGCTTTCACTGAGGAGTTAGACCAAAGCTTATATCAGAATTGGCAAAAGAGCCCAATTCAGCCAGAAATGTAACTTTTGACCCAGAGCTCAGTTTCGAACAACATACATATGTTAGTGGTGTCCTGAGTCGGGGAAGCTAAAAAACCACTCCATTCGCTGATCTGAGCTTTCCCTAAGGAGTTAGACCAAAGCTTATATTAGAATTAACAAAATAGCACAATTCAGCCAGAAACGTAACTTTTGACCCAGAGCTCAGTTTCGAACAACATACAAAGTTTTGTAGTATCCTGAGTCGGGAAACCTAGAAAACCACTCCATTCGCTGATCTGAGCTTTCCCTGAGGAGATAGACGAAAGCTTATATTAGAATTGGCAAAAGAGCCTAATTCAGCCAGAAACGTAACTTTTGACCCACAACGCAGTTTCGAATAACATAAATACGTTAATGGTGACCAGAGTCGAGGAAGCTAAAAGACCACTCCATTCGAGGATCTGCGCTTTCCCTGAGGAGTTAGACCAAAGCTTATATCAGATTTGGCAAAAGAGTGCAATTCAGCCAGAAACGTAACTTTTGACCCAGAGCTCAGTTTTGAATTACATACACGTTAGTGGTGTCCTGAGTCGGGGAAGCTAAAAAACCACTCCATTCGCTGATCTGAGCTTTCCCTGAGGAGATAGACCAAAGCTTACATCAGAATTAGCAAAAGAGCCTAATTCAGCCAGAAACGTAACTTTTGACCCAGAGCTCAGTTTCGAACAACATACATATGTCAGTGGTGTCCTGAGTCGGGGAAGCTAAAAAAACCACTCCATTCGCTGATCTGAGCTTTCCCTAAGGAGTTAGACCAAAGCTTATATCAGATTTGGCAAAAGAGTGCAATTCAGCCAGAAACGTAACTTTTGACACAGAGCTCAGTTTCGAACAACATACATATGTTAGTGGAGTCCTGAGTCGGGGAAGCTAAAAAACCACTCCATTCGCTGATCTGAGCTTTCCCTGAGGAGTTAGACCAAAGCTTATATTAGAATTAACAAAATAGCACAATTCAGCCAGAAACGTAACTTTTGACCCAGAGCTCAGTTTCGAACAACATACATATGTTAGTGGTGTCCTGAGTCGGGGAAGCTAAAAAACCACTCCATTCGCTGATCTGAGCTTTCCCTAAGGAGTTAGACCAAAGCTTATATCAGATTTGGCAAAAGAGTGCAATTCAGCCAGAAACGTAACTTTTGACCCAGAGCTCAGTTTTGAATTACATACACATGTTAGTGGTGTCCTGAGTCGGGGAAGCTAAAAAACCACTCCATTCGCTGATCTGAGCTTTCCCTGAGGAGATAGACCAAAGCTTACATCAGAATTAGCAAAAGAGCCTAATTCAGCAAGAAATGTAACTTTTGACCCAGAACACAGTTTCAAATAACATACACATGTTACTGGTGTTCTGTCGGGGAAGGTAAAAAAAGCCAAACCATTCGCTGATATGAGCTTTCACTGAGGAGTTAGACCAAAGCTTATATCAGATTTGGCAAAAGAGTGCAATTCAGCCAGAAACGTAACTTTTGACCCACAACGCAGTTTCGAATAACATAAACACGTTAATGGTGTCCTGAGTCGGGGAAGCTAAAAAACCACTCCATTCGCTGATCTGAGCTTTCCCTGAGGAGATAGACGAAAGCTTATATTAGAATTGGCAAAAGAGCCTAATTCAGCCAGAAACGTAACTTTTGACTCAGAGCTCAGTTTCGAACAACATACAAAGTTTTGTAGTATCCTGAGTTGGGAAACCTAGAAAACCACTCCATTCGCTGATCTGAGCTTTCCCTGAGGAGTTAGACGAAAGCTTATATTAGAATTGGCAAAATAGCACAATTCAACAAGAAACGTAACTTTTGACCCAGAGCTCAGTTTCCAATAACATACAATTGTTAGTGGAGTCCTGAGTCGGGGAAGCTAAAAAACCACTCCATTCGCTTATCTGAGCTTTCACTGAGGAGTTAGACCAAAGCTTATATCAGAATTGGCAAAAGAGCCCAATTCAGCCAGAAATGTAACTTTTGACCCAGAGCTCAGTTTCGAACAACATACATATGTTAGTGGTGTCCTGAGTCGGGGAAGCTAAAAAACCACTCCATTCGCTGATCTGAGCTTTCCCTAAGGAGTTAGACCAAAGCTTATATCAGATTTGGCAAAAGAGTGCAATTCAGCCAGAAACGTAACTTTTGACCCAGAGCTCAGTTTTGAATTACATACACATGTTAGTGGTGTCCTGAGTCGGGGAAGCTAAAAAACCACTCCATTCGCTGATCTGAGCTTTCCCTGAGGAGATAGACCAAAGCTTACATCAGAATTAGCAAAAGAGCCTAATTCAGCAAGAAATGTAACTTTTGACCCAGAACACAGTTTCAAATAACATACACATGTTACTGGTGTTCTGTCGGGGAAGGTAAAAAAAGCCAAACCATTCGCTGATATGAGCTTTCACTGAGGAGTTAGACCAAAGCTTATATCAGATTTGGCAAAAGAGTGCAATTCAGCCAGAAACGTAACTTTTGACCCACAACGCAGTTTCGAATAACATAAACACGTTAATGGTGTCCTGAGTCGGGGAAGCTAAAAAACCACTCCATTCGCTGATCTGAGCTTTCCCTGAGGAGATAGACGAAAGCTTATATTAGAATTGGCAAAAGAGCCTAATTCAGCCAGAAACGTAACTTTTGACTCAGAGCTCAGTTTCGAACAACATACAAAGTTTTGTAGTATCCTGAGTTGGGAAACCTAGAAAACCACTCCATTCGCTGATCTGAGCTTTCCCTGAGGAGATAGACCAAAGCTTACATCAGAATTAGCAAAAGAGCCTAATTCAGCCAGAAACGTAACTTTTGACCCAGAGCTCAGTTTCGAACAACATACATATGTTAGTGGTGTCCTGAGTCGGGGAAGCTAAAAAAACCACTCCATTCGCTGATCTGAGCTTTCCCTAATGAGTTAGACCAAAGCTTATATCAGATTTGGCAAAAGAGTGCAATTCAGCCAGAAACGTAACTTTTGACACAGAGCTCAGTTTCGAACAACATACATATGTTAGTGGAGTCCTGAGTCGGGGAAGCTAAAAAACCACTCCATTCGCTGATCTGAGCTTTCCCTGAGGAGTTAGACCAAAGCTTATATTAGAATTAACAAAATAGCACAATTCAGCCAGAAACGTAACTTTTGACCCAGAGCTCAGTTTCGAACAACATACATATGTTAGTGGTGTCCTGAGTCAGGGAAGCTAAAAAACCACTCCATTCGCTGATCTGAGCTTTCCCTAAGGAGTTAGACCAAAGTTTATATCAGATTTGGCAAAAGAGTGCAATTCAGCCAGAAACGTAACTTTTGACCCAGAGCTCAGTTTTGAATTACATACACATGTTAGTGGTGTCCTGAGTCGGGGAAGCTAAAAAACCACTCCATTCGCTGATCTGAGCTTTCCCTGAGGAGATAGACCAAAGCTTACATCAGAATTAGCAAAAGAGGCTAATTCAGCCAGAAACGTAACTTTTGACCCACAACGCAGTTTCGAATAACATAAACACGTTA
Organism: Natrix helvetica; assembly: GCF_964273705.1. Classification (NCBI taxonomy): domain Eukaryota; kingdom Metazoa; phylum Chordata; class Lepidosauria; order Squamata; family Natricidae; genus Natrix; species Natrix helvetica. The sequence goes on along the minus strand of NC_138559.1, from coordinate 4,094,594 downwards.
ATGGTGTCCAGAGTCGAGGAATCTAAAAGACCACTCCATTCGAGGATCTGCGCTTTCCCTGAGGAGTTAGACCAAAGCTTATATCAGATTTGGCAAAAGAGTGCAATTCAGCCAGAAACGTAACTTTTGACCCAGAGCTCAGTTTTGAATTACATACACATGTTAGTGGTGTCCTGAGTCGGGGAAGCTAAAAAACCACTCCATTCGCTGATCTGAGCTTTCCCTGAGGAGATAGACCAAAGCTTACATCAGAATTAGCAAAAGAGCCTAATTCAGCCAGAAACGTAACTTTTGACCCAGAGCTCAGTTTCGAACAACATACATATGTCAGTGGTGTCCTGAGTCGGGGAAGCTAAAAAAACCACTCCATTCGCTGATCTGAGCTTTCCCTAAGGAGTTAGACCAAAGCTTATATCAGATTTGGCAAAAGAGTGCAATTCAGCCAGAAACGTAACTTTTGACACAGAGCTCAGTTTCGAACAACATACATATGTTAGTGGTGTCCTGAGTCGGGGAAGCTAAAAAAACCACTCCATTCGCTGATCTGAGCTTTCCCTAAGGAGTTAGACCAAAGCTTATATCAGATTTGGCAAAAGAGTGCAATTCAGCCAGAAACGTAACTTTTGACACAGAGCTCAGTTTCGAACAACATACATATGTTAGTGGAGTCCTGAGTCGGGGAAGCTAAAAAACCACTCCATTCGCTGATCTGAGCTTTCCCTGAGGAGTTAGACCAAAGCTTACATCAGAATTAGCAAAAGAGGCTAATTCAGCCAGAAATGTAACTTTTGACCCAGAACACAGTTTCGAATAACATACACATATTACTGGTGTTCTGTCGGGGAAGGTAAAAAAAGCCACAGCATTCGCTGATATGAGCTTTCACTGAGGAGTTAGACCAAAGTTTATATCAGAATTAGCAAAAGAGCCTAATTCAGCCAGAAACGTAACTTTTGACCCAGAGCTCAGTTTCGAACAACATACAAAGTTTTGTAGTATCCTGAGTCGGGAAACCTAGAAAACCACTCCATTCGCTGATCTGAGCTTTCCCTGAGGAGATAGACGAAAGCTTATATTAGAATTGGCAAAAGAGCCTAATTCAGCCAGAAACGTAACTTTTGACTCAGAGCTCAGTTTCGAACAACATACAAAGTTTTGTAGTATCCTGAGTCGGGAAACCTAGAAAACCACTCCATTCGCTGATCTGAGCTTTCCCTGAGGAGTTAGACGAAAGCTTATATTAGAATTGGCAAAATAGCACAATTCAACAAGAAACGTAACTTTTGACCCAGAGCTCAGTTTCCAATAACATACAATTGTTAGTGGAGTCCTGAGTCGGGGAAGCTAAAAAACCACTCCATTCGCTTATCTGAGCTTTCACTGAGGAGTTAGACCAAAGCTTATATCAGAATTGGCAAAAGAGCCCAATTCAGCCAGAAACGTAACTTTTGACCCACAACGCAGTTTCGAATAACATAAACACGTTAATGGTGTCCAGAGTCGAGGAAGCTAAAAGACCACTCCATTCGAGGATCTGCGCTTTCCCTGAGGAGTTAGACCAAAGCTTATATCAGATTTGGCAAAAGAGTGCAATTCAGCCAGAAACGTAACTTTTGACCCAGAGCTCAGTTTTGAATTACATACACATGTTAGTGGTGTCCTGAGTCGGGGAAGCTAAAAAACCACTCCATTCGCTGATCTGAGCTTTCCCTGAGGAGATAGACCAAAGCTTACATCAGAATTAGCAAAAGAGCCTAATTCAGCCAGAAACGTAACTTTTGACCCAGAGCTCAGTTTCGAACAACATACATATGTCAGTGGTGTCCTGAGTCGGGGAAGCTAAAAAAACCACTCCATTCGCTGATCTGAGCTTTCCCTAAGGAGTTAGACCAAAGCTTATATCAGATTTGGCAAAAGAGTGCAATTCAGCCAGAAACGTAACTTTTGACACAGAGCTCAGTTTCGAACAACATACATATGTTAGTGGAGTCCTGAGTCGGGGAAGCTAAAAAACCACTCCATTCGGTGATCTGAGCTTTCCCTGAGGAGTTAGACCAAAGCTTATATTAGAATTAACAAAATAGCACAATTCAGCCAGAAACGTAACTTTTGACCCAGAGCTCAGTTTCGAACAACATACATATGTTAGTGGTGTCCTGAGTCGGGGAAGCTAAAAAACCACTCCATTCGCTGATCTGAGCTTTCCCTAAGGAGTTAGACCAAAGCTTATATCAGATTTGGCAAAAGAGTGCAATTCAGCCAGAAATGTAACTTTTGACCCAGAGCTCAGTTTTGAATTACATACACATGTTAGTGGTGTCCTGAGTCGGGGAAGCTAAAAAACCACTCCATTCGCTGATCTGAGCTTTCCCTGAGGAGATAGACCAAAGCTTACATCAGAATTAGCAAAAGAGCCTAATTCAGCCAGAAATGTAACTTTTGACCCAGAACACAGTTTCGAATAACATACACATGTTACTGGTGTTCTGTCGGGGAAGGTAAAAAAAGCCACAGCTTTCGCTGATATGAGCTTTCACTGAGGAGTTAGACCAAAACTTATATCAGAATTAGCAAAAGAGCCTAATTCAGCCAGAAACGTAACTTTTGACCCAGAGCTCAGTTTCGAACAACATACAAAGTTTTGTAGTATCCTGAGTCGGGAAACCTAGAAAACCACTCCATTCGCTGATCTGAGCTTTCCCTGAGGAGTTAGACGAAAGCTTATATTAGAATTGGCAAAATAGCACAATTCAACAAGAAACGTAACTTTTGACCCAGAGCTCAGTTTCCAATAACATACAATTGTTAGTGGAGTCCTGAGTCGGGGAAGCTAAAAAACCACTCCATTCGCTGATATGAGCTTTCACTGAGGAGTTAGACCAAAGCTTACATCAGAATTAGCAAAAGAGCCTAATTCAGCCAGAAACGTAACTTTTGACCCAGAGCTCAGTTTCGAACAACATACATATGTTAGTGGTGTCCTGAGTCGGGGAAGCTAAAAAAACCACTCCATTCGCTGATCTGAGCTTTCCCTAAGGAGTTAGACGAAAGCTTATATCAGATTTGGCAAAAGAGTGCAATTCAGCCAGAAACGTAACTTTTGACACAGAGCTCAGTTTCGAACAACATACATATGTTAGTGGAGTCCTGAGTCGGGGAAGCTAAAAAACCACTCCATTCGCTGATCTGAGCTTTCCCTGAGGAGTTAGACCAAAGCTTATATTAGAATTAACAAAATAGCACAATTCAGCCAGAAACGTAACTTTTGACCCAGAGCTCAGTTTCGAACAACATACATATGTTAGTGGTGTCCTGAGTCGGGGAAGCTAAAAAACCACTCCATTCGCTGATCTGAGCTTTCCCTAAGGAGTTAGACCAAAGCTTATATCAGATTTGGCAAAAGAGTGCAATTCAGCCAGAAACGTAACTTTTGACCCAGAGCTCAGTTTTGAATTACATACACATCTTAGTGGTGTCCTGAGTCGGGGAAGCTAAAAAACCACTCCATTCGCTGATCTGAGCTTTCCCTGAGGAGATAGACCAAAGCTTACATCAGAATTAGCAAAAGAGCCTAATTCAGCCAGAAATGTAACTTTTGACCCAGAACACAGTTTCGAATAACATACACATGTTACTGGTGTTCTGTCGGGGAAGGTAAAAAAAGCCACAGCATTCGCTGATATGAGCTTTCACTGAGGAGTTAGACCAAAGCTTATATCAGAATTAGCAAAAGAGCCTAATTCAGCCAGAAACGTAACTTTTGACCCAGAGCTCAGTTTCGAACAACATACAAAGTTTTGTAGTATCCTGAGTCGGGAAACCTAGAAAACCACTCCATTCGCTGATCTGAGCTTTCCCTGAGGAGTTAGACGAAAGCTTATATTAGAATTGGCAAAATAGCACAATTCAACAAGAAACGTAACTTTTGACCCAGAGCTCAGTTTCCAATAACATACAATTGTTAGTGGAGTCCTGAGTCGGGGAAGCTAAAAAACCACTCCATTCGCTGATCTGAGCTTTCACTGAGGAGTTAGACCAAAGCTTACATCAGAATTAGCAAAAGAGCCTAATTCAGCAAGAAACGTAACTTTTGACCCAGAGCTCAGTTTCGAACAACATACATATGTTAGTGGTGTCCTGAGTCGGGGAAGCTAAAAAAACCACTCCATTCGCTGATCTGAGCTTTCCCTAAGGAGTTAGACCAAAGCTTATATCAGATTTGGCAAAAGAGTGCAATTCAGCCAGAAACGTAACTTTTGACACAGAGCTCAGTTTCGAACAACATACATATGTTAGTGGAGTCCTGAGTCGGGGAAGCTAAAAAACCACTCCATTCGCTGATCTGAGCTTTCCCTGAGGAGTTAGACCAAAGCTTATATTAGAATTAACAAAATAGCACAATTCAGCCAGAAACGTAACTTTTGACCCAGAGCTCAGTTTCGAACAACATACATATGTTAGTGGTGTCCTGAGTCGGGGAAGCTAAAAAACCACTCCATTCGCTGATCTGAGCTTTCCCTAAGGAGTTAGACCAAAGCTTATATCAGATTTGGCAAAAGAGTGCAATTCAGCCAGAAACGTAACTTTTGACACAGAGCTCAGTTTCGAACAACATACATATGTTAGTGGAGTCCTGAGTCGGGGAAGCTAAAAAACCACTCCATTCGCTGATCTGAGCTTTCCCTGAGGAGTTAGACCAAAGCTTATATTAGAATTAACAAAATAGCACAATTCAGCCAGAAACGTAACTTTTGACCCAGAGCTCAGTTTCGAACAACATACATATGTTAGTGGTGTCCTGAGTCGGGGAAGCTAAAAAACCACTCCATTCGCTGATCTGAGCTTTCCCTAAGGAGTTAGACCAAAGCTTATATCAGATTTGGCAAAAGAGTGCAATTCAGCCAGAAACGTAACTTTTGACCCAGAGCTCAGTTTTGAATTACATACACATCTTAGTGGTGTCCTGAGTCGGGGAAGCTAAAAAACCACTCCATTCGCTGATCTGAGCTTTCCCTGAGGAGATAGACCAAAGCTTACATCAGAATTAGCAAAAGAGCCTAATTCAGCCAGAAATGTAACTTTTGACCCAGAACACAGTTTCGAATAACATACACATGTTACTGGTGTTCTGTCGGGGAAGGTAAAAAAAGCCACAGCATTCGCTGATATGAGCTTTCACTGAGGAGTTAGACCAAAGCTTATATCAGAATTAGCAAAAGAGCCTAATTCAGCCAGAAACGTAACTTTTGACCCAGAGCTCAGTTTCGAACAACATACAAAGTTTTGTAGTATCCTGAGTCGGGAAACCTAGAAAACCACTCCATTCGCTGATCTGAGCTTTCCCTGAGGAGTTAGACGAAAGCTTATATTAGAATTGGCAAAATAGCACAATTCAACAAGAAACGTAACTTTTGACCCAGAGCTCAGTTTCCAATAACATACAATTGTTAGTGGAGTCCTGAGTCGGGGAAGCTAAAAAACCACTCCATTCGCTGATCTGAGCTTTCACTGAGGAGTTAGACCAAAGCTTACATCAGAATTAGCAAAAGAGCCTAATTCAGCAAGAAACGTAACTTTTGACCCAGAGCTCAGTTTCGAACAACATACATATGTTAGTGGTGTCCTGAGTCGGGGAAGCTAAAAAAACCACTCCATTCGCTGATCTGAGCTTTCCCTAAGGAGTTAGACCAAAGCTTATATCAGATTTGGCAAAAGAGTGCAATTCAGCCAGAAACGTAACTTTTGACACAGAGCTCAGTTTCGAACAACATACATATGTTAGTGGAGTCCTGAGTCGGGGAAGCTAAAAAACCACTCCATTCGCTGATCTGAGCTTTCCCTGAGGAGTTAGACCAAAGCTTATATTAGAATTAACAAAATAGCACAATTCAGCCAGAAACGTAACTTTTGACCCAGAGCTCAGTTTCGAATAACATACATATGTTAGTGGTGTCCTGAGTCGGGGAAGCTAAAAAACCACTCCATTCGCTGATCTGAGCTTTCCCTAAGGAGTTAGACCAAAGCTTATATCAGATTTGGCAAAAGAGTGCAATTCAGCCAGAAACGTAACTTTTGACACAGAGCTCAGTTTCGAACAACATACATATGTTAGTGGAGTCCTGAGTCGGGGAAGCTAAAAAACCACTCCATTCGCTGATCTGAGCTTTCCCTGAGGAGATAGACCAAAGCTTACATCAGAATTAGCAAAAGAGCCTAATTCAGCCAGAAACGTAACTTTTGACACAGATCTAAGTTTCGAATAACATACAAATGTTAGTCGTGTCCTTTCGAGGAAGGTAAAAAAAAAAACACCATTCGCTGATATGAGCTTTCCCTGAGGAGTTAGACCAAAGCTTATATCAGAATTGGCAAAAGAGCCCAATTGAGCCACAAACGTAACTTTTGACCCAGAGCTCAGTTTTGAATTACATACACATGTTAGTGGTGTCCTGAGTTGGGGAAGCTAAAAAACCACTCCATTCGCTGATCTGAGCTTTCCCTAAGGAGTTAGACCAAAGCTTATATCAGATTTGGCAAAAGAGTGCAATTCAGCCAGAAACGTAACTTTTGACACAGAGCTCAGTTTCGAACAACATACATATGTTAGTGGAGTCCTGATTTCGGGGAAGCTAAAAAACTACTCCATTCGCTGATCTGAGCTTTCCCTGAGGAGTTAGACCAAAGCTTATATTAGAATTGGCAAAATAGCACAATTCAGCCAGAAACGTAACTTTTGACCCAGTGCTCAGTTTCGAACAACATACATATGTTACTGGTGTTCTGTCGGGGAAGGTAAAAAAAGCCAAACCATTCGCTGATATGAGCTTTCACTGAGGAGTTAGACCAAAGCTTATATCAGATTTGGCAAAAGAGTGCAATTCAGCCAGAAACGTAACTTTTGACCCACAACGCAGTTTCGAATAACATAAACACGTTAATGGTGTCCTGAGTCGAGGAAGCTAAAAAACCACTCCATTCGCTGATCTGAGCTTTCCCTGAGGAGATAGACCAAAGCTTACATCAGAATTAGCAAAAGAGCCTAATTCAGCCAGAAATGTAACTTTTGACCCAGAACACAGTTTCGAATAACATACACATGTTACTGGTGTTCTGTCGGGGAAGGTAAAAAAAGCCACAGGATTCGCTGATATGAGCTTTCACTGAGGAGTTAGACCAAAGCTTATATCAGAATTAGCAAAAGAGCCTAATTCAGCCAGAAACGTAACTTTTGACCCAGAACTCAGTTTCGAACAACATACAAAGTTTTGTAGTATCCTGAGTCGGGAAACCTAGAAAACCACTCCATTCGCTGATCTGAGCTTTCCCTAAGGAGTTAGACCAAAGCTTATATCAGATTTGGCAGAAGAGTGCAATTCAGCCAGAAACGTAACTTTTGACCCAGTGCTCAGTTTCGAACAACATACATATGTTACTGGTGTTCTGTCGGGGAAGGTAAAAAAAGCCAAACCATTCGCTGATATGAGCTTTCACTGAGGAGTTAGACCAAAGCTTATATCAGATTTGGCAAAAGAGTGCAATTCAGCCAGAAACGTAACTTTTGACCCACAACGCAGTTTCGAATAACATAAACACGTTAATGGTGTCCTGAGTCGGGGAAGCTAAAAAACCACTCCATTCGCTGATCTGAGCTTTCCCTGAGGAGATAGACCAAAGCTTACATCAGAATTAGCAAAAGAGCCTAATTCAGCCAGAAAGGTAACTTTTGACCCAGAACACAGTTTCGAATAACATACACATGTTACTGGTGTTCTGTCGGGGAAGGTAAAAAAAGCCACAGCATTCGCTGATATGAGCTTTCACTGAGGAGTTAGACCAAAGCTTATATCAGAATTAGCAAAAGAGCCTAATTCAGCCAGAAACGTAACTTTTGACCCAGAACTCAGTTTCGAACAACATACAAAGTTTTGTAGTATCCTGAGTCGGGAAACCTAGAAAACCACTCCATTCGCTGATCTGAGCTTTCCCTAAGGAGTTAGACCAAAGCTTATATCAGATTTGGCAGAAGAGTGCAATTCAGCCAGAAACGTAACTTTTGACCCACAACGCAGTTTCGAATAACATAAACACGTTAATGGTGTCCTGAGTCGGGGAAGCTAAAAAACCACTCCATTCGCTGATCTGAGCTTTCCCTGAGGAGATAGACCAAAGCTTACATCAGAATTAGCAGAAGAGCCTAATTCAGCAAGAAATGTAACTTTTGACCCAGAACACAGTTTCAAATAACATACACATGTTACTGGTGTTCTGTCGGGGAAGGTAAAAAAAGCCAAACCATTCGCTGATATGAGCTTTCACTGAGGAGTTAGACCAAAGCTTATATTAGATTTGGCAAAAGAGTGCAATTCAGCCAGAAACGTAACTTTTGACCCACAACGCAGTTTCGAATAACATAAACACGTTAATGGTGTCCTGAGTCGGGGAAGCTAAAAAACCACTCCATTCGCTGATCTGAGCTTTCCCTGAGGAGATAGACCAAAGCTTACATCAGAATTAGCAAAAGAGCCTAATTCAGCCAGAAATGTAACTTTTGACCCAGAACACAGTTTCGAATAACATACACATGTTACTGGTGTTCTGTCGGGGAAGGTAAAAAAAGCCAAACCATTCGCTGATATGAGCTTTCACTGAGGAGTTAGACCAAAGCTTATATTAGATTTGGCAAAAGAGTGCAATTCAGCCAGAAACGTAACTTTTGACCCACAACGCAGTTTCGAATAACATAAACACGTTAATGGTGTCCTGAGTCGGGGAAGCTAAAAAACCACTCCATTCGCTGATCTGAGCTTTCCCTGAGGAGATAGACCAAAGCTTACATCAGAATTAGCAAAAGAGCCTAATTCAGCCAGAAATGTAACTTTTGACCCAGAACACAGTTTCGAATAACATACACATGTTACTGGTGTTCTGTCGGGGAAGGTAAAAAAAGCCACAGCATTCGCTGATATGAGCTTTCACTGAGGAGTTAGACCAAAACTTATATCAGAATTAGCAAAAGAGCCTAATTCAGCCAGAAACGTAACTTTTGACCCAGAGCTCAGTTTCGAACAACATACAAAGTTTTGTAGTATCCTGAGTCGGGAAACCTAGAAAACCACTCCATTCGCTGATCTGAGCTTTCCCTGAGGAGTTAGACGAAAGCTTATATTAGAATTGGCAAAATAGCACAATTCAACAAGAAACGTAACTTTTGACCCAGAGCTCAGTTTCCAATAACATACAATTGTTAGTGCAGTCCTGAGTCGGGGAAGCTAAAAAACCACTCCATTCGCTGATCTGAGCTTTCACTGAGGAGTTAGACCAAAGCTTACATCAGAATTAGCAAAAGAGCCTAATTCAGCCAGAAACGTAACTTTTGACCCAGAGCTCAGTTTCGAACAACATACATATGTTAGTGGTGTCCTGAGTCGGGGAAGCTAAAAAAACCACTCCATTCGCTGATCTGAGCTTTCCCTAAGGAGTTAGACCAAAGCTTATATCAGATTTGGCAAAAGAGTGCAATTCAGCCAGAAACGTAACTTTTGACACAGAGCTCAGTTTCGAACAACATACATATGTTAGTGGAGTCCTGAGTCGGGGAAGCTAAAAAACCACTCCATTCGCTGATCTGAGCTTTCCCTGAGGAGTTAGACCAAAGCTTATATTAGAATTAACAAAATAGCACAATTCAGCCAGAAACGTAACTTTTGACCCAGAGCTCAGTTTCGAACAACATACATATGTTAGTGGTGTCCTGAGTCGGGGAAGCTAAAAAACCACTCCATTCGCTGATCTGAGCTTTCCCTAAGGAGTTAGACCAAAGCTTATATCAGATTTGGCAAAAGAGTGCAATTCAGCCAGAAACGTAACTTTTGATCCAGAGCTCAGTTTTGAATTACATACACATCTTAGTGGTGTCCTGAGTCGGGGAAGCTAAAAAACCACTCCATTCGCTGATCTGAGCTTTCCCTGAGGAGATAGACCAAAGCTTACATCAGAATTAGCAAAAGAGCCTAATTCAGCCAGAAATGTAACTTTTGACCCAGAACACAGTTTCGAATAACATACACATGTTACTGGTGTTCTGTCGGGGAAGGTAAAAAAAGCAACAGGATTCGCTGATATGAGCTTTCACTGAGGAGTTAGACCAAAGCTTATATCAGAATTAGCAAAAGAGCCTAATTCAGCCAGAAACGTAACTTTTGACCCAGAACTCAGTTTCGAACAACATACAAAGTTTTGTAGTATCCTGAGTCGGGAAACCTAGAAAACCACTCCATTCGCTGATCTGAGCTTTCCCTAAGGAGTTAGACCAAAGCTTATATCAGATTTGGCAGAAGAGTGCAATTCAGCCAGAAACGTAACTTTTGACCCAGTGCTCAGTTTCGAACAACATACATATGTTACTGGTGTTCTGTCGGGGAAGGTAAAAAAAGCCAAACCATTCGCTGATATGAGCTTTCACTGAGGAGTTAGACCAAAGCTTATATCAGATTTGGCAAAAGAGTGCAATTCAGCCAGAAACGTAACTTTTGACCCACAACGCAGTTTCGAATAACATAAACACGTTAATGGTGTCCTGAGTCGGGGAAGCTAAAAAACCACTCCATTCGCTGATCTGAGCTTTCCCTGAGGAGATAGACCAAAGCTTACATCAGAATTAGCAAAAGAGCCTAATTCAGCCAGAAAGGTAACTTTTGACCCAGAACACAGTTTCGAATAACATACACATGTTACTGGTGTTCTGTCGGGGAAGGTAAAAAAAGCCACAGGATTCGCTGATATGAGCTTTCACTGAGGAGTTAGACCAAAGCTTATATCAGAATTAGCAAAAGAGCCTAATTCAGCCAGAAACGTAACTTTTGACCCAGAACTCAGTTTCGAACAACATACAAAGTTTTGTAGTATCCTGAGTCGGGAAACCTAGAAAACCACTCCATTCGCTGATCTGAGCTTTCCCTAAGGAGTTAGACCAAAGCTTATATCAGATTTGGCAGAAGAGTGCAATTCAGCCAGAAACGTAACTTTTGACCCACAACGCAGTTTCGAATAACATAAACACGTTAATGGTGTCCTGAGTCGGGGAAGCTAAAAAACCACTCCATTCGCTGATCTGAGCTTTCCCTGAGGAGATAGACCAAAGCTTACATCAGAATTAGCAGAAGAGCCTAATTCAGCAAGAAATGTAACTTTTGACCCAGAACACAGTTTCAAATAACATACACATGTTACTGGTGTTCTGTCGGGGAAGGTAAAAAAAGCCAAACCATTCGCTGATATGAGCTTTCACTGAGGAGTTAGACCAAAGCTTATATTAGATTTGGCAAAAGAGTGCAATTCAGCCAGAAACGTAACTTTTGACCCACAACGCAGTTTCGAATAACATAAACACGTTAATGGTGTCCTGAGTCGGGGAAGCTAAAAAACCACTCCATTCGCTGATCTGAGCTTTCCCTGAGGAGATAGACCAAAGCTTACATCAGAATTAGCAAAAGAGCCTAAATCAGCCAGAAATGTAACTTTTGACCCAGAACACAGTTTCGAATAACATACACATGTTACTGGTGTTCTGTCGGGGAAGGTAAAAAAAGCCAAACCATTCGCTGATATGAGCTTTCACTGAGGAGTTAGACCAAAGCTTATATTAGATTTGGCAAAAGAGTGCAATTCAGCCAGAAACGTAACTTTTGACCCACAACGCAGTTTCGAATAACATAAACACGTTAATGGTGTCCTGAGTCGGGGAAGCTAAAAAACCACTCCATTCGCTGATCTGAGCTTTCCCTGAGGAGATAGACCAAAGCTTACATCAGAATTAGCAAAAGAGCCTAATTCAGCCAGAAATGTAACTTTTGACCCAGAACACAGTTTCGAATAACATACACATGTTACTGGTGTTCTGTCGGGGAAGGTAAAAAAAGCCACAGCATTCGCTGATATGAGCTTTCACTGAGGAGTTAGACCAAAACTTATATCAGAATTAGCAAAAGAGCCTAATTCAGCCAGAAACGTAACTTTTGACCCAGAGCTCAGTTTCGAACAACATACAAAGTTTTGTAGTATCCTGAGTCGGGAAACCTAGAAAACCACTCCATTCGCTGATCTGAGCTTTCCCTGAGGAGTTAGACGAAAGCTTATATTAGAATTGGCAAAATAGCACAATTCAACAAGAAACGTAACTTTTGACCCAGAGCTCAGTTTCCAATAACATACAATTGTTAGTGGAGTCCTGAGTCGGGGAAGCTAAAAAACCACTCCATTCGCTGATCTGAGCTTTCACTGAGGAGTTAGACCAAAGCTTACATCAGAATTAGCAAAAGAGCCTAATTCAGCCAGAAACGTAACTTTTGACCCAGAGCTCAGTTTCGAACAACATACATATGTTAGTGGTGTCCTGAGTCGGGGAAGCTAAAAAAACCACTCCATTCGCTGATCTGAGCTTTCCCTAAGGAGTTAGACCAAAGCTTATATCAGATTTGGCAAAAGAGTGCAATTCAGCCAGAAACGTAACTTTTGACACAGAGCTCAGTTTCGAACAACATACATATGTTAGTGGAGTCCTGAGTCGGGGAAGCTAAAAAACCACTCCATTCGCTGATCTGAGCTTTCCCTGAGGAGTTAGACCAAAGCTTATATTAGAATTAACAAAATAGCACAATTCAGCCAGAAACGTAACTTTTGACCCAGAGCTCAGTTTCGAACAACATACATATGTTAGTGGTGTCCTGAGTCGGGGAAGCTAAAAAACCACTCCATTCGCTGATCTGAGCTTTCCCTAAGGAGTTAGACCAAAGCTTATATCAGATTTGGCAAAAGAGTGCAATTCAGCCAGAAACGTAACTTTTGATCCAGAGCTCAGTTTTGAATTACATACACATCTTAGTGGTGTCCTGAGTCGGGGAAGCTAAAAAACCACTCCATTCGCTGATCTGAGCTTTCCCTGAGGAGATAGACCAAAGCTTACATCAGAATTAGCAAAAGAGCCTAATTCAGCCAGAAATGTAACTTTTGACCCAGAACACAGTTTCGAATAACATACACATGTTACTGGTGTTCTGTCGGGGAAGGTAAAAAAAGCCACAGCATTCGCTGATATGAGCTTTCACTGAGGAGTTAGACCAAAGCTTATATCAGAATTAGCAAAAGAGCCTAATTCAGCCAGAAACGTAACTTTTGACCCAGAGCTCAGTTTCGAACAACATACAAAGTTTTGTAGTATCCTGAGTCGGGAAACCTAGAAAACCACTCCATTCGCTGATCTGAGCTTTCCCTGAGGAGTTAGACGAAAGCTTATATTAGAATTGGCAAAATAGCACAATTCAACAATTAACGTAACTTTTGACCCAGAGCTCAGTTTCCAATAACATACAATTGTTAGTGGAGTCCTGAGTCGGGGAAGCTAAAAAACCACTCCATACGCTGATCTGAGCTTTCACTGAGGAGTTAGACCAAAGCTTACATCAGAATTAGCAAAAGAGCCTAATTCAGCCAGAAACGTAACTTTTGACCCAGAGCTCAGTTTCGAACAACATACATATGTTAGTGGTGTCCTGAGTCGGGGAAGCTAAAAAAACCACTCCATTCGCTGATCTGAGCTTTCCCTAAGGAGTTAGACCAAAGCTTATATCAGATTTGGCAAAAGAGTGCAATTCAGCCAGAAACGTAACTTTTGACCCACAACGCAGTTTCGAATAACATAAACACGTTAATGGTGTCCTGAGTCGGGGAAGCTAAAAAACCACTCCATTCGCTGATCTGAGCTTTCCCTGAGATAGACCAAACCTTACATCAGAATTAGCAAAAGAGCCTAATTCAGCCAGAAACGTAACTTTTGACACAGATCTAAGTTTCGAATAACATACAAATGTTAGTCGTGTCCTTTCGAGGAAGTTAAAAAAAAAAACACCATTCGCTGATATGAGCTTTCCCTGAGGAGTTAGACCAAAGCTTATATCAGAATTGGCAAAAGAGCCCAATTGAGCCACAAACGTAACTTTTGACCCAGAGCTCAGTTTTGAATTACATACACATGTTAGTGGTGTCCTGAGTTGGGGAAGCTAAAAAACCACTCCATTCGCTGATCTGAGCTTTCCCTAAGGAGTTAGACCAAAGCTTATATCAGATTTGGCAAAAGAGTGCAATTCAGCCAGAAACGTAACTTTTGACACAGAGCTCAGTTTCGAACAATATACATATGTTAGTGGAGTCCTGATTTCGGGGAAGCTAAAAAACTACTCCATTCGCTGATCTGAGCTTTCCCTGAGGAGTTAGACCAAAGCTTATATTAGAATTGGCAAAATAGCACAATTCAGCCAGAAACGTAACTTTTGACCCAGTGCTCAGTTTCGAACAACATACATATGTTACTGGTGTTCTGTCGGGGAAGGTAAAAAAAGCCAAACCATTCGCTGATATGAGCTTTCACTGAGGAGTTAGACCAAAGCTTATATCAGATTTGGCAAAAGAGTGCAATTCAGCCAGAAACGTAACTTTTGACCCACAACGCAGTTTCGAATAACATAAACACGTTAATGGTGTCCTGAGTCGGGGAAGCTAAAAAACCACTCCATTCGCTGATCTGAGCTTTCCCTGAGGAGATAGACCAAAGCTTACATCAGAATTAGCAAAAGAGCCTAATTCAGCCAGAAAGGTAACTTTTGACCCAGAACACAGTTTCGAATAACATACACATGTTACTGGTGTTCTGTCGGGGAAGGTAAAAAAAGCCACAGGATTCGCTGATATGAGCTTTCACTGAGGAGTTAGACCAAAGCTTATATCAGAATTAGCAAAAGAGCCTAATTCAGCCAGAAACGTAACTTTTGACCCAGAACTCAGTTTCGAACAACATACAAAGTTTTGTAGTATCCTGAGTCGGGAAACCTAGAAAACCACTCCATTCGCTGATCTGAGCTTTCCCTAAGGAGTTAGACCAAAGCTTATATCAGATTTGGCAGAAGAGTGCAATTCAGCCAGAAACGTAACTTTTGACCCAGTGCTCAGTTTCGAACAACATACATATGTTACTGGTGTTCTGTCGGGGAAGGTAAAAAAAGCCAAACCATTCGCTGATATGAGCTTTCACTGAGGAGTTAGACCAAAGCTTATATCAGATTTGGCAAAAGAGTGCAATTCAGCCAGAAACGTAACTTTTGACCCACAACGCAGTTTCGAATAACATAAACACGTTAATGGTGTCCTGAGTCGGGGAAGCTAAAAAACCACTCCATTCGCTGATCTGAGCTTTCCCTGAGGAGATAGACCAAAGCTTACATCAGAATTAGCAAAAGAGCCTAATTCAGCCAGAAAGGTAACTTTTGACCCAGAACACAGTTTCGAATAACATACACATGTTACTGGTGTTCTGTCGGGGAAGGTAAAAAAAGCCACAGGATTCGCTGATATGAGCTTTCACTAAGGAGTTAGACCAAAGCTTATATCAGAATTAGCAAAAGAGCCTAATTCAGCCAGAAACGTAACTTTTGACCCAGAACTCAGTTTCGAACAACATACAAAGTTTTGTAGTATCCTGAGTCGGGAAACCTAGAAAACCACTCCATTCGCTGATCTGAGCTTTCCCTAAGGAGTTAGACCAAAGCTTATATAAGATTTGGCAGAAGAGTGCAATTCAGCCAGAAACGTAACTTTTGACCCACAACGCAGTTTCGAATAACATAAACACGTTAATGGTGTCCTGAGTCGGGGAAGCTAAAAAACCACTCCATTCGCTGATCTGAGCTTTCCCTGAGGAGATAGACCAAAGCTTACATCAGAATTAGCAGAAGAGCCTAATTCAGCAAGAAATGTAACTTTTGACCCAGAACACAGTTTCAAATAACATACACATGTTACTGGTGTTCTGTCGGGGAAGGTAAAAAAAGCCAAACCATTCGCTGATATGAGCTTTCACTGAGGAGTTAGACCAAAGCTTATATTAGATTTGGCAAAAGAGTGCAATTCAGCCAGAAACGTAACTTTTGACCCACAACGCAGTTTCGAATAACATAAACACGTTAATGGTGTCCTGAGTCGGGGAAGCTAAAAAACCACTCCATTCGCTGATCTGAGCTTTCCCTGAGGAGTTAGACCAAAGCTTATATTAGAATTGGCAAAATAGCACAATTCAGCCAGAAACGTAACTTTTGACCCAGTGCTCAGTTTCGAACAACATACATATGTTAGTGGTGTCCTGAGTCGGGGAAGCTAAAAAACCACTCCATTCGCTGATCTGAGCTTTCCCTAAGGAGTTAGACCAAAGCTTATATCAGATTTGGCAAAAGAGTGCAATTCAGCCAGAAACGTAACTTTTGACACAGAGCTCAGTTTCGAACAACATACATATGTTAGTGGAGTCCTGAGTCGGGGAAGCTAAAAAACCACTCCATTCGCTGATCTGAGCTTTCCCTGAGGAGTTAGACCAAAGCTTATATTAGAATTAACAAAATAGCACAATTCAGCCAGAAACGTAACTTTTGACCCAGAGCTCAGTTTCGAACAACATACATATGTTAGTGGTGTCCTGAGTCGGGGAAGCTAAAAAACCACTCCATTCGCTGATCTGAGCTTTCCCTAAGGAGTTAGACCAAAGCTTATATTAGAATTGGCAAAATAGCACAATTCAACAAGAAACGTAACTTTTGACCCAGAGCTCAGTTTCCAATAACATACAATTGTTAGTGGATTCCTGAGTCGGGGAAGCTAAAAAACCACTCCATTCACTGATCTGAGCTTTCACTGAGGAGTTAGACCAAAGCTTACATCAGAATTAGCAAAAGAGCCTAATTCAGCCAGAAATGTAACTTTTGACCCAGAACACAGTTTCGAATAACATACACATGTTACTGGTGTTCTGTCGGGGAAGGTAAAAAAAGCCACAGCATTCGCTGATATGAGATTTCACTGAGGAGTTAGACCAAAGCTTATATCAGAATTAGCAAAAGAGCCTAATTCAGCCAGAAACGTAACTTTTGACCCAGAACTCAGTTTCGAACAACATACAAAGTTTTTTAGTATCCTGAGTCGGGAAACCTAGAAAACCACTCCATTCGCTGATCTGAGCTTTCCCTAAGGAGTTAGACCAAGCTTATATCAGATTTGGCAGAAGAGTGCAATTCAGCCAGAAACGTAACTTTTGACCCACAACGCAGTTTCGAATAACATAAACACGTTAATGGTGTCCTGAGTCGGGGAAGCTAAAAAACCACTCCATTCGCTGATCTGAGCTTTCCCTGAGGAGATAGACCAAAGCTTACATCAGAATTAGCAAAAGAGCCTAATTCAGCAAGAAATGTAACTTTTGACCCAGAACACAGTTTCAAATAACATACACATGTTACTGGTGTTCTGTCGGGGAAGGTAAAAAAAGCCAAACCATTCGCTGATATGAGCTTTCACTGAGGAGTTAGACCAAAGCTTATATCAGATTTGGCAAAAGAGTGCAATTCAGCCAGAAACGTAACTTTTGACCCAGAGCTCAGTTTTGAATTACATACACATGTTAGTGGTGTCCTGAGTCGGGGAAGCTAAAAAACCACTCCATTCGCTGATCTGAGCTTTCCCTGAGGAGATAGACCAAAGCTTACATCAGAATTAGCAAAAGAGCCTAATTCAGCCAGAAATGTAACTTTTGACCCAGAACACAGTTTCGAATAACATACACATGTTACTGGTGTTCTGTCGGGGAAGGTAAAAAAAGCCACAGCATTCGCTGATCTGAGCTTTCCCTGAGGAGTTAGACCAAAGCTTATATTAGAATTAACAAAATAGCACAATTCAGCCAGAAACGTAACTTTTGACCCAGAGCTCAGTTTCGAACAACATACATATGTTAGTGGTGTCCTGAGTCGGGGAAGCTAAAAAACCACTCCATTCGCTGATCTGAGCTTTCCCTAAGGAGTTAGACCAAAGCTTATATTAGAATTGGCAAAATAGCACAATTCAACAAGAAACGTAACTTTTGACCCAGAGCTCAGTTTCCAATAACATACAATTGTTAGTGGATTCCTGAGTCGGGGAAGCTAAAAAACCACTCCATTCGCTGATCTGAGCTTTCACTGAGGAGTTAGACCAAAGCTTACATCAGAATTAGCAAAAGAGCCTAATTCAGCCAGAAATGTAACTTTTGACCCAGAACACAGTTTCGAATAACATACACATGTTACTGGTGTTCTGTCGGGGAAGGTAAAAAAAGCCACAGCATTCGCTGATATGAGATTTCACTGAGGAGTTAGACCAAAGCTTATATCAGAATTAGCAAAAGAGCCTAATTCAGCCAGAAACGTAACTTTTGACCCAGAACTCAGTTTCGAACAACATACAAAGTTTTTTAGTATCCTGAGTCGGGAAACCTAGAAAACCACTCCATTCGCTGATCTGAGCTTTCCCTAAGGAGTTAGACCAAGCTTATATCAGATTTGGCAGAAGAGTGCAATTCAGCCAGAAACGTAACTTTTGACCCACAACGCAGTTTCGAATAACATAAACACGTTAATGGTGTCCTGAGTCGGGGAAGCTAAAAAACCACTCCATTCGCTGATCTGAGCTTTCCCTGAGGAGATAGACCAAAGCTTACATCAGAATTAGCAAAAGAGCCTAATTCAGCAAGAAATGTAACTTTTGACCCAGAACACAGTTTCAAATAACATACACATGTTACTGGTGTTCTGTCGGGGAAGGTAAAAAAAGCCAAACCATTCGCTGATATGAGCTTTCACTGAGGAGTTAGACCAAAGCTTATATCAGATTTGGCAAAAGAGTGCAATTCAGCCAGAAACGTAACTTTTGACCCACAACGCAGTTTCGAATAACATAAAGACGTTAATGGTGTCCTGAGTCGGGGAAGCTAAAAAACCACTCCATTCGCTGATCTGAGCTTTCCCTGAGGAGATAGACGAAAGCTTATATTAGAATTGGCAAAAGAGCCTAATTCAGCCAGAAACGTAACTTTTGACTCAGAGCTCAGTTTCGAACAACATACAAAGTTTTGTAGTATCCTGAGTCGGGAAACCTAGAAAACCACTCCATTCGCTGATCTGAGCTTTCCCTGAGGAGTTAGACTAAAGCTTATATTAGAATTGGCAAAATAGCACAATTCAACAAGAAACGTAACTTTTGACCCAGAGCTCAGTTTCCAATAACATACAATTGTTAGTGGAGTCCTGAGTCGGGGAAGCTAAAAAACCACTCCATTCGCTTATCTGAGCTTTCACTGAGGAGTTAGACCAAAGCTTATATCAGAATTGGCAAAAGAGCCGAATTCAGCCAGAAATGTAACTTTTGACCCAGAGCTCAGTTTTGAAAAACATAAACACATTAATGGTGTCCAGAGTCGAGGAAGCTAAAAGACCACTCCATTCGAGGATCTGCGCTTTCCCTGAGGAGTTAGACCAAAGCTTATATCAGATTTGGCAAAAGAGTGCAATTCAGCCAGAAACGTAACTTTTGACCCAGAGCTCAGTTTTGAATTACATACACATGTTAGTGGTGTCCTGAGTCGGGGAAGCTAAAAAACCACTCCATTCGCTGATCTGAGCTTTCCCTGAGGAGATAGACCAAAGCTTACATCAGAATTAGCAAAAGAGCCTAATTCAGCCAGAAACGTAACTTTTGACCCAGAGCTCAGTTTCGAACAACATACATATGTTAGTGGTGTCCTGAGTCGGGGAAGCTAAAAAAACCACTCCATTCGCTGATCTGAGCTTTCCCTAAGGAGTTAGACCAAAGCTTATATCAGATTTGGCAAAAGAGTGCAATTCAGCCAGAAACGTAACTTTTGACACAGAGCTCAGTTTCGAACAACATACATATGTTAGTGGAGTCCTGAGTCGGGGAAGCTAAAAAACCACTCCATTCGCTGATCTGAGCTTTCCCTGAGGAGTTAGACCAAAGCTTATATTAGAATTAACAAAATAGCACAATTCAGCCAGAAACGTAACTTTTGACCCAGAGCTCAGTTTCGAACAACATACATATGTTAGTGGTGTCCTGAGTCGGGGAAGCTAAAAAACCACTCCATTCGCTGATCTGAGCTTTCCCTAAGGAGTTAGACCAAAGCTTATATCAGATTTGGCAAAAGAGTGCAATTCAGCCAGAAACGTAACTTTTGACCCAGAGCTCAGTTTTGAATTACATACACATGTTAGTGGTGTCCTGAGTCGGGGAAGCTAAAAAACCACTCCATTCGCTGATCTGAGCTTTCCCTGAGGAGATAGACCAAAGCTTACATCAGAATTAGCAAAAGAGCCTAATTCAGCCAGAAATGTAACTTTTGACCCAGAACACAGTTTCGAATAACATACACATGTTACTGGTGTTCTGTCGGGGAAGGTAAAAAAAGCCACAGCATTCGCTGAAATGAGCTTTCACTGAGGAGTTAGACCAAAGCTTATATCAGAATTAGCAAAAGAGCCTAATTCGGCCAGAAACGTAACTTTTGACCCAGAGCTCAGTTTCGAACAACATACAAAGTTTTGTAGTATCCTGAGTCGGGAAACCTAGAAAACCACTCCATTCTCTGATCTGAGCTTTCCCTGAGGAGTTAGACGAAAGCTTATATTAGAATTGGCAAAATAGCACAATTCAACAAGAAAGGTAACTTTTGACCCAGAGCTCAGTTTCCAATAACATACAATTGTTAGTGGAGTACTGAGTCGGGGAAGCTAAAAAACCACTCCATTCGCTGATCTGAGCTTTCACTGAGGAGTTAGACCAAAGCTTACATCAGAATTAGCAAAGGAGCCTAATTCAGCCAGAAATGTAACTTTTGACCCAGAACACTGTTTCGAATAACATACACATGTTACTGGTGTTCTGTCGGGGAAGGTAAAAAAAGCCACAGCATTCGCTGATATGAGCTTTCACTGAGGAGTTAGACTAAAGCTTATATCAGAATTAGCAAAAGAGCCTAATTCAGCCAGAAACGTAACGTTTGACCCAGAACTCAGTTTCGAACAACATACAAAGTTTTGTAGTATCCTGAGTCGGGAAACCTAGAAAACCACTCCATTCGCTGATCTGAGCTTTCCCTAAGGAGTTAGACCAAAGCTTATATCAGATTTGGTAGAAGAGTGCAATTCAGCCAGAAACGTAACTTTTGACCCACAACGCAGTTTCGAATAACATAAACACGTTAATGGTGTCCTGAGTCGGGGAAGCTAAAAAGCACTCCATTCGCTGATCTGAGCTTTCCCTGAGGAGATAGTCCAAAGCTTACATCAGAATTAGCAAAAGAGCCTAATTCAGCAAGAAATGTAACTTTTGACCCAGAACACAGTTTCAAATAACATACACATGTTACTGGTGTTCTGTCGGGGAAGGTAAAAAAAGCCAAACCATTCGCTGATATGAGCTTTCACTGAGGAGTTAGACCAAAGCTTATATCAGATTTGGCAAAAGAGTGCAATTCAGCCAGAAACGTAACTTTTGACCCACAACGCAGTTTCGAATAACATAAACACGTTAATGGTGTCCTGAGTCGGGGAAGCTAAAAAACCACTCCATTCGCTGATCTGAGCTTTCCCTGAGGAGATAGACGAAAGCTTATATTAGAATTGGCAAAAGAGCCTAATTCAGCCAGAAACGTAACTTTTGACTCAGAGCTCAGTTTCGAACAACATACAAAGTTTTGTAGTATCCTGAGTCGGGAAACCTAGAAAACCACTCCATTCGCTGATCTGAGCTTTCCCTGAGGAGTTAGACGAAAGCTTATATTAGAATTGGCAAAATAGCACAATTCAACAAGAAACGTAACTTTTGACCCAGAGCTCAGTTTCCAATAACATACAATTGTTAGTGGAGTCCTGAGTCGGGGAAGCTAAAAAACCACTCCATTCGCTTATCTGAGCTTTCACTGAGGAGTTAGACCAAAGCTTATATCAGAATTGGCAAAAGAGCCCAATTCAGCCAGAAATGTAACTTTTGACCCAGAGCTCAGTTTTGAAAAACATAAACACATTAATGGTGTCCAGAGTCGAGGAAGCTAAAAGACCACTCCATTCGAGGATCTGCGCTTTCCCTGAGGAGTTAGACCAAAGCTTATATCAGATTTGGCAAAAGAGTGCAATTCAGCCAGAAACGTAACTTTTGACCCAGAGCTCAGTTTTGAATTACATACACATGTTAGTGGTGTCCTAAGTCGGGGAAGCTAAAAAACCACTCCATTCGCTGATCTGAGCTTTCCCTGAGGAGATAGACCAAAGCTTACATCAGAATTAGCAAAAGAGCCTAATTCAGCCAGAAACGTAACTTTTGACCCAGAGCTCAGTTTCGAACAACATACATATGTTAGTGGTGTCCTGAGTCGGGGAAGCTAAAAAAACCACTCCATTCGCTGATCTGAGCTTTCCCTAAGGAGTTAGACCAAAGCTTATATCAGATTTGGCAAAAGAGTGCAATTCAGCCAGAAACGTAACTTTTGACCCAGAGCTCAGTTTTGAATTACATACACATGTTAGTGGTGTCCTGAGTCGGGGAAGCTAAAAAACCACTCCATTCGCTGATCTGAGCTTTCCCTGAGGAGATAGACCAAAGCTTACATCAGAATTAGCAAAAGAGCCTAATTCAGCCAGAAATGTAACTTTTGACCCAGAACACAGTTTCGAATAACATACACATGTTACTGGTGTTCTGTCGGGGAAGGTAAAAAAAGCCACAGCATTCGCTGAAATGAGCTTTCACTGAGGAGTTAGACCAAAGCTTATATCAGAATTAGCAAAAGAGCCTAATTCAGCCAGAAACGTAACTTTTGACCCAGAGCTCAGTTTCGAACAACATACAAAGTTTTGTAGTATCCTGAGTCGGGAAACCTAGAAAACCACTCCATTCGCTGATCTGAGCTTTCCCTGAGGAGTTAGACGAAAGCTTATATTAGAATTGGCAAAATAGCACAATTCAACAAGAAAGGTAACTTTTGACCCAGAGCTCAGTTTCCAATAACATACAATTGTTAGTGGAGTCCTGAGTCGGGGAAGCTAAAAAACCACTCCATTCGCTGATCTGAGTTTTCACTGAGGAGTTAGACCAAAGCTTACATCAGAATTAGCAAAAGAGCCTAATTCAGCCAGAAATGTAACTTTTGACCCAGAACACAGTTTCGAATAACATACACATGTTACTGGTGTTCTGTCGGGGAAGGTAAAAAAAGCCACAGCATTCGCTGATATGAGCTTTCACTGAGGAGTTAGACCAAAGCTTATATCAGAATTAGCAAAAGAGCCTAATTCAGCCAGAAACGTAACGTTTGACCCAGAACTCAGTTTCGAACAACATACAAAGTTTTGTAGTATCCTGAGTCGGGAAACCTAGAAAACCACTCCATTCGCTGATCTGAGCTTTCCCTAAGGAGTTAGACCAAAGCTTATATCAGATTTGGCAGAAGAGTGCAATTCAGCCAGAAACGTAACTTTTGACCCACAACGCAGTTTCGAATAACATAAACACGTTAATGGTGTCCTGAGTCGGGGAAGCTAAAAAACCACTCCATTCGCTGATCTGAGCTTTCCCTGAGGAGATAGACCAAAGCTTACATCAGAATTAGCAAAAGAGCCTAATTCAACAAGAAATGTAACTTTTGACCCAGAACACAGTTTCAAATAACATACACATGTTACTGGTGTTCTGTCGGGGAAGGTAAAAAAAGCCAAACCATTCGCTGATATGAGCTTTCACTGAGGAGTTAGACCAAAGCTTATATCAGATTTGGCAAAAGAGTGCAATTCAGCCAGAAACGTAACTTTTGACCCACAACGCAGTTTCGAATAACATAAACACGTTAATGGTGTCCTGAGTCGGGGAAGCTAAAAAACCACTCCATTCGCTGATCTGAGCTTTCCCTGAGGAGATAGACGAAAGCTTATATTAGAATTGGCAAAAGAGCCTAATTCAGCCAGAAACGTAACTTTTGACTCAGAGCTCAGTTTCGAACAACATACAAAGTTTTGTAGTATCCTGAGTCGGGAAACCTAGAAAACCACTCCATTCGCTGATCTGAGCTTTCCCTGAGGAGTTAGACGAAAGCTTATATTAGAATTGGCAAAATAGCACAATTCAACAAGAAACGTAACTTTTGACCCAGAGCTCAGTTTCCAATAACATACAATTGTTAGTGGAGTCCTGAGTCGGGGAAGCTAAAAAACCACTCCATTCGCTTATCTGAGCTTTCACTGAGGAGTTAGACCAAAGCTTATATCAGAATTGGCAAAAGAGCCCAATTCAGCCAGAAATGTAACTTTTGACCCAGAGCTCAGTTTCGAACAACATACATATGTTAGTGGTGTCCTGAGTCGGGAAACCTAGAAAACCACTCCATTCGCTGATCTGAGCTTTCCCTAAGGAGTTAGACCAAAGCTTATATCAGATTTGGCAGAAGAGTGCAATTCAGCCAGAAACGTAACTTTTGACCCACAACGCAGTTTCGAATAACATAAACACGTTAATGGTGTCCTGAGTCGGGGAAGCTAAAAAACCACTCCATTCGCTGATCTGAGCTTTCCCTGAGGAGATAGTCCAAAGCTTACATCAGAATTAGCAAAAGAGCCTAATTCAGCAAGAAATGTAACTTTTGACCCAGAACACAGTTTCAAATAACATACACATGTTACTGGTGTTCTGTCGGGGAAGGTAAAAAAAGCCAAACCATTCGCTGATATGAGCTTTCACTGAGGAGTTAGACCAAAGCTTATATCAGATTTGGCAAAAGAGTGCAATTCAGCCAGAAACGTAACTTTTGACCCACAACGCAGTTTCGAATAACATAAACACGTTAATGGTGTCCTGAGTCGGGGAAGCTAAAAAACCACTCCATTCGCTGATCTGAGCTTTCCCTGAGGAGATAGATGAAAGCTTATATTAGAATTGGCAAAATAGCACAATTCAACAAGAAACGTAACTTTTGACCCAGAGCTCAGTTTCCAATAACATACAATTGTTAGTGGAGTCCTGAGTCGGGGAAGCTAAAAAACCACTCCATTCGCTTATCTGAGCTTTCACTGAGGAGTTAGACCAAAGCTTATATCAGAATTGGCAAAAGAGCCCAATTCAGCCAGAAATGTAACTTTTGACCCAGAGCTCAGTTTTGAAAAACATAAACACATTAATGGTGTCCAGAGTCGAGGAAGCTAAAAGACCACTCCATTCGAGGATCTGCGCTTTCCCTGAGGAGTTAGACCAAAGCTTATATCAGATTTGGCAAAAGAGTGCAATTCAGCCAGAAACGTAACTTTTGACCCAGAGCTCAGTTTTGAATTACATACACATGTTAGTGGTGTCCTAAGTCGGGGAAGCTAAAAAACCACTCCATTCGCTGATCTGAGCTTTCCCTGAGGAGATAGACCAAAGCTTACATCAGAATTAGCAAAAGAGCCTAATTCAGCCAGAAACGTAACTTTTGACCCAGAGCTCAGTTTCGAACAACATACATCTGTTAGTGGTGTCCTGAGTCGGGGAAGCTAAAAAAACCACTCCATTCGCTGATCTGAGCTTTCCCTAAGGAGTTAGACCAAAGCTTATATCAGATTTGGCAAAAGAGTGCAATTCAGCCAGAAACGTAACTTTTGACACAGAGCTCAGTTTCGAACAACATACATATGTTAGTGGAGTCCTGAGTCGGGGAAGCTAAAAAACCACTCCATTCGCTGATCTGAGCTTTCCCTGAGGAGTTAGACCAAAGCTTATATTAGAATTAACAAAATAGCACAATTCAGCCAGAAACGTAACTTTTGACCCAGAGCTCAGTTTCGAACAACATACATATGTTAGTGGTGTCCTGAGTCGGGGAAGCTAAAAAACCACTCCATTCGCTGATCTGAGCTTTCCCTAAGGAGTTAGACCAAAGCTTATATCAGATTTGGCAAAAGAGTGCAATTCAGCCAGAAACGTAACTTTTGACCCAGAGCTCAGTTTTGAATTACATACACATGTTAGTGGTGTCCTGAGTCGGGGAAGCTAAAAAACCACTCCATTCGCTGATCTGAGCTTTCCCTGAGGAGATAGACCAAAGCTTACATCAGAATTAGCAAAAGAGCCTAATTCAGCCAGAAATGTAACTTTTGACCCAGAACACAGTTTCGAATAGCATACACATGTTACTGGTGTTCTGTCGGGGAAGGTAAAAAAAGCCACAGCATTCGCTGAAATGAGCTTTCACTGAGGAGTTAGACCAAAGCTTATATCAGAATTAGCAAAAGAGCCTAATTCAGCCAGAAACGTAACTTTTGACCCAGAGCTCAGTTTCGAACAACATACAAAGTTTTGTAGTATCCTGAGTCGGGAAACCTAGAAAACCACTCCATTCGCTGATCTGAGCTTTCCCTGAGGAGTTAGACGAAAGCTTATATTAGAATTGGCAAAATAGCACAATTCAACAAGAAAGGTAACTTTTGACCCAGAGCTCAGTTTCCAATAACATACAATTGTTAGTGGAGTCCTGAGTCGGGGAAGCTAAAAAACCACTCCATTCGCTTATCTGAGCTTTCACTGAGGAGTTAGACCAAAGCTTATATCAGAATTGGCAAAAGAGCCCAATTCAGCCAGAAATGTAACTTTTGACCCAGAGCTCAGTTTTGAAAAACATAAACACATTAATGGTGTCCAGAGTCGAGGAAGCTAAAAGACCACTCCATTCGAGGATCTGCGCTTTCCCTGAGGAGTTAGACCAAAGCTTATATCAGATTTGGCAAAAGAGTGCAATTCAGCCAGAAACGTAACTTTTGACCCAGAGCTCAGTTTTGAATTACATACACATGTTAGTGGTGTCCTAAGTCGGGGAAGCTAAAAAACCACTCCATTCGCTGATCTGAGCTTTCCCTGAGGAGATAGACCAAAGCTTACATCAGAATTAGCAAAAGAGCCTAATTCAGCCAGAAACGTAACTTTTGACCCAGAGCTCAGTTTCGAACAACATACATATGTTAGTGGTGTCCTGAGTCGGGGAAGCTAAAAAAACCACTCCATTCGCTGATCTGAGCTTTCCCTAAGGAGTTAGACCAAAGCTTATATCAGATTTGGCAAAAGAGTGCAATTCAGCCAGAAACGTAACTTTTGACACAGAGCTCAGTTTCGAACAACATACATATGTTAGTGGAGTCCTGAGTCGGGGAAGCTAAAAAACCACTCCATTCGCTGATCTGAGCTTTCCCTGAGGAGTTAGACCAAAGCTTATATTAGAATTAACAAAATAGCACAATTCAGCCAGAAACGTAACTTTTGACCCAGAGCTCAGTTTCGAACAGCATACATATGTTAGTGGTGTCCTGAGTCGGGGAAGCTAAAAAACCACTCCATTCGCTGATCTGAGCTTTCCCTAAGGAGTTAGACCAAAGCTTATATCAGATTTGGCAAAAGAGTGCAATTCAGCCAGAAATGTAACTTTTGACCCAGAGCTCAGTTTTGAATTACATACACATGTTAGTGGTGTCCTGAGTCGGGGAAGCTAAAAAACCACTCCATTCGCTGATCTGAGCTTTCCCTGAGGAGATAGACCAAAGCTTACATCAGAATTAGCAAAAGAGCCTAATTCAGCCAGAAATGTAACTTTTGACCCAGAACACAGTTTCGAATAACATACACATGTTACTGGTGTTCTGTCGGGGAAGGTAAAAAAAGCCACAGCATTCGCTGATATGAGCTTTCACTGAGGAGTTAGACCAAAACTTATATCAGAATTAGCAAAAGAGCCTAATTCAGCCAGAAACGTAACTTTTGACCCAGAGCTCAGTTTCGAACAACATACAAAGTTTTGTAGTATCCTGAGTCGGGAAACCTAGAAAACCACTCCATTCGCTGATCTGAGCTTTCCCTGAGGAGTTAGACGAAAGCTTATATTAGAATTGGCAAAATAGCACAATTCAACAAGAAACGTAACTTTTGACCCAGAGCTCAGTTTCCAATAACATACAATTGTTAGTGGAGTCCTGAGTCGGGGAAGCTAAAAAACCACTCCATTCGCTGATCTGAGCTTTCACTGAGGAGTTAGACCAAAGCTTACATCAGAATTAGCAAAAGAGTCTAATTCAGCCAGAAACGTAACTTTTGACCCAGAGCTCAGTTTCGAACAACATACATATGTTAGTGGTGTCCTGAGTCGGGGAAGCTAAAAAAACCACTCCATTCGCTGATCTGAGCTTTCCCTAAGGAGTTAGACCAAAGCTTATATCAGATTTGGCAAAAGAGTGCAATTCAGCCAGAAACGTAACTTTTGACACAGAGCTCAGTTTCGAACAACATACATATGTTAGTGGAGTCCTGAGTCGGGGAAGCTAAAAAACCACTCCATTCGCTGATCTGAGCTTTCCCTGAGGAGTTAGACCAAAGCTTATATTAGAATTAACAAAATAGCACAATTCAGCCAGAAACGTAACTTTTGACCCAGAGCTCAGTTTCGAACAACATACATATGTTAGTGGTGTCCTGAGTCGGGGAAGCTAAAAAACCACTCCATTCGCTGATCTGAGCTTTCCCTAAGGAGTTAGACCAAAGCTTATATCAGATTTGGCAAAAGGGGTGCAATTCAGCCAGAAACGTAACTTTTGACCCAGAGCTCAGTTTTGAATTACATACACATCTTAGTGGTGTCCTGAGTCGGGGAAGCTAAAAAACCACTCCATTCGCTGATCTGAGCTTTCCCTGAGGAGATAGACCAAAGCTTACATCAGAATTAGCAAAAGAGCCTAATTCAGCCAGAAATGTAACTTTTGACCCAGAACACAGTTTCGAATAACATACACATGTTACTGGTGTTCTGTCGGGGAAGGTAAAAAAAGCCACAGCCTTCGCTGATATGAGCTTTCACTGAGGAGTTAGACCAAAGCTTATATCAGAATTAGCAAAAGAGCCTAATTCAGCCAGAAACGTAACTTTTGACCCAGAGCTCAGTTTCGAACAACATACAAAGTTTTGTAGTATCCTGAGTCGGGAAACCTAGAAAACCACTCCATTCGCTGATCTGAGCTTTCCCTGAGGAGTTAGACGAAAGCTTATATTAGAATTGGCAAAATAGCACAATTCAACAAGAAACGTAACTTTTGACCCAGAGCTCAGATTCCAATAACATACAATTGTTAGTGGAGTCCTGAGTCGGGGAAGCTAAAAAACCACTCCATTCGCTGATCTGAGCTTTCACTGAGGAGTTAGACCAAAGCTTACATCAGAATTAGCAAAAGAGTCTAATTCAGCAAGAAACGTAACTTTTGACCCAGAGCTCAGTTTCGAACAACATACATATGTTAGTGGTGTCCTGAGTCGGGGAAGCTAAAAAAACCACTCCATTCGCTGATCTGAGCTTTCCCTAAGGAGTTAGACCAAAGCTTATATCAGATTTGGCAAAAGAGTGCAATTCAGCCAGAAACGTAACTTTTGACACAGAGCTCAGTTTCGAACAACATACATATGTTAGTGGAGTCCTGAGTCGGGGAAGCTAAAAAACCACTCCATTCGCTGATCTGAGCTTTCCCTGAGGAGTTAGACCAAAGCTTATATTAGAATTAACAAAATAGCACAATTCAGCCAGAAACGTAACTTTTGACCCAGAGCTCAGTTTCGAACAACATACATATGTTAGTGGTGTCCTGAGTCGGGGAAGCTAAAAAAAAACTCCATTCGCTGATCTGAGCTTTCCCTAAGGAGTTAGACCAAAGCTTATATCAGATTTGGCAAAAGAGTGCAATTCAGCCAGAAACGTAACTTTTGACCCAGAGCTCAGTTTTGAATTACATATACATCTTAGTGGTGTCCTGAGTCGGGGAAGCTAAAAAACCACTCCATTCGCTGATCTGAGCTTTCCCTGAGGAGATAGACCAAAGCTTACATCAGAATTAGCAAAAGAGCCTAATTCAGCCAGAAATGTAACTTTTGACCCAGAACACAGTTTCGAATAACATACACATGTTACTGGTGTTCTGTCGGGGAAGGTAAAAAAAGCCACAGCATTCGCTGATATGAGCTTTCACTGAGGAGTTAGACCAAAGCTTATATCAGAATTAGCAAAAGAGCCTAATTCAGCCAGAAACGTAACTTTTGACCCAGAGCTCAGTTTCGAACAACATACAAAGTTTTGTAGTATCCTGAGTCGGGAAACCTAGAAAACCACTCCATTCGCTGATCTGAGCTTTCCCTGAGGAGTTAGACGAAAGCTTATATTAGAATTGGCAAAATAGCACAATTCAACAAGAAACGTAACTTTTGACCCAGAGCTCAGTTTCCAATAACATACAATTGTTAGTGGAGTCCTGAGTCGGGGAAGCTAAAAAACCACTTCATTCGCTGATCTGAGCTTTCACTGAGGAGTTAGACCAAAGCTTACATCAGAATTAGCAAAAGAGCCTAATTCAGCAAGAAACGTAAATTTGACCCAGAGCTCAGTTTCGAACAACATACATATGTTAGTGGTGTCCTGAGTCGGGGAAGCTAAAAAAACCACTCCATTCGCTGATCTGAGCTTTCCCTAAGGAGTTAGACCAAAGCTTATATCAGATTTGGCAAAAGAGTGCAATTCAGCCAGAAACGTAACTTTTGACACAGAGCTCAGTTTCGAACAACATACATATGTTAGTGGAGTCCTGAGTCGGGGAAGCTAAAAAACCACTCCATTCGCTGTTCTGAGCTTTCCCTGAGGAGTTAGACCAAAGCTTATATTAGAATTAACAAAATAGCACAATTCAGCCAGAAACGTAACTTTTGACCCAGAGCTCAGTTTCGAACAACATACATATGTTAGTGGTGTCCTGAGTCGGGGAAGCTAAAAAACCACTCCATTCGCTGATCTGAGCTTTCCCTAAGGAGTTAGACCAAAGCTTATATCAGATTTGGCAAAAGAGTGCAATTCAGCCAGAAACGTAACTTTTGACCCAGAGCTCAGTTTTGAATTACATACACATCTTAGTGGTGTCCTGAGTCGGGGAAGCTAAAAAACCACTCCATTCGCTGATCTGAGCTTTCCCTGAGGAGATAGACCAAAGCTTACATCAGAATTGGCAAAAGAGCCTAATTCAGCCAGAAATGTAACTTTTGACCCAGAACACAGTTTCGAATAACATACACATGTTACTGGTGTTCTGTCGGGGAAGGTAAAAAAAGCCACAGCATTCGCTGATATGAGCTTTCACTGAGGAGTTAGACCAAAGCTTATATGAGAATTAGCAAAAGAGCCTAATTCAGCCAGAAACGTAACTTTTGACCCAGAGCTCAGTTTCGAACAAGATACAAAGTTTTGTAGTATCCTGAGTCGGGAAACCTAGAAAACCACTCCATTCGCTGATCTGAGCTTTCCCTGAGGAGTTAGACGAAAGCTTATATTAGAATTGGCAAAATAGCACAATTCAACAAGAAACGTAACTTTTGACCCAGAGCTCAGTTTCCAATAACATACAATTGTTAGTGGAGTCCTGAGTCGGGGAAGCTAAAAAACCACTCCATTCGCTGATCTGAGCTTTCACTGAGGAGTTAGACCAAAGCTTACATCAGAATTAGCAAAAGAGCCTAATTCAGCAAGAAACGTAACTTTTGACCCAGAGCTCAGTTTCGAACAACATACATATGTTAGTGGTGTCCTGAGTCGGGGAAGCTAAAAAAACCACTCCATTCGCTGATCTGAGCTTTCCCTAAGGAGTTAGACCAAAGCTTATATCAGATTTGGCAAAAGAGTGCAATTCAGCCAGAAACGTAACTTTTGACCCACAACGCAGTTTCGAATAACATAAACACGTTAATGGTGTCCTGAGTCGGGGAAGCTAAAAAACCACTCCATTCGCTGATCTGAGCTTTCCCTGAGATAGACCAAAGCTTACATCAGAATTAGCAAAAGAGCCTAATTCAGCCAGAAACGTAACTTTTGACACAGATCTAAGTTTCGAATAACATACAAATGTTAGTCGTGTCCTTTCGAGGAAGGTAAAAAAAAAACCACCATTCGCTGATATGAGCTTTCCCTGAGGAGTTAGACCAAAGCTTATATCAGAATTGGCAAAAGAGCCCAATTGAGCCACAAACGTAACTTTTGACCCAGAGCTCAGTTTTGAATTACATACACATGTTAGTGGTGTCCTGAGTTGGGGAAGCTAAAAAACCACTCCATTCGCTGATCTGAGCTTTCCCTAAGGAGTTAGACCAAAGCTTATATCAGATTTGGCAAAAGAGTGCAATTCAGCCAGAAACGTAACTTTTGACACAGAGCTCAGTTTCGAACAACATACATATGTTAGTGGAGTCCTGATTTCGGGGAAGCTAAAAAACTACTCCATTCGCTGATCTGAGCTTTCCCTGAGGAGTTAGACCAAAGCTTATATTAGAATTGGCAAAATAGCACAATTCAGCCAGAAACGTAACTTTTGACCCAGTGCTCAGTTTCGAACAACATACATATGTTACTGGTGTTCTGTCGGGGAAGGTAAAAAAAGCCAAACCATTCGCTGATATGAGCTTTCACTGAGGAGTTAGACCAAAGCTTATATCAGATTTGGCAAAAGAGTGCAATTCAGCCAGAAACGTAACTTTTGACCCACAACGCAGTTTCGAATAACATAAACACGTTAATGGTGTCCTGAGTCGGGGAAGCTAAAAAACCACTCCATTCGCTGATCTGAGCTTTCCCTGAGGAGATAGACCAAAGCTTACATCAGAATTAGCAAAAGAGCCTAATTCAGCCAGAAATGTAACTTTTGACCCAGAACACAGTTTCGAATAACATACACATGTTACTGGTGTTCTGTCGGGGAAGGTAAAAAAAGCCACAGGATTCGCTGATATGAGCTTTCACTGAGGAGTTAGACCAAAGCTTATATCAGAATTAGCAAAAGAGCCTAATTCAGCCAGAAACGTAACTTTTGACCCAGAACTCAGTTTCGAACAACATACAAAGTTTTGTAGTATCCTGAGTCGGGAAACCTAGAAAACCACTCCATTCGCTGATCTGAGCTTTCCCTAAGGAGTTAGACCAAAGCTTATATCAGATTTGGCAGAAGAGTGCAATTCAGCCAGAAACGTAACTTTTGACCCAGTGCTCAGTTTCGAACAACATACATATGTTACTGGTGTTCTGTCGGGGAAGGTAAAAAAAGCCAAACCATTCGCTGATATGAGCTTTCACTGAGGAGTTAGACCAAAGCTTATATCAGATTTGGCAAAAGAGTGCAATTCAGCCAGAAACGTAACTTTTGACCCACAACGCAGTTTCGAATAACATAAACACGTTAATGGTGTCCTGAGTCGGGGAAGCTAAAAAACCACTCCATTCGCTGATCTGAGCTTTCCCTGAGGAGATAGACCAAAGCTTACATCAGAATTAGCAAAAGAGCCTAATTCAGCCAGAAAGGTAACTTTTGACCCAGAACACAGTTTCGAATAACATACACATGTTACTGGTGTTCTGTCGGGGAAGGTAAAAAAAGCCACAGGATTCGCTGATATGAGCTTTCACTGAGGAGTTAGACCAAAGCTTATATCAGAATTAGCAAAAGAGCCTAATTCAGCCAGAAACGTAACTTTTGACCCAGAACTCAGTTTCGAACAACATACAAAGTTTTGTAGTATCCTGAGTCGGGAAACCTAGAAAACCACTCCATTCGCTGATCTGAGCTTTCCCTAAGGAGTTAGACCAAAGCTTATATCAGATTTGGCAGAAGAGTGCAATTCAGCCAGAAACGTAACTTTTGACCCACAACGCAGTTTCGAATAACATAAACACGTTAATGGTGTCCTGAGTCGGGGAAGCTAAAAAACCACTCCATTCGCTGATCTGAGCTTTCCCTGAGGAGATAGACCAAAGCTTACATCAGAATTAGCAGAAGAGCCTAATTCAGCAAGAAATGTAACTTTTGACCCAGAACACAGTTTCAAATAACATACACATGTTACTGGTGTTCTGTCGGGGAAGGTAAAAAAAGCCAAACCATTCGCTGATATGAGCTTTCACTGAGGAGTTAGACCAAAGCTTATATTAGATTTGGCAAAAGAGTGCAATTCAGCCAGAAACGTAACTTTTGACCCACAACGCAGTTTCGAATAACATAAACACGTTAATGGTGTCCTGAGTCGGGGAAGCTAAAAAACCACTCCATTCGCTGATCTGAGCTTTCCCTGAGGAGATAGACCAAAGCTTACATCAGAATTAGCAAAAGAGCCTAATTCAGCCAGAAATGTAACTTTTGACACAGAGCTCAGTTTCGAACAACATACATATGTTAGTGGAGTCCTGATTTCGGGGAAGCTAAAAAACTACTCCATTCGCTGATCTGAGCTTTCCCTGAGGAGTTAGACCAAAGCTTATATTAGAATTGGCAAAATAGCACAATTCAGCCAGAAACGTAACTTTTGACCCAGTGCTCAGTTTCGAACAACATACATATGTTACTGGTGTTCTGTCGGGGAAGGTAAAAAAAGCCAAACCATTCGCTGATATGAGCTTTCACTGAGGAGTTAGACCAAAGCTTATATCAGATTTGGCAAAAGAGTGCAATTCAGCCAGAAACGTAACTTTTGACCCACAACGCAGTTTCGAATAACATAAACACGTTAATGGTGTCCTGAGTCGGGGAAGCTAAAAAACCACTCCATTCGCTGATCTGAGCTTTCCCTGAGGAGATAGACCAAAGCTTACATCAGAATTAGCAAAAGAGCCTAATTCAGCCAGAAATGTAACTTTTGACCCAGAACACAGTTTCGAATAACATACACATGTTACTGGTGTTCTGTCGGGGAAGGTAAAAAAAGCCACAGGATTCGCTGATATGAGCTTTCACTGAGGAGTTAGACCAAAGCTTATATCAGAATTAGCAAAAGAGCCTAATTCAGCCAGAAACGTAACTTTTGACCCAGAACTCAGTTTCGAACAACATACAAAGTTTTGTAGTATCCTGAGTCGGGAAACCTAGAAAACCACTCCATTCGCTGATCTGAGCTTTCCCTAAGGAGTTAGACCAAAGCTTATATCAGATTTGGCAGAAGAGTGCAATTCAGCCAGAAACGTAACTTTTGACCCAGTGCTCAGTTTCGAACAACATACATATGTTACTGGTGTTCTGTCGGGGAAGGTAAAAAAAGCCAAACCATTCGCTGATATGAGCTTTCACTGAGGAGTTAGACCAAAGCTTATATCAGATTTGGCAAAAGAGTGCAATTCAGCCAGAAACGTAACTTTTGACCCACAACGCAGTTTCGAATAACATAAACACGTTAATGGTGTCCTGAGTCGGGGAAGCTAAAAAACCACTCCATTCGCTGATCTGAGCTTTCCCTGAGGAGATAGACCAAAGCTTACATCAGAATTAGCAAAAGAGCCTAATTCAGCCAGAAAGGTAACTTTTGACCCAGAACACAGTTTCGAATAACATACACATGTTACTGGTGTTCTGTCGGGGAAGGTAAAAAAAGCCACAGGATTCGCTGATATGAGCTTTCACTGAGGAGTTAGACCAAAGCTTATATCAGAATTAGCAAAAGAGCCTAATTCAGCCAGAAACGTAACTTTTGACCCAGAACTCAGTTTCGAACAACATACAAAGTTTTGTAGTATCCTGAGTCGGGAAACCTAGAAAACCACTCCATTCGCTGATCTGAGCTTTCCCTAAGGAGTTAGACCAAAGCTTATATCAGATTTGGCAGAAGAGTGCAATTCAGCCAGAAACGTAACTTTTGACCCACAACGCAGTTTCGAATAACATAAACACGTTAATGGTGTCCTGAGTCGGGGAAGCTAAAAAACCACTCCATTCGCTGATCTGAGCTTTCCCTGAGGAGATAGACCAAAGCTTACATCAGAATTAGCAGAAGAGCCTAATTCAGCAAGAAATGTAACTTTTGACCCAGAACACAGTTTCAAATAACATACACATGTTACTGGTGTTCTGTCGGGGAAGGTAAAAAAAGCCAAACCATTCGCTGATATGAGCTTTCACTGAGGAGTTAGACCAAAGCTTATATTAGATTTGGCAAAAGAGTGCAATTCAGCCAGAAACGTAACTTTTGACCCACAACGCAGTTTCGAATAACATAAACACGTTAATGGTGTCCTGAGTCGGGGAAGCTAAAAAACCACTCCATTCGCTGATCTGAGCTTTCCCTGAGGAGATAGACCAAAGCTTACATCAGAATTAGCAAAAGAGCCTAATTCAGCCAGAAATGTAACTTTTGACCCAGAACACAGTTTCGAATAACATACACATGTTACTGGTGTTCTGTCGGGGAAGGTAAAAAAAGCCAAACCATTCGCTGATATGAGCTTTCACTGAGGAGTTAGACCAAAGCTTATATTAGATTTGGCAAAAGAGTGCAATTCAGCCAGAAACGTAACTTTTGACCCACAACGCAGTTTCGAATAACATAAACACGTTAATGGTGTCCTGAGTCGGGGAAGCTAAAAAACCACTCCATTCGCTGATCTGAGCTTTCCCTGAGGAGATAGACCAAAGCTTACATCAGAATTAGCAAAAGAGCCTAATTCAGCCAGAAATGTAACTTTTGACCCAGAACACAGTTTCGAATAACATACACATGTTACTGGTGTTCTGTCGGGGAAGGTAAAAAAAGCCACAGCATTCGCTGATATGAGCTTTCACTGAGGAGTTAGACCAAAACTTATATCAGAATTAGCAAAAGAGCCTAATTCAGCCAGAAACGTAACTTTTGACCCAGAGCTCAGTTTCGAAAAACATACAAAGTTTTGTAGTATCCTGAGTCGGGAAACCTAGAAAACCACTCCATTCGCTGATCTGAGCTTTCCCTGAGGAGTTAGACGAAAGCTTATATTAGAATTGGCAAAATAGCACAATTCAACAAGAAACGTAACTTTTGACCCAGAGCTCAGTTTCCAATAACATACAATTGTTAGTGGAGTCCTGAGTCGGGGAAGCTAAAAAACCACTCCATTCGCTGATCTGAGCTTTCACTGAGGAGTTAGACCAAAGCTTACATCAGAATTAGCAAAAGAGCCTAATTCAGCCAGAAACGTAACTTTTGACCCAGAGCTCAGTTTCGAACAACATACATATGTTAGTGGTGTCCTGAGTCGGGGAAGCTAAAAAAACCACTCCATTCGCTGATCTGAGCTTTCCCTAAGGAGTTAGACCAAAGCTTATATCAGATTTGGCAAAAGAGTGCAATTCAGCCAGAAACGTAACTTTTGACACAGAGCTCAGTTTCGAACAACATACATATGTTAGTGGAGTCCTGAGTCGGGGAAGCTAAAAAACCACTCCATTCGCTGATCTGAGCTTTCCCTGAGGAGTTAGACCAAAGCTTATATTAGAATTAACAAAATAGCACAATTCAGCCAGAAACGTAACTTTTGACCCAGAGCTCAGTTTCGAACAACATACATATGTTAGTGGTGTCCTGAGTCGGGGAAGCTAAAAAACCACTCCATTCGCTGATCTGAGCTTTCCCTAAGGAGTTAGACCAAAGCTTATATCAGATTTGGCAAAAGAGTGAAATTCAGCCAGAAACGTAACTTTTGACCCAGAGCTCAGTTTTGAATTACATACACATCTTAGTGGTGTCCTGAGTCGGGGAAGCTAAAAAACCACTCCATTCGCTGATCTGAGCTTTCCCTGAGGAGATAGACCAAAGCTTACATCAGAATTAGCAAAAGAGCCTAATTCAGCCAGAAATGTAACTTTTGACCCAGAACACAGTTTCGAATAACATACACATGTTACTGGTGTTCTGTCGGGGAAGGTAAAAAAAGCCACAGCATTCGCTGATATGAGCTTTCACTGAGGAGTTAGACCAAAGCTTATATCAGAATTAGCAAAAGAGCCTAATTCAGCCAGAAACGTAACTTTTGACCCAGAGCTCAGTTTCGAACAACATACAAAGTTTTGTAGTATCCTGAGTCGGGAAACCTAGAAAACCACTCCATTCGCTGATCTGAGCTTTCCCTGAGGAGTTAGACGAAAGCTTATATTAGAATTGGCAAAATAGCACAATTCAACAATTAACGTAACTTTTGACCCAGAGCTCAGTTTCCAATAACATACAATTGTTAGTGGAGTCCTGAGTCGGGGAAGCTAAAAAACCACTCCATTCGCTGATCTGAGCTTTCACTGAGGAGTTAGACCAAAGCTTACATCAGAATTAGCAAAAGAGCCTAATTCAGCCAGAAACGTAACTTTTGACCCAGAGCTCAGTTTCGAACAACATACATATGTTAGTGGTGTCCTGAGTCGGGGAAGCTAAAAAAACCACTCCATTCGCTGATCTGAGCTTTCCCTAAGGAGTTAGACCAAAGCTTATATCAGATTTGGCAAAAGAGTGCAATTCAGCCAGAAACGTAACTTTTGACCCACAACGCAGTTTCGAATAACATAAACACGTTAATGGTGTCCTGAGTCGGGGAAGCTAAAAAACCACTCCATTCGCTGATCTGAGCTTTCCCTGAGATAGACCAAAGCTTACATCAGAATTAGCAAAAGAGCCTAATTCAGCCAGAAACGTAACTTTTGACACAGATCTAAGTTTCGAATAACATACAAATGTTAGTCGTGTCCTTTCGAGGAAGGTAAAAAAAAAAACACCATTCGCTGATATGAGCTTTCCCTGAGGAGTTAGACCAAAGCTTATATCAGAATTGGCAAAAGAGCCCAATTGAGCCACAAACGTAACTTTTGACCCAGAGCTCAGTTTTGAATTACATACACATGTTAGTGGTGTCCTGAGTTGGGGAAGCTAAAAAACCACTCCATTCGCTGATCTGAGCTTTCCCTAAGGAGTTAGACCAAAGCTTATATCAGATTTGGCAAAAGAGTGCAATTCAGCCAGAAACGTAACTTTTGACACAGAGCTCAGTTTCGAACAACATACATATGTTAGTGGAGTCCTGATTTCGGGGAAGCTAAAAAACTACTCCATTCGCTGATCTGAGCTTTCCCTGAGGAGTTAGACCAAAGCTTATATTAGAATTGGCAAAATAGCACAATTCAGCCAGAAACGTAACTTTTGACCCAGTGCTCAGTTTCGAACAACATACATATGTTACTGGTGTTCTGTCGGGGAAGGTAAAAAAAGCCAAACCATTCGCTGATATGAGCTTTCACTGAGGAGTTAGACCAAAGCTTATATCAGATTTGGCAAAAGAGTGCAATTCAGCCAGAAACGTAACTTTTGACCCACAACGCAGTTTCGAATAACATAAACACGTTAATGGTGTCCTGAGTCGGGGAAGCTAAAAAACCACTCCATTCGCTGATCTGAGCTTTCCCTGAGGAGATAGACCAAAGCTTACATCAGAATTAGCAAAAGAGCCTAATTCAGCCAGAAAGGTAACTTTTGACCCAGAACACAGTTTCGAATAACATACACATGTTACTGGTGTTCTGTCGGGGAAGGTAAAAAAAGCCACAGGATTCGCTGATATGAGCTTTCACTGAGGAGTTAGACCAAAGCTTATATCAGAATTAGCAAAAGAGCCTAATTCAGCCAGAAACGTAACTTTTGACCCAGAACTCAGTTTCGAACAACATACAAAGTTTTGTAGTATCCTGAGTCGGGAAACCTAGAAAACCACTCCATTCGCTGATCTGAGCTTTCCCTAAGGAGTTAGACCAAAGCTTATATCAGATTTGGCAGAAGAGTGCAATTCAGCCAGAAACGTAACTTTTGACCCAGAGCTCAGTTTCCAATAACATACATATGTTAGTGGAGTCCTGAGTCGGGGAAGCTAAAAAACCACTCCATTCGCTGATCTGAGCTTTCACTGAGGAGTTAGACCAAAGCTTACATCAGAATTAGCAAAAGAGCCTAATTCAGCCAGAAACGTAACTTTTGACCCAGAGCTCAGTTTCGAACAACATACATATGTTAGTGGTGTCCTGAGTCGGGGAAGCTAAAAAAACCACTCCATTCGCTGATCTGAGCTTTCCCTAAGGAGTTAGACCAAAGCTTATATCAGATTTGGCAAAAGAGTGCAATTCAGCCAGAAACGTAACTTTTGACCCACAACGCAGTTTCGAATAACATAAACACGTTAATGGTGTCCTGAGTCGGGGAAGCTAAAAAACCACTCCATTCGCTGATCTGAGCTTTCCCTGAGATAGACCAAAGCTTACATCAGAATTAGCAAAAGAGCCTAATTCAGCCAGAAACGTAACTTTTGACACAGATCTAAGTTTCGAATAACATACAAATGTTAGTCGTGTCCTTTCGAGGAAGGTAAAAAAAAAAACACCATTCGCTGATATGAGCTTTCCCTGAGGAGTTAGACCAAAGCTTATATCAGAATTGGCAAAAGAGCCCAATTGAGCCACAAACGTAACTTTTGACCCAGAGCTCAGTTTTGAATTACATACACATGTTAGTGGTGTCCTGAGTTGGGGAAGCTAAAAAACCACTCCATTCGCTGATCTGAGCTTTCCCTAAGGAGTTAGACCAAAGCTTATATCAGATTTGGCAAAAGAGTGCAATTCAGCCAGAAACGTAACTTTTGACACAGAGCTCAGTTTCGAACAACATACATATGTTAGTGGAGTCCTGATTTCGGGGAAGCTAAAAAACTACTCCATTCGCTGATCTGAGCTTTCCCTGAGGAGTTAGACCAAAGCTTATATTAGAATTGGCAAAATAGCACAATTCAGCCAGAAACGTAACTTTTGACCCAGTGCTCAGTTTCGAACAACATACATATGTTACTGGTGTTCTGTCGGGGAAGGTAAAAAAAGCCAAACCATTCGCTGATATGAGCTTTCACTGAGGAGTTAGACCAAAGCTTATATCAGATTTGGCAAAAGAGTACAATTCAGCCAGAAACGTAACTTTTGACCCACAACGCAGTTTCGAATAACATAAACACGTTAATGGTGTCCTGAGTCGGGGAAGCTAAAAAACCACTCCATTCGCTGATCTGAGCTTTCCCTGAGGAGATAGACCAAAGCTTACATCAGAATTAGCAAAAGAGCCTAATTCAGCCAGAAAGGTAACTTTTGACCCAGAACACAGTTTCGAATAACATACACATGTTACTGGTGTTCTGTCGGGGAAGGTAAAAAAAGCCACAGGATTCGCTGATATGAGCTTTCACTGAGGAGTTAGACCAAAGCTTATATCAGAATTAGCAAAAGAGCCTAATTCAGCCAGAAACGTAACTTTTGACCCAGAACTCAGTTTCGAACAACATACAAAGTTTTGTAGTATCCTGAGTCGGGAAACCTAGAAAACCACTCCATTCGCTGATCTGAGCTTTCCCTAAGGAGTTAGACCAAAGCTTATATCAGATTTGGCAGAAGAGTGCAATTCAGCCAGAAACGTAACTTTTGACCCAGAGCTCAGTTTCCAATAACATACAATTGTTAGTGGAGTCCTGAGTCGGGGAAGCTAAAAAACCACTCCATTCGCTGATCTGAGCTTTCACTGAGGAGTTAGACCAAAGCTTACATCAGAATTAGCAAAAGAGCCTAATTCAGCCAGAAACGTAACTTTTGACCCAGAGCTCAGTTTCGAACAACATACATATGTTAGTGGTGTCCTGAGTCGGGGAAGCTAAAAAAACCACTCCATTCGCTGATCTGAGCTTTCCCTAAGGAGTTAGACCAAAGCTTATATCAGATTTGGCAAAAGAGTGCAATTCAGCCAGAAACGTAACTTTTGACCCACAACGCAGTTTCGAATAACATAAACACGTTAATGGTGTCCTGAGTCGGGGAAGCTAAAAAACCACTCCATTCGCTGATCTGAGCTTTCCCTGAGATAGACCAAAGCTTACATCAGAATTAGCAAAAGAGCCTAATTCAGCCAGAAACGTAACTTTTGACACAGATCTAAGTTTCGAATAACATACAAATGTTAGTCGTGTCCTTTCGAGGAAGGTAAAAAAAAAACCACCATTCGCTGATATGAGCTTTCCCTGAGGAGTTAGACCAAAGCTTATATCAGAATTGGCAAAAGAGCCCAATTGAGCCACAAACGTAACTTTTGACCCAGAGCTCAGTTTTGAATTACATACACATGTTAGTGGTGTCCTGAGTTGGGGAAGCTAAAAAACCACTCCATTCGCTGATCTGAGCTTTCCCTAAGGAGTTAGACCAAAGCTTATATCAGATTTGGCAAAAAGTGCAATTCAGCCAGAAACGTAACTTTTGACACAGAGCTCAGTTTCGAACAACATACATATGTTAGTGGAGTCCTGATTTCGGGGAAGCTAAAAAACTACTCCATTCGCTGATCTGAGCTTTCCCTGAGGAGTTAGACCAAAGCTTATATTAGAATTGGCAAAATAGCACAATTCAGCCAGAAACGTAACTTTTGACCCAGTGCTCAGTTTCGAACAACATACATATGTTACTGGTGTTCTGTCGGGGAAGGTAAAAAAAGCCAAACCATTCGCTGATATGAGCTTTCACTGAGGAGTTAGACCAAAGCTTATATCAGATTTGGCAAAAGAGTGCAATTCAGCCAGAAACGTAACTTTTGACCCACAACGCAGTTTCGAATAACATAAACACGTTAATGGTGTCCTGAGTCGGGGAAGCTAAAAAACCACTCCATTCGCTGATCTGAGCTTTCCCTGAGGAGATAGACCAAAGCTTACATCAGAATTAGCAAAAGAGCCTAATTCAGCCAGAAATGTAACTTTTGACCCAGAACACAGTTTCGAATAACATACACATGTTACTGGTGTTCTGTCGGGGAAGGTAAAAAAAGCCACAGGATTCGCTGATATGAGCTTTCACTGAGGAGTTAGACCAAAGCTTATATCAGAATTAGCAAAAGAGCCTAATTCAGCCAGAAACGTAACTTTTGACCCAGAACTCAGTTTCGAACAACATACAAAGTTTTGTAGTATCCTGAGTCGGGAAACCTAGAAAACCACTCCATTCGCTGATCTGAGCTTTCCCTAAGGAGTTAGACCAAAGCTTATATCAGATTTGGCAGAAGAGTGCAATTCAGCCAGAAACGTAACTTTTGACCCAGTGCTCAGTTTCGAACAACATACATATGTTACTGGTGTTCTGTCGGGGAAGGTAAAAAAAGCCAAACCATTCGCTGATATGAGCTTTCACTGAGGAGTTAGACCAAAGCTTATATCAGATTTGGCAAAAGAGTGCAATTCAGCCAGAAACGTAACTTTTGACCCACAACGCAGTTTCGAATAACATAAACACGTTAATGGTGTCCTGAGTCGGGGAAGCTAAAAAACCACTCCATTCGCTGATCTGAGCTTTCCCTGAGGAGATAGACCAAAGCTTACATCAGAATTAGCAAAAGAGCCTAATTCAGCCAGAAAGGTAACTTTTGACCCAGAACACAGTTTCGAATAACATACACATGTTACTGGTGTTCTGTCGGGGAAGGTAAAAAAAGCCACAGGATTCGCTGATATGAGCTTTCACTGAGGAGTTAGACCAAAGCTTATATCAGAATTAGCAAAAGAGCCTAATTCAGCCAGAAACGTAACTTTTGACCCAGAACTCAGTTTCGAACAACATACAAAGTTTTGTAGTATCCTGAGTCGGGAAACCTAGAAAACCACTCCATTCGCTGATCTGAGCTTTCCCTAAGGAGTTAGACCAAAGCTTATATCAGATTTGGCAGAAGAGTGCAATTCAGCCAGAAACGTAACTTTTGACCCACAACGCAGTTTCGAATAACATAAACACGTTAATGGTGTCCTGAGTCGGGGAAGCTAAAAAACCACTCCATTCGCTGATCTGAGCTTTCCCTGAGGAGATAGACCAAAGCTTACATCAGAATTAGCAGAAGAGCCTAATTCAGCAAGAAATGTAACTTTTGACCCAGAACACAGTTTCAAATAACATACACATGTTACTGGTGTTCTGTCGGGGAAGGTAAAAAAAGCCAAACCATTCGCTGATATGAGCTTTCACTGAGGAGTTAGACCAAAGCTTATATTAGATTTGGCAAAAGAGTGCAATTCAGCCAGAAACGTAACTTTTGACCCACAACGCAGTTTCGAATAACATAAACACGTTAATGGTGTCCTGAGTCGGGGAAGCTAAAAAACCACTCCATTCGCTGATCTGAGCTTTCCCTGAGGAGATAGACCAAAGCTTACATCAGAATTAGCAAAAGAGCCTAATTCAGCCAGAAATGTAACTTTTGACCCAGAACACAGTTTCGAATAACATACACATGTTACTGGTGTTCTGTCGGGGAAGGTAAAAAAAGCCAAACCATTCGCTGATATGAGCTTTC
Organism: Natrix helvetica; assembly: GCF_964273705.1. Classification (NCBI taxonomy): domain Eukaryota; kingdom Metazoa; phylum Chordata; class Lepidosauria; order Squamata; family Natricidae; genus Natrix; species Natrix helvetica. Next base: position 4,050,473 of record NC_138559.1, on the reverse strand, counting down.
ACTGAGGAGTTAGACCAAAGCTTATATTAGATTTGGCAAAAGAGTGCAATTCAGCCAGAAACGTAACTTTTGACCCACAACGCAGTTTCGAATAACATAAACACGTTAATGGTGTCCTGAGTCGGGGAAGCTAAAAAACCACTCCATTCGCTGATCTGAGCTTTCCCTGAGGAGATAGACCAAAGCTTACATCAGAATTAGCAAAAGAGCCTAATTCAGCCAGAAATGTAACTTTTGACCCAGAACACAGTTTCGAATAACATACACATGTTACTGGTGTTCTGTCGGGGAAGGTAAAAAAAGCCACAGCATTCGCTGATATGAGCTTTCACTGAGGAGTTAGACCAAAACTTATATCAGAATTAGCAAAAGAGCCTAATTCAGCCAGAAACGTAACTTTTGACCCAGAGCTCAGTTTCGAAAAACATACAAAGTTTTGTAGTATCCTGAGTCGGGAAACCTAGAAAACCACTCCATTCGCTGATCTGAGCTTTCCCTGAGGAGTTAGACGAAAGCTTATATTAGAATTGGCAAAATAGCACAATTCAACAAGAAACGTAACTTTTGACCCAGAGCTCAGTTTCCAATAACATACAATTGTTAGTGGAGTCCTGAGTCGGGGAAGCTAAAAAACCACTCCATTCGCTGATCTGAGCTTTCACTGAGGAGTTAGACCAAAGCTTACATCAGAATTAGCAAAAGAGCCTAATTCAGCCAGAAACGTAACTTTTGACCCAGAGCTCAGTTTCGAACAACATACATATGTTAGTGGTGTCCTGAGTCGGGGAAGCTAAAAAAACCACTCCATTCGCTGATCTGAGCTTTCCCTAAGGAGTTAGACCAAAGCTTATATCAGATTTGGCAAAAGAGTGCAATTCAGCCAGAAACGTAACTTTTGACACAGAGCTCAGTTTCGAACAACATACATATGTTAGTGGAGTCCTGAGTCGGGGAAGCTAAAAAACCACTCCATTCGCTGATCTGAGCTTTCCCTGAGGAGTTAGACCAAAGCTTATATTAGAATTAACAAAATAGCACAATTCAGCCAGAAACGTAACTTTTGACCCAGAGCTCAGTTTCGAACAACATACATATGTTAGTGGTGTCCTGAGTCGGGGAAGCTAAAAAACCACTCCATTCGCTGATCTGAGCTTTCCCTAAGGAGTTAGACCAAAGCTTATATCAGATTTGGCAAAAGAGTGAAATTCAGCCAGAAACGTAACTTTTGACCCAGAGCTCAGTTTTGAATTACATACACATCTTAGTGGTGTCCTGAGTCGGGGAAGCTAAAAAACCACTCCATTCGCTGATCTGAGCTTTCCCTGAGGAGATAGACCAAAGCTTACATCAGAATTAGCAAAAGAGCCTAATTCAGCCAGAAATGTAACTTTTGACCCAGAACACAGTTTCGAATAACATACACATGTTACTGGTGTTCTGTCGGGGAAGGTAAAAAAAGCCACAGCATTCGCTGATATGAGCTTTCACTGAGGAGTTAGACCAAAGCTTATATCAGAATTAGCAAAAGAGCCTAATTCAGCCAGAAACGTAACTTTTGACCCAGAGCTCAGTTTCGAACAACATACAAAGTTTTGTAGTATCCTGAGTCGGGAAACCTAGAAAACCACTCCATTCGCTGATCTGAGCTTTCCCTGAGGAGTTAGACGAAAGCTTATATTAGAATTGGCAAAATAGCACAATTCAACAATTAACGTAACTTTTGACCCAGAGCTCAGTTTCCAATAACATACAATTGTTAGTGGAGTCCTGAGTCGGGGAAGCTAAAAAACCACTCCATTCGCTGATCTGAGCTTTCACTGAGGAGTTAGACCAAAGCTTACATCAGAATTAGCAAAAGAGCCTAATTCAGCCAGAAACGTAACTTTTGACCCAGAGCTCAGTTTCGAACAACATACATATGTTAGTGGTGTCCTGAGTCGGGGAAGCTAAAAAAACCACTCCATTCGCTGATCTGAGCTTTCCCTAAGGAGTTAGACCAAAGCTTATATCAGATTTGGCAAAAGAGTGCAATTCAGCCAGAAACGTAACTTTTGACCCACAACGCAGTTTCGAATAACATAAACACGTTAATGGTGTCCTGAGTCGGGGAAGCTAAAAAACCACTCCATTCGCTGATCTGAGCTTTCCCTGAGATAGACCAAAGCTTACATCAGAATTAGCAAAAGAGCCTAATTCAGCCAGAAACGTAACTTTTGACACAGATCTAAGTTTCGAATAACATACAAATGTTAGTCGTGTCCTTTCGAGGAAGGTAAAAAAAAAAACACCATTCGCTGATATGAGCTTTCCCTGAGGAGTTAGACCAAAGCTTATATCAGAATTGGCAAAAGAGCCCAATTGAGCCACAAACGTAACTTTTGACCCAGAGCTCAGTTTTGAATTACATACACATGTTAGTGGTGTCCTGAGTTGGGGAAGCTAAAAAACCACTCCATTCGCTGATCTGAGCTTTCCCTAAGGAGTTAGACCAAAGCTTATATCAGATTTGGCAAAAGAGTGCAATTCAGCCAGAAACGTAACTTTTGACACAGAGCTCAGTTTCGAACAACATACATATGTTAGTGGAGTCCTGATTTCGGGGAAGCTAAAAAACTACTCCATTCGCTGATCTGAGCTTTCCCTGAGGAGTTAGACCAAAGCTTATATTAGAATTGGCAAAATAGCACAATTCAGCCAGAAACGTAACTTTTGACCCAGTGCTCAGTTTCGAACAACATACATATGTTACTGGTGTTCTGTCGGGGAAGGTAAAAAAAGCCAAACCATTCGCTGATATGAGCTTTCACTGAGGAGTTAGACCAAAGCTTATATCAGATTTGGCAAAAGAGTGCAATTCAGCCAGAAACGTAACTTTTGACCCACAACGCAGTTTCGAATAACATAAACACGTTAATGGTGTCCTGAGTCGGGGAAGCTAAAAAACCACTCCATTCGCTGATCTGAGCTTTCCCTGAGGAGATAGACCAAAGCTTACATCAGAATTAGCAAAAGAGCCTAATTCAGCCAGAAAGGTAACTTTTGACCCAGAACACAGTTTCGAATAACATACACATGTTACTGGTGTTCTGTCGGGGAAGGTAAAAAAAGCCACAGGATTCGCTGATATGAGCTTTCACTGAGGAGTTAGACCAAAGCTTATATCAGAATTAGCAAAAGAGCCTAATTCAGCCAGAAACGTAACTTTTGACCCAGAACTCAGTTTCGAACAACATACAAAGTTTTGTAGTATCCTGAGTCGGGAAACCTAGAAAACCACTCCATTCGCTGATCTGAGCTTTCCCTAAGGAGTTAGACCAAAGCTTATATCAGATTTGGCAGAAGAGTGCAATTCAGCCAGAAACGTAACTTTTGACCCAGAGCTCAGTTTCCAATAACATACATATGTTAGTGGAGTCCTGAGTCGGGGAAGCTAAAAAACCACTCCATTCGCTGATCTGAGCTTTCACTGAGGAGTTAGACCAAAGCTTACATCAGAATTAGCAAAAGAGCCTAATTCAGCCAGAAACGTAACTTTTGACCCAGAGCTCAGTTTCGAACAACATACATATGTTAGTGGTGTCCTGAGTCGGGGAAGCTAAAAAAACCACTCCATTCGCTGATCTGAGCTTTCCCTAAGGAGTTAGACCAAAGCTTATATCAGATTTGGCAAAAGAGTGCAATTCAGCCAGAAACGTAACTTTTGACCCACAACGCAGTTTCGAATAACATAAACACGTTAATGGTGTCCTGAGTCGGGGAAGCTAAAAAACCACTCCATTCGCTGATCTGAGCTTTCCCTGAGATAGACCAAAGCTTACATCAGAATTAGCAAAAGAGCCTAATTCAGCCAGAAACGTAACTTTTGACACAGATCTAAGTTTCGAATAACATACAAATGTTAGTCGTGTCCTTTCGAGGAAGGTAAAAAAAAAAACACCATTCGCTGATATGAGCTTTCCCTGAGGAGTTAGACCAAAGCTTATATCAGAATTGGCAAAAGAGCCCAATTGAGCCACAAACGTAACTTTTGACCCAGAGCTCAGTTTTGAATTACATACACATGTTAGTGGTGTCCTGAGTTGGGGAAGCTAAAAAACCACTCCATTCGCTGATCTGAGCTTTCCCTAAGGAGTTAGACCAAAGCTTATATCAGATTTGGCAAAAGAGTGCAATTCAGCCAGAAACGTAACTTTTGACACAGAGCTCAGTTTCGAACAACATACATATGTTAGTGGAGTCCTGATTTCGGGGAAGCTAAAAAACTACTCCATTCGCTGATCTGAGCTTTCCCTGAGGAGTTAGACCAAAGCTTATATTAGAATTGGCAAAATAGCACAATTCAGCCAGAAACGTAACTTTTGACCCAGTGCTCAGTTTCGAACAACATACATATGTTACTGGTGTTCTGTCGGGGAAGGTAAAAAAAGCCAAACCATTCGCTGATATGAGCTTTCACTGAGGAGTTAGACCAAAGCTTATATCAGATTTGGCAAAAGAGTACAATTCAGCCAGAAACGTAACTTTTGACCCACAACGCAGTTTCGAATAACATAAACACGTTAATGGTGTCCTGAGTCGGGGAAGCTAAAAAACCACTCCATTCGCTGATCTGAGCTTTCCCTGAGGAGATAGACCAAAGCTTACATCAGAATTAGCAAAAGAGCCTAATTCAGCCAGAAAGGTAACTTTTGACCCAGAACACAGTTTCGAATAACATACACATGTTACTGGTGTTCTGTCGGGGAAGGTAAAAAAAGCCACAGGATTCGCTGATATGAGCTTTCACTGAGGAGTTAGACCAAAGCTTATATCAGAATTAGCAAAAGAGCCTAATTCAGCCAGAAACGTAACTTTTGACCCAGAACTCAGTTTCGAACAACATACAAAGTTTTGTAGTATCCTGAGTCGGGAAACCTAGAAAACCACTCCATTCGCTGATCTGAGCTTTCCCTAAGGAGTTAGACCAAAGCTTATATCAGATTTGGCAGAAGAGTGCAATTCAGCCAGAAACGTAACTTTTGACCCAGAGCTCAGTTTCCAATAACATACAATTGTTAGTGGAGTCCTGAGTCGGGGAAGCTAAAAAACCACTCCATTCGCTGATCTGAGCTTTCACTGAGGAGTTAGACCAAAGCTTACATCAGAATTAGCAAAAGAGCCTAATTCAGCCAGAAACGTAACTTTTGACCCAGAGCTCAGTTTCGAACAACATACATATGTTAGTGGTGTCCTGAGTCGGGGAAGCTAAAAAAACCACTCCATTCGCTGATCTGAGCTTTCCCTAAGGAGTTAGACCAAAGCTTATATCAGATTTGGCAAAAGAGTGCAATTCAGCCAGAAACGTAACTTTTGACCCACAACGCAGTTTCGAATAACATAAACACGTTAATGGTGTCCTGAGTCGGGGAAGCTAAAAAACCACTCCATTCGCTGATCTGAGCTTTCCCTGAGATAGACCAAAGCTTACATCAGAATTAGCAAAAGAGCCTAATTCAGCCAGAAACGTAACTTTTGACACAGATCTAAGTTTCGAATAACATACAAATGTTAGTCGTGTCCTTTCGAGGAAGGTAAAAAAAAAAACACCATTCGCTGATATGAGCTTTCCCTGAGGAGTTAGACCAAAGCTTATATCAGAATTGGCAAAAGAGCCCAATTGAGCCACAAACGTAACTTTTGACCCAGAGCTCAGTTTTGAATTACATACACATGTTAGTGGTGTCCTGAGTTGGGGAAGCTAAAAAACCACTCCATTCGCTGATCTGAGCTTTCCCTAAGGAGTTAGACCAAAGCTTATATCAGATTTGGCAAAAGAGTGCAATTCAGCCAGAAACGTAACTTTTGACACAGAGCTCAGTTTCGAACAACATACATATGTTAGTGGAGTCCTGATTTCGGGGAAGCTAAAAAACTACTCCATTCGCTGATCTGAGCTTTCCCTGAGGAGTTAGACCAAAGCTTATATTAGAATTGGCAAAATAGCACAATTCAGCCAGAAACGTAACTTTTGATCCAGTGCTCAGTTTCGAACAACATACATATGTTACTGGTGTTCTGTCGGGGAAGGTAAAAAAAGCCAAACCATTCGCTGATATGAGCTTTCACTGAGGAGTTAGACCAAAGCTTATATCAGATTTGGCAAAAGAGTGCAATTCAGCCAGAAACGTAACTTTTGACCCACAACGCAGTTTCGAATAACATAAACACGTTAATGGTGTCCTGAGTCGGGGAAGCTAAAAAACCACTCCATTCGCTGATCTGAGCTTTCCCTGAGGAGATAGACCAAAGCTTACATCAGAATTAGCAAAAGAGCCTAATTCAGCCAGAAAGGTAACTTTTGACCCAGAACACAGTTTCGAATAAAATACACATGTTACTGGTGTTCTGTCGGGGAAGGTAAAAAAGCCACAGGATTCGCTGATATGAGCTTTCACTGAGGAGTTAGACCAAAGCTTATATCAGAATTAGCAAAAGAGCCTAATTCAGCCAGAAACGTAACTTTTGACCCAGAACTCAGTTTCGAACAACATAAAAAGTTTTGTAGTATCCTGAGTCGGGAAACCTAGAAAACCACTCCATTCGCTGATCTGAGCTTTCCCTAAGGAGTTAGACCAAAGCTTATATCAGATTTGGCAGAAGAGTGCAATTCAGCCAGAAACGTAACTTTTGACCCACAACGCAGTTTCGAATAACATAAACACGTTAATGGTGTCCTGAGTCGGGGAAGCTAAAAAACCACTCCATTCGCTGATCTGAGCTTTCCCTGAGGAGATAGACCAAAGCTTACATCAGAATTAGCAGAAGAGCCTAATTCAGCAAGAAATGTAACTTTTGACCCAGAACACAGTTTCAAATAACATACACATGTTACTGGTGTTCTGTCGGGGAAGGTAAAAAAAGCCAAACCATTCGCTGATATGAGCTTTCACTGAGGAGTTAGACCAAAGCTTATATTAGATTTGGCAAAAGAGTGCAATTCAGCCAGAAACGTAACTTTTGACCCACAACGCAGTTTCGAATAACATAAACACGTTAATGGTGTCCTGAGTCGGGGAAGCTAAAAAACCACTCCATTCGCTGATCTGAGCTTTCCCTGAGGAGTTAGACCAAAGCTTATATTAGAATTGGCAAAATAGCACAATTCAGCCAGAAACGTAACTTTTGACCCAGTGCTCAGTTTCGAACAACATACATATGTTAGTGGTGTCCTGAGTCGGGGAAGCTAAAAAACCACTCCATTCGCTGATCTGAGCTTTCCCTAAGGAGTTAGACCAAAGCTTATATCAGATTTGGCAAAAGAGTACAATTCAGCCAGAAACGTAACTTTTGACCCACAACGCAGTTTCGAATAACATAAAGAGGTTAATGGTGTCCTGAGTCGGGGAAGCTAAAAAACCACTCCATTCGCTGATCTGAGCTTTCCCTGAGGAGTTAGACCAAAGCTTATATTAGAATTAACAAAATAGCACAATTCAGCCAGAAACGTAACTTTTGACCCAGAGCTCAGTTTCGAACAACATACATATGTTAGTGGTGTCCTGAGTCGGGGAAGCTAAAAAACCACTCCATTCGCTGATCTGAGCTTTCCCTAAGGAGTTAGACCAAAGCTTATATTAGAGTTGGCAAAATAGCACAATTCAACAAGAAACGTAACTTTTGACCCAGAGCTCAGTTTCCAATAACATACAATTGTTAGTGGATTCCTGAGTCGGGGAAGCTAAAAAACCACTCCATTCGCTGATCTGAGCTTTCACTGAGGAGTTAGACCAAAGCTTACATCAGAATTAGCAAAAGAGCCTAATTCAGCCAGAAATGTAACTTTTGACCCAGAACACAGTTTCGAATAACATACACATGTTACTGGTGTTCTGTCGGGGAAGGTAAAAAAAGCCACAGCATTCGCTGATATGAGATTTCACTGAGGAGTTAGACCAAAGCTTATATCAGAATTAGCAAAAGAGCCTAATTCAGCCAGAAACGTAACTTTTGACCCAGAACTCAGTTTCGAACAACATACAAAGTTTTTTAGTATCCTGAGTCGGGAAACCTAGAAAACCACTCCATTCGCTGATCTGAGCTTTCCCTAAGGAGTTAGACCAAGCTTATATCAGATTTGGCAGAAGAGTGCAATTCAGCCAGAAACGTAACTTTTGACCCACAACGCAGTTTCGAATAACATAAACACGTTAATGGTGTCCTGAGTCGGGGAAGCTAAAAAACCACTCCATTCGCTGATCTGAGCTTTCCCTGAGGAGATAGACCAAAGCTTACATCAGAATTAGCAAAAGAGCCTAATTCAGCAAGAAATGTAACTTTTGACCCAGAACACAGTTTCAAATAACATACACATGTTACTGGTGTTCTGTCGGGGAAGGTAAAAAAAGCCAAACCATTCGCTGATATGAGCTTTCACTGAGGAGTTAGACCAAAGCTTATATCAGATTTGGCAAAAGAGTGCAATTCAGCCAGAAACGTAACTTTTGACCCACAACGCAGTTTCGAATAACATAAACACGTTAATGGTGTCCTGAGTCGGGGAAGCTAAAAAACCACTCCATTCGCTGATCTGAGCTTTCCCTGAGGAGATAGACGAAAGCTTATATTAGAATTCGCAAAAGAGCCTAATTCAGCCAGAAACGTAACTTTTGACTCAGAGCTCAGTTTCGAACAACATACAAAGTTTTGTAGTATCCTGAGTCGGGAAACCTAGAAAACCACTCCATTCGCTGATCTGAGCTTTCCCTGAGGAGTTAGACCAAAGCTTATATCAGAATTGGCAAAAGAGCCCAATTCAGCCACAAATGTAACTTTTGACCCAGAGCTCAGTTTTGAAAAACATAAACACATTAATGGTGTCCAGAGTCGAGGAAGCTAAATGACTACTCCATTCGCTGATCTGAGCTTTCCCGAAGGAGTTAGACCAAAGCTTATATCAGATTTGGCAAAAGAGTGCAATTCAGCCAGAAACGTAACTTTTGACACAGAGCTCAGTTTCGAACAACATACATATGTTAGTGGAGTCCTGAGTCGGGGAAGCTAAAAAACCACTCCATTCGCTGATCTGAGCTTTCCCTGAGGAGTTAGACCAAAGCTTATATTAGAATTAACAAAATAGCACAATTCAGCCAGAAACGTAACTTTTGACCCAGAGCTCAGTTTCGAACAGCATACATATGTTAGTGGTGTCCTGAGTCGGGGAAGCTAAAAAACCACTCCATTCGCTGATCTGAGCTTTCCCTAAGGAGTTAGACCAAAGCTTATATCAGATTTGGCAAAAGAGTGCAATTCAGCCAGAAATGTAACTTTTGACCCAGAGCTCAGTTTTGAATTACATACACATGTTAGTGGTGTCCTGAGTCGGGGAAGCTAAAAAACCACTCCATTCGCTGATCTGAGCTTTCCCTGAGGAGATAGACCAAAGCTTACATCAGAATTAGCAAAAGAGCCTAATTCAGCCAGAAATGTAACTTTTGACCCAGAACACAGTTTCGAATAACATACACATGTTACTGGTGTTCTGTCGGGGAAGGTAAAAAAAGCCACAGCATTCGCTGATATGAGCTTTCACTGAGGAGTTAGACCAAAGCTTATATCAGAATTAGCAAAAGAGCCTAATTCAGCCAGAAACGTAACTTTTGACCCAGAGCTCAGTTTCGAACAACATACAAAGTTTTGTAGTATCCTGAGTCGGGAAACCTAGAAAACCACTCCATTCGCTGATCTGAGCTTTCCCTGAGGAGTTAGACGAAAGCTTATATTAGAATTGGCAAAATAGCACAATTCAACAATTAACGTAACTTTTGACCCAGAGCTCAGTTTCCAATAACATACAATTGTTAGTGGAGTCCTGAGTCGGGGAAGCTAAAAAACCACTCCATTCGCTGATCTGAGCTTTCACTGAGGAGTTAGACCAAAGCTTACATCAGAATTAGCAAAAGAGCCTAATTCAGCCAGAAACGTAACTTTTGACCCAGAGCTCAGTTTCGAACAACATACATATGTTAGTGGTGTCCTGAGTCGGGGAAGCTAAAAAAACCACTCCATTCGCTGATCTGAGCTTTCCCTAAGGAGTTAGACCAAAGCTTATATCAGATTTGGCAAAAGAGTGCAATTCAGCCAGAAACGTAACTTTTGACCCACAACGCAGTTTCGAATAACATAAACACGTTAATGGTGTCCTGAGTCGGGGAAGCTAAAAAACCACTCCATTCGCTGATCTGAGCTTTCCCTGAGATAGACCAAAGCTTACATCAGAATTAGCAAAAGAGCCTAATTCAGCCAGAAACGTAACTTTTGACACAGATCTAAGTTTCGAATAACATACAAATGTTAGTCGTGTCCTTTCGAGGAAGGTAAAAAAAAAAACACCATTCCCTGATATGAGCTTTCCCTGAGGAGTTAGACCAAAGCTTATATCAGATTTGGCAAAAGAGTGCAATTCAGCCAGAAACGTAACTTTTGACACAGAGCTCAGTTTCGAACAACATACATATGTTAGTGGAGTCCTGATTTCGGGGAAGCTAAAAAACTACTCCATTCGCTGATCTGAGCTTTCCCTGAGGAGTTAGACCAAAGCTTATATTAGAATTGGCAAAATAGCACAATTCAGCCAGAAACGTAACTTTTGACCCAGTGCTCAGTTTCGAACAACATACATATGTTACTGGTGTTCTGTCGGGGAAGGTAAAAAAAGCCAAACCATTCGCTGATATGAGCTTTCACTGAGGAGTTAGACCAAAGCTTATATCAGATTTGGCAAAAGAGTGCAATTCAGCCAGAAACGTAACTTTTGACCCACAACGCAGTTTCGAATAACATAAACACGTTAATGGTGTCCTGAGTCGGGGAAGCTAAAAAACCACTCCATTCGCTGATCTGAGCTTTCCCTGAGGAGATAGACCAAAGCTTACATCAGAATTAGCAAAAGAGCCTAATTCAGCCAGAAAGGTAACTTTTGACCCAGAAAACAGTTTCGAATAACATACACATGTTACTGGTGTTCTGTCGGGGAAGGTAAAAAAAGCCACAGGATTCGCTGATATGAGCTTTCACTGAGGAGTTAGACCAAAGCTTATATCAGAATTAGCAAAAGAGCCTAATTCAGCCAGAAACGTAACTTTTGACCCAGAACTCAGTTTCGAACAACATACAAAGTTTTGTAGTATCCTGAGTCGGGAAACCTAGAAAACCACTCCATTCGCTGATCTGAGCTTTCCCTAAGGAGTTAGACCAAAGCTTATATCAGATTTGGCAGAAGAGTGCAATTCAGCCAGAAACGTAACTTTTGACCCACAACGCAGTTTCGAATAACATAAACACGTTAATGGTGTCCTGAGTCGGGGAAGCTAAAAAACCACTCCATTCGCTGATCTGAGCTTTCCCTGAGGAGATAGACCAAAGCTTACATCAGAATTAGCAGAAGAGCCTAATTCAGCAAGAAATGTAACTTTTGACCCAGAACACAGTTTCAAATAACATACACATGTTACTGGTGTTCTGTCGGGGAAGGTAAAAAAAGCCAAACCATTCGCTGATATGAGCTTTCACTGAGGAGTTAGACCAAAGCTTATATTAGATTTGGCAAAAGAGTGCAATTCAGCCAGAAACGTAACTTTTGACCCACAACGCAGTTTCGAATAACATAAACACGTTAATGGTGTCCTGAGTCGGGGAAGCTAAAAAACCACTCCATTCGCTGATCTGAGCTTTCCCTGAGGAGTTAGACCAAAGCTTATATTAGAATTGGCAAAATAGCACAATTCAGCCAGAAACGTAACTTTTGACCCAGTGCTCAGTTTCGAACAACATACATATGTTAGTGGTGTCCTGAGTCGGGGAAGCTAAAAAACCACTCCATTCGCTGATCTGAGCTTTCCCTAAGGAGTTAGACCAAAGCTTATATCAGATTTGGCAAAAGAGTACAATTCAGCCAGAAACGTAACTTTTGACCCACAACGCAGTTTCGAATAACATAAAGAGGTTAATGGTGTCCTGAGTCGGGGAAGCTAAAAAACCACTCCATTCGCTGATCTGAGCTTTCCCTGAGGAGTTAGACCAAAGCTTATATTAGAATTAACAAAATAGCACAATTCAGCCAGAAACGTAACTTTTGACCCAGAGCTCAGTTTCGAACAACATACATATGTTAGTGGTGTCCTGAGTCGGGGAAGCTAAAAAACCACTCCATTCGCTGATCTGAGCTTTCCCTAAGGAGTTAGACCAAAGCTTATATTAGAATTGGCAAAATAGCACAATTCAACAAGAAACGTAACTTTTGACCCAGAGCTCAGTTTCCAATAACATACAATTGTTAGTGGATTCCTGAGTCGGGGAAGCTAAAAAACCACTCCATTCGCTGATCTGAGCTTTCCCTGAGGAGATAGACGAAAGCTTATATTAGAATTGGCAAAAGAGCCTAATTCAGCCAGAAACGTAACTTTTGACTCAGAGCTCAGTTTCGAACAACATACAAAGTTTTGTAGTATCCTGAGTCGGGAAACCTAGAAAACCACTCCATTCGCTGATCTGAGCTTTCCCTGAGGAGTTAGACCAAAGCTTATATCAGAATTGGCAAAAGAGCCCAATTCAGCCACAAATGTAACTTTTGACCCAGAGCTCAGTTTTGAAAAACATAAACACATTAATGGTGTCCAGAGTCGAGGAAGCTAAATGACTACTCCATTCGCTGATCTGAGCTTTCCCTAAGGAGTTAGACCAAAGCTTATATCAGATTTGGCAAAAGAGTGCAATTCAGCCAGAAACGTAACTTTTGACACAGAGCTCAGTTTCGAACAACATACATATGTTAGTGGAGTCCTGAGTCGGGGAAGCTAAAAAACCACTCCATTCGCTGATCTGAGCTTTCCCTGAGGAGTTAGACCAAAGCTTATATTAGAATTAACAAAATAGCACAATTCAGCCAGAAACGTAACTTTTGACCCAGAGCTCAGTTTCGAACAGCATACATATGTTAGTGGTGTCCTGAGTCGGGGAAGCTAAAAAACCACTCCATTCGCTGATCTGAGCTTTCCCTAAGGAGTTAGACCAAAGCTTATATCAGATTTGGCAAAAGAGTGCAATTCAGCCAGAAATGTAACTTTTGACCCAGAGCTCAGTTTTGAATTACATACACATGTTAGTGGTGTCCTGAGTCGGGGAAGCTAAAAAACCACTCCATTCGCTGATCTGAGCTTTCCCTGAGGAGATAGACCAAAGCTTACATCAGAATTAGCAAAAGAGCCTAATTCAGCCAGAAATGTAACTTTTGACCAGAACACAGTTTCGAATAACATACACATGTTACTGGTGTTCTGTCGGGGAAGGTAAAAAAAGCCACAGCATTCGCTGATATGAGCTTTCACTGAGGAGTTAGACCAAAACTTATATCAGAATTAGCAAAAGAGCCTAATTCAGCCAGAAACGTAACTTTTGACCCAGAGCTCAGTTTCGAACAACATACAAAGTTTTGTAGTATCCTGAGTCGGGAAACCTAGAAAACCACTCCATTCGCTGATCTGAGCTTTCCCTGAGGAGTTAGACGAAAGCTTATATTAGAATTGGCAAAATAGCACAATTCAACAAGAAACGTAACTTTTGACCCAGAGCTCAGTTTCCAATAACATACAATTGTTAGTGGAGTCCTGAGTCGGGGAAGCTAAAAAACCACTCCATTCGCTGATCTGAGCTTTCACTGAGGAGTTAGACCAAAGCTTACATCAGAATTAGCAAAAGAGCCTAATTCAGCCAGAAACGTAACTTTTGACCCAGAGCTCAGTTTCGAACACATACATATGTTAGTGGTGTCCTGAGTCGGGGAAGCTAAAAAAACCACTCCATTCGCTGATCTGAGCTTTCCCTAAGGAGTTAGACCAAAGCTTATATCAGATTTGGCAAAAGAGTGCAATTCAGCCAGAAACGTAACTTTTGACACAGAGCTCAGTTTCGAACAACATACATATGTTAGTGGAGTCCTGAGTCGGGGAAGGTAAAAAACCACTCCATTCGCTGATCTGAGCTTTCCCTGAGGAGTTAGACCAAAACTTATATTAGAATTAACAAAATAGCACAATTCAGCCAGAAACGTAACTTTTGACCCAGAGCTCAGTTTCGAACAACATACATATGTTAGTGGTGTCCTGAGTCGGGGAAGCTAAAAAACCACTCCATTCGCTGATCTGAGCTTTCCCTAAGGAGTTAGACCAAAGCTTATATCAGATTTGGCAAAAGAGTGCAATTCAGCCAGAAACGTAACTTTTGACCCACAACGCAGTTTCGAATAACATAAACACGTTAATGGTGTCCTGAGTCGGGGAAGCTAAAAAACCACTCCATTCGCTGATCTGAGCTTTCCCTGAGATAGACCAAAGCTTACATCAGAATTAGCAAAAGAGCCTAATTCAGCCAGAAACGTAACTTTTGACACAGATCTAAGTTTCGAATAACATACAAATGTTAGTCGTGTCCTTTCGAGGAAGGTAAAAAAAAAAACACCATTCCCTGATATGAGCTTTCCCTGAGGAGTTAGACCAAAGCTTATATCAGATTTGGCAAAAGAGTGCAATTCAGCCAGAAACGTAACTTTTGACACAGAGCTCAGTTTCGAACAACATACATATGTTAGTGGAGTCCTGATTTCGGGGAAGCTAAAAAACTACTCCATTCGCTGATCTGAGCTTTCCCTGAGGAGTTAGACCAAAGCTTATATTAGAATTGGCAAAATAGCACAATTCAGCCAGAAACGTAACTTTTGACCCAGTGCTCAGTTTCGAACAACATACATATGTTACTGGTGTTCTGTCGGGGAAGGTAAAAAAAGCCAAACCATTCGCTGATATGAGCTTTCACTGAGGAGTTAGACCAAAGCTTATATCAGATTTGGCAAAAGAGTGCAATTCAGCCAGAAACGTAACTTTTGACCCACAACGCAGTTTCGAATAACATAAACACGTTAATGGTGTCCTGAGTCGGGGAAGCTAAAAAACCACTCCATTCGCTGATCTGAGCTTTCCCTGAGGAGATAGACCAAAGCTTACATCAGAATTAGCAAAAGAGCCTAATTCAGCCAGAAAGGTAACTTTTGACCCAGAAAACAGTTTCGAATAACATACACATGTTACTGGTGTTCTGTCGGGGAAGGTAAAAAAAGCCACAGGATTCGCTGATATGAGCTTTCACTGAGGAGTTAGACCAAAGCTTATATCAGAATTAGCAAAAGAGCCTAATTCAGCCAGAAACGTAACTTTTGACCCAGAACTCAGTTTCGAACAACATACAAAGTTTTGTAGTATCCTGAGTCGGGAAACCTAGAAAACCACTCCATTCGCTGATCTGAGCTTTCCCTAAGGAGTTAGACCAAAGCTTATATCAGATTTGGCAGAAGAGTGCAATTCAGCCAGAAACGTAACTTTTGACCCACAACGCAGTTTCGAATAACATAAACACGTTAATGGTGTCCTGAGTCGGGGAAGCTAAAAAACCACTCCATTCGCTGATCTGAGCTTTCCCTGAGGAGATAGACCAAAGCTTACATCAGAATTAGCAGAAGAGCCTAATTCAGCAAGAAATGTAACTTTTGACCCAGAACACAGTTTCAAATAACATACACATGTTACTGGTGTTCTGTCGGGGAAGGTAAAAAAAGCCAAACCATTCGCTGATATGAGCTTTCACTGAGGAGTTAGACCAAAGCTTATATTAGATTTGGCAAAAGAGTGCAATTCAGCCAGAAACGTAACTTTTGACCCACAACGCAGTTTCGAATAACATAAACACGTTAATGGTGTCCTGAGTCGGGGAAGCTAAAAAACCACTCCATTCGCTGATCTGAGCTTTCCCTGAGGAGTTAGACCAAAGCTTATATTAGAATTGGCAAAATAGCACAATTCAGCCAGAAACGTAACTTTTGACCCAGTGCTCAGTTTCGAACAACATACATATGTTAGTGGTGTCCTGAGTCGGGGAAGCTAAAAAACCACTCCATTCGCTGATCTGAGCTTTCCCTAAGGAGTTAGACCAAAGCTTATATCAGATTTGGCAAAAGAGTACAATTCAGCCAGAAACGTAACTTTTGACCCACAACGCAGTTTCGAATAACATAAAGAGGTTAATGGTGTCCTGAGTCGGGGAAGCTAAAAAACCACTCCATTCGCTGATCTGAGCTTTCCCTGAGGAGTTAGACCAAAGCTTATATTAGAATTAACAAAATAGCACAATTCAGCCAGAAACGTAACTTTTGACCCAGAGCTCAGTTTCGAACAACATACATATGTTAGTGGTGTCCTGAGTCGGGGAAGCTAAAAAACCACTCCATTCGCTGATCTGAGCTTTCCCTAAGGAGTTAGACCAAAGCTTATATTAGAATTGGCAAAATAGCACAATTCAACAAGAAACGTAACTTTTGACCCAGAGCTCAGTTTCCAATAACATACAATTGTTAGTGGATTCCTGAGTCGGGGAAGCTAAAAAACCACTCCATTCGCTGATCTGAGCTTTCCCTGAGGAGATAGACGAAAGCTTATATTAGAATTGGCAAAAGAGCCTAATTCAGCCAGAAACGTAACTTTTGACTCAGAGCTCAGTTTCGAACAACATACAAAGTTTTGTAGTATCCTGAGTCGGGAAACCTAGAAAACCACTCCATTCGCTGATCTGAGCTTTCCCTGAGGAGTTAGACCAAAGCTTATATCAGAATTGGCAAAAGAGCCCAATTCAGCCACAAATGTAACTTTTGACCCAGAGCTCAGTTTTGAAAAACATAAACACATTAATGGTGTCCAGAGTCGAGGAAGCTAAATGACTACTCCATTCGCTGATCTGAGCTTTCCCTAAGGAGTTAGACCAAAGCTTATATCAGATTTGGCAAAAGAGTGCAATTCAGCCAGAAACGTAACTTTTGACACAGAGCTCAGTTTCGAACAACATACATATGTTAGTGGAGTCCTGAGTCGGGGAAGCTAAAAAACCACTCCATTCGCTGATCTGAGCTTTCCCTGAGGAGTTAGACCAAAGCTTATATTAGAATTAACAAAATAGCACAATTCAGCCAGAAACGTAACTTTTGACCCAGAGCTCAGTTTCGAACAGCATACATATGTTAGTGGTGTCCTGAGTCGGGGAAGCTAAAAAACCACTCCATTCGCTGATCTGAGCTTTCCCTAAGGAGTTAGACCAAAGCTTATATCAGATTTGGCAAAAGAGTGCAATTCAGCCAGAAATGTAACTTTTGACCCAGAGCTCAGTTTTGAATTACATACACATGTTAGTGGTGTCCTGAGTCGGGGAAGCTAAAAAACCACTCCATTCGCTGATCTGAGCTTTCCCTGAGGAGATAGACCAAAGCTTACATCAGAATTAGCAAAAGAGCTTAATTCAGCCAGAAATGTAACTTTTGACCAGAACACAGTTTCGAATAACATACACATGTTACTGGTGTTCTGTCGGGGAAGGTAAAAAAAGCCACAGCATTCGCTGATATGAGCTTTCACTGAGGAGTTAGACCAAAACTTATATCAGAATTAGCAAAAGAGCCTAATTCAGCCAGAAACGTAACTTTTGACCCAGAGCTCAGTTTCGAACAACATACAAAGTTTTGTAGTATCCTGAGTCGGGAAACCTAGAAAACCACTCCATTCGCTGATCTGAGCTTTCCCTGAGGAGTTAGACGAAAGCTTATATTAGAATTGGCAAAATAGCACAATTCAACAAGAAACGTAACTTTTGACCCAGAGCTCAGTTTCCAATAACATACAATTGTTAGTGGAGTCCTGAGTCGGGGAAGCTAAAAAACCACTCCATTCGCTGATCTGAGCTTTCACTGAGGAGTTAGACCAAAGCTTACATCAGAATTAGCAAAAGAGCCTAATTCAGCCAGAAACGTAACTTTTGACCCAGAGCTCAGTTTCGAACACATACATATGTTAGTGGTGTCCTGAGTCGGGGAAGCTAAAAAAACCACTCCATTCGCTGATCTGAGCTTTCCCTAAGGAGTTAGACCAAAGCTTATATCAGATTTGGCAAAAGAGTGCAATTCAGCCAGAAACGTAACTTTTGACACAGAGCTCAGTTTCGAACAACATACATATGTTAGTGGAGTCCTGAGTCGGGGAAGGTAAAAAACCACTCCATTCGCTGATCTGAGCTTTCCCTGAGGAGTTAGACCAAAGCTTATATTAGAATTAACAAAATAGCACAATTCAGCCAGAAACGTAACTTTTGACCCAGAGCTCAGTTTCGAACAACATACATATGTTAGTGGTGTCCTGAGTCGGGGAAGCTAAAAAACCACTCCATTCGCTGATCTGAGCTTTCCCTAAGGAGTTAGACCAAAGCTTATATCAGATTTGGCAAAAGAGTGCAATTCAGCCAGAAACGTAACTTTTGACCCAGAGCTCAGTTTTGAATTACATACACATCTTAGTGGTGTCCTGAGTCGGGGAAGCTAAAAAACCACTCCATTCGCTGATCTGAGCTTTCCCTGAGGAGATAGACCAAAGCTTACATCAGAATTAGCAAAAGAGCCTAATTCAGCCAGAAATGTAACTTTTGACCCAGAACACAGTTTCGAATAACATACACATGTTACTGGTGTTCTGTCGGGGAAGGTAAAAAAAGCCACAGCATTCGCTGATATGAGCTTTCACTGAGGAGTTAGACCAAAGCTTATATCAGAATTAGCAAAAGAGCCTAATTCAGCCAGAAACGTAACTTTTGACCCAGAGCTCAGTTTCGAACAACATACAAAGTTTTGTAGTATCCTGAGTCGGGAAACCTAGAAAACCACTCCATTCGCTGATCTGAGCTTTCCCTGAGGAGTTAGACGAAAGCTTATATTAGAATTGGCAAAATAGCACAATTCAACAAGAAACGTAACTTTTGACCCAGAGCTCAGTTTCCAATAACATACAATTGTTAGTGGAGTCCTGAGTCGGGGAAGCTAAAAAACCACTCCATTCGCTGATCTGAGCTTTCACTGAGGAGTTAGACCAAAGCTTACATCAGAATTAGCAAAAGAGCCTAATTCAGCAAGAAACGTAACTTTTGACCCAGAGCTCAGTTTCGAACAACATACATATGTTAGTGGTGTCCTGAGTCGGGGAAGCTAAAAAAACCACTCCATTCGCTGATCTGAGCTTTCCCTGAGGAGTTAGACCAAAGCTTATATTAGAATTAACAAAATAGCACAATTCAGCCAGAAACGTAACTTTTGACCCAGAGCTCAGTTTCGAACAACATACATATGTTAGTGGTGTCCTGAGTCGGGGAAGCTAAAAAACCACTCCATTCGCTGATCTGAGCTTTCCCTAAGGAGTTAGACCAAAGCTTATATCAGATTTGGCAAAAGAGTGCAATTCAGCCAGAAACGTAACTTTTGACCCAGAGCTCAGTTTTGAATTATATACACATCTTAGTGGTGTCCTGAGTCGGGGAAGCTAAAAAACCACTCCATTCGCTGATCTGAGCTTTCCCTGAGGAGATAGACCAAAGCTTACATCAGAATTGGCAAAAGAGCCTAATTCAGCCAGAAATGTAACTTTTGACCCAGAACACAGTTTCGAATAACATACACATGTTACTGGTGTTCTGTCGGGGAAGGTAAAAAAAGCCACAGCATTCGCTGATATGAGCTTTCACTGAGGAGTTAGACCAAAGCTTATATGAGAATTAGCAAAAGAGCCTAATTCAGCCAGAAACGTAACTTTTGACCCAGAGCTCAGTTTCGAACAACATACAAAGTTTTGTAGTATCCTGAGTCGGGAAACCTAGAAAACCACTCCATTCGCTGATCTGAGCTTTCCCTGAGGAGTTAGACGAAAGCTTATATTAGAATTGGCAAAATAGCACAATTCAACAAGAAACGTAACTTTTGACCCAGAGCTCAGTTTCCAATAACATACAATTGTTAGTGGAGTCCTGAGTCGGGGAAGCTAAAAAACCACTCCATTCGCTGATCTGAGCTTTCACTGAGGAGTTAGACCAAAGCTTACATCAGAATTAGCAAAAGAGCCTAATTCAGCAAGAAACGTAACTTTTGACCCAGAGCTCAGTTTCGAACAACATACATATGTTAGTGGTGTCCTGAGTCGGGGAAGCTAAAAAAACCACTCCATTCGCTGATCTGAGCTTTCCCTAAGGAGTTAGACCAAAGCTTATATCAGATTTGGCAAAAGAGTGCAATTCAGCCAGAAACGTAACTTTTGACCCACAACGCAGTTTCGAATAACATAAACACGTTAATGGTGTCCTGAGTCGGGGAAGCTAAAAAACCACTCCATTCGCTGATCTGAGCTTTCCCTGAGATAGACCAAAGCTTACATCAGAATTAGCAAAAGAGCCTAATTCAGCCAGAAACGTAACTTTTGACACAGATCTAAGTTTCGAATAACATACAAATGTTAGTCGTGTCCTTTCGAGGAAGGTAAAAAAAAAAACACCATTCGCTGATATGAGCTTTCCCTGAGGAGTTAGACCAAAGCTTATATCAGAATTGGCAAAAGAGCCCAATTGAGCCACAAACGTAACTTTTGACCCAGAGCTCAGTTTTGAATTACATACACATGTTAGTGGTGTCCTGAGTTGGGGAAGCTAAAAAACCACTCCATTCGCTGATCTGAGCTTTCCCTAAGGAGTTAGACCAAAGCTTATATCAGATTTGGCAAAAGAGTGCAATTCAGCCAGAAACGTAACTTTTGACACAGAGCTCAGTTTCGAACAACATACATATGTTAGTGGAGTCCTGATTTCGGGGAAGCTAAAAAACTACTCCATTCGCTGATCTGAGCTTTCCCTGAGGAGTTAGACCAAAGCTTATATTAGAATTGGCAAAATAGCACAATTCAGCCAGAAACGTAACTTTTGACCCAGTGCTCAGTTTCGAACAACATACATATGTTACTGGTGTTCTGTCGGGGAAGGTAAAAAAAGCCAAACCATTCGCTGATATGAGCTTTCACTGAGGAGTTAGACCAAAGCTTATATCAGATTTGGCAAAAGAGTGCAATTCAGCCAGAAACGTAACTTTTGACCCACAACGCAGTTTCGAATAACATAAACACGTTAATGGTGTCCTGAGTCGGGGAAGCTAAAAAACCACTCCATTCGCTGATCTGAGCTTTCCCTGAGGAGATAGACCAAAGCTTACATCAGAATTAGCAAAAGAGGCTAATTCAGCCAGAAATGTAACTTTTGACCCAGAACACAGTTTCGAATAACATACACATGTTACTGGTGTTCTGTCGGGGAAGGTAAAAAAAGCCACAGGATTCGCTGATATGAGCTTTCACTGAGGAGTTAGACCAAAGCTTATATCAGAATTAGCAAAAGAGCCTAATTCAGCCAGAAACGTAACTTTTGACCCAGAACTCAGTTTCGAACAACATACAAAGTTTTGTAGTATCCTGAGTCGGGAAACCTAGAAAACCACTCCATTCGCTGATCTGAGCTTTCCCTAAGGAGTTAGACCAAAGCTTATATCAGATTTGGCAGAAGAGTGCAATTCAGCCAGAAACGTAACTTTTGACCCAGTGCTCAGTTTCGAACAACATACATATGTTACTGGTGTTCTGTCGGGGAAGGTAAAAAAAGCCAAACCATTCGCTGATATGAGCTTTCACTGAGGAGTTAGACCAAAGCTTATATCAGATTTGGCAAAAGAGTGCAATTCAGCCAGAAACGTAACTTTTGACCCACAACGCAGTTTCGAATAACATAAACACGTTAATGGTGTCCTGAGTCGGGGAAGCTAAAAAACCACTCCATTCGCTGATCTGAGCTTTCCCTGAGGAGATAGACCAAAGCTTACATCAGAATTAGCAAAAGAGCCTAATTCAGCCAGAAAGGTAACTTTTGACCCAGAAAACAGTTTCGAATAACATACACATGTTACTGGTGTTCTGTCGGGGAAGGTAAAAAAAGCCACAGGATTCGCTGATATGAGCTTTCACTGAGGAGTTAGACCAAAGCTTATATCAGAATTAGCAAAAGAGCCTAATTCAGCCAGAAACGTAACTTTTGACCCAGAACTCAGTTTCGAACAACATACAAAGTTTTGTAGTATCCTGAGTCGGGAAACCTAGAAAACCACTCCATTCGCTGATCTGAGCTTTCCCTAAGGAGTTAGACCAAAGCTTATATCAGATTTGGCAGAAGAGTGCAATTCAGCCAGAAACGTAACTTTTGACCCACAACGCAGTTTCGAATAACATAAACACGTTAATGGTGTCCTGAGTCGGGGAAGCTAAAAAACCACTCCATTCGCTGATCTGAGCTTTCCCTGAGGAGATAGACCAAAGCTTACATCAGAATTAGCAGAAGAGCCTAATTCAGCAAGAAATGTAACTTTTGACCCAGAACACAGTTTCAAATAACATACACATGTTACTGGTGTTCTGTCGGGGAAGGTAAAAAAAGCCAAACCATTCGCTGATATGAGCTTTCACTGAGGAGTTAGACCAAAGCTTATATTAGATTTGGCAAAAGAGTGCAATTCAGCCAGAAACGTAACTTTTGACCCACAACGCAGTTTCGAATAACATAAACACGTTAATGGTGTCCTGAGTCGGGGAAGCTAAAAAACCACTCCATTCGCTGATCTGAGCTTTCCCTGAGGAGATAGACCAAAGCTTACATCAGAATTAGCAAAAGAGCCTAATTCAGCCAGAAATGTAACTTTTGACCCAGAACACAGTTTCGAATAACATACACATGTTACTGGTGTTCTGTCGGGGAAGGTAAAAAAAGCCAAACCATTCGCTGATATGAGCTTTCCCTGAGGAGTTAGACCAAAGCTTATATTAGATTTGGCAAAAGAGTGCAATTCAGCCAGAAACGTAACTTTTGACCCACAACGCAGTTTCGAATAACATAAACACGTTAATGGTGTCCTGAGTCGGGGAAGCTAAAAAACCACTCCATTCGCTGATCTGAGCTTTCCCTGAGGAGATAGACCAAAGCTTACATCAGAATTAGCAAAAGAGCCTAATTCAGCCAGAAATGTAACTTTTGACCCAGAACACAGTTTCGAATAACATACACATGTTACTGGTGTTCTGTCGGGGAAGGTAAAAAAAGCCACAGCATTCGCTGATATGAGCTTTCACTGAGGAGTTAGACCAAAACTTATATCAGAATTAGCAAAAGAGCCTAATTCAGCCAGAAACGTAACTTTTGACCCAGAGCTCAGTTTCGAACAACATACAAAGTTTTGTAGTATCCTGAGTCGGGAAACCTAGAAAACCACTCCATTCGCTGATCTGAGCTTTCCCTGAGGAGTTAGACGAAAGCTTATATTAGAATTGGCAAAATAGCACAATTCAACAAGAAACGTAACTTTTGACCCAGAGCTCAGTTTCCAATAACATACAATTGTTAGTGGAGTCCTGAGTCGGGGAAGCTAAAAAACCACTCCATTCGCTGATCTGAGCTTTCAATGAGGAGTTAGACCAAAGCTTACATCAGAATTAGCAAAAGAGCCTAATTCAGCCAGAAACGTAACTTTTGACCCAGAGCTCAGTTTCGAACAACATACATATGTTAGTGGTGTCCTGAGTCGGGAAGCTAAAAAAACCACTCCATTCGCTGATCTGAGCTTTCCCTAAGGAGTTAGACCAAAGCTTATATCAGATTTGGCAAAAGAGTGCAATTCAGCCAGAAACGTAACTTTTGACACAGAGCTCAGTTTCGAACAACATACATATGTTAGTGGAGTCCTGAGTCGGGGAAGCTAAAAAACCACTCCATTCGCTGATCTGAGCTTTCCCTGAGGAGTTAGACCAAAGCTTATATTAGAATTAACAAAATAGCACAATTCAGCCAGAAACGTAACTTTTGACCCAGAGCTCAGTTTCGAACAACATACATATGTTAGTGGTGTCCTGAGTCGGGGAAGCTAAAAAACCACTCCATTCGCTGATCTGAGCTTTCCCTAAGGAGTTAGACCAAAGCTTATATCAGATTTGGCAAAAGAGTGCAATTCAGCCAGAAACGTAACTTTTGACCCAGAGCTCAGTTTTGAATTACATACACATCTTAGTGGTGTCCTGAGTCGGGGAAGCTAAAAAACCACTCCATTCGCTGATCTGAGCTTTCCCTGAGGAGATAGACCAAAGCTTACATCAGAATTAGCAAAAGAGCCTAATTCAGCCAGAAATGTAACTTTTGACCCAGAACACAGTTTCGAATAACATACACATGTTACTGGTGTTCTGTCGGGGAAGGTAAAAAAAGCCACAGCATTCGCTGATATGAGCTTTCACTGAGGAGTTAGACCAAAGCTTATATCAGAATTAGCAAAAGAGCCTAATTCAGCCAGAAACGTAACTTTTGACCCAGAGCTCAGTTTCGAACAACATACAAAGTTTTGTAGTATCCTGAGTCGGGAAACCTAGAAAACCACTCCATTCGCTGATCTGAGCTTTCCCTGAGGAGTTAGACGAAAGCTTATATTAGAATTGGCAAAATAGCACAATTCAACAATTAACGTAACTTTTGACCCAGAGCTCAGTTTCCAATAACATACAATTGTTAGTGGAGTCCTGAGTCGGGGAAGCTAAAAAACCACTCCATTCGCTGATCTGAGCTTTCACTGAGGAGTTAGACCAAAGCTTACATCAGAATTAGCAAAAGAGCCTAATTCAGCCAGAAACGTAACTTTTGACCCAGAGCTCAGTTTCGAACAACATACATATGTTAGTGGTGTCCTGAGTCGGGGAAGCTAAAAAAACCACTCCATTCGCTGATCTGAGCTTTCCCTAAGGAGTTAGACCAAAGCTTATATCAGATTTGGCAAAAGAGTGCAATTCAGCCAGAAACGTAACTTTTGACCCACAATGCAGTTTCGAATAAAATAAACACGTTAATGGTGTCCTGAGTCGGGGAAGCTAAAAAACCACTCCATTCGCTGATCTGAGCTTTCCCTGAGGAGTTAGACCAAAGCTTATATTAGAATTAACAAAATAGCACAATTCAGCCAGAAACGTAACTTTTGACCCAGAGCTCAGTTTCGAACAACATACATATGTTAGTGGTGTCCTGAGTCGGGGAAGCTAAAAAACCACTCCATTCGCTGATCTGAGCTTTCCCTAAGGAGTTAGACCAAAGCTTATATCAGATTTGGCAAAAGAGTGCAATTCAGCCAGAAACGTAACTTTTGACCCAGAGCTCAGTTTTGAATTACATACACATCTTAGTGGTGTCCTGAGTCGGGGAAGCTAAAAAACCACTCCATTCGCTGATCTGAGCTTTCCCTGAGGAGATAGACCAAAGCTTACATCAGAATTAGCAAAAGAGCCTAATTCAGCCAGAAATGTAACTTTTGACCCAGAACACAGTTTCGAATAACATACACATGTTACTGGTGTTCTGTCGGGGAAGGTAAAAAAAGCCACAGCATTCGCTGATATGAGCTTTCACTGAGGAGTTAGACCAAAGCTTATATCAGAATTAGCAAAAGAGCCTAATTCAGCCAGAAACGTAACTTTTGACCCAGAGCTCAGTTTCGAACAACATACAAAGTTTTGTAGTATCCTGAGTCGGGAAACCTAGAAAACCACTCCATTCGCTGATCTGAGCTTTCCCTGAGGAGTTAGACGAAAGCTTATATTAGAATTGGCAAAATAGCACAATTCAACAATTAACGTAACTTTTGACCCAGAGCTCAGTTTCCAATAACATACAATTGTTAGTGGAGTCCTGAGTCGGGGAAGCTAAAAAACCACTCCATTCGCTGATCTGAGCTTTCACTGAGGAGTTAGACCAAAGCTTACATCAGAATTAGCAAAAGAGCCTAATTCAGCCAGAAACGTAACTTTTGACCCAGAGCTCAGTTTCGAACAACATACATATGTTAGTGGTGTCCTGAGTCGGGGAAGCTAAAAAAACCACTCCATTCGCTGATCTGAGCTTTCCCTAAGGAGTTAGACCAAAGCTTATATCAGATTTGGCAAAAGAGTGCAATTCAGCCAGAAACGTAACTTTTGACCCACAATGCAGTTTCGAATAACATAAACACGTTAATGGTGTCCTGAGTCGGGGAAGCTAAAAAACCACTCCATTCGCTGATCTGAGCTTTCCCTGAGATAGACCAAAGCTTACATCAGAATTAGCAAAAGAGCCTAATTCAGCCAGAAACGTAACTTTTGACACAGATCTAAGTTTCGAATAACATACAAATGTTAGTCGTGTCCTTTCGAGGAAGGTAAAAAAAAAAACACCATTCGCTGATATGAGCTTTCCCTGAGGAGTTAGACCAAAGCTTATATCAGAATTGGCAAAAGAGCCCAATTGAGCCACAAACGTAACTTTTGACCCAGAGCTCAGTTTTGAATTACATACACATGTTAGTGGTGTCCTGAGTTGGGGAAGCTAAAAAACCACTCCATTCGCTGATCTGAGCTTTCCCTAAGGAGTTAGACCAAAGCTTATATCAGATTTGGCAAAAGAGTGCAATTCAGCCAGAAACGTAACTTTTGACACAGAGCTCAGTTTCGAACAACATACATATGTTAGTGGAGTCCTGATTTCGGGGAAGCTAAAAAACTACTCCATTCGCTGATCTGAGCTTTCCCTGAGGAGTTAGACCAAAGCTTATATTAGAATTGGCAAAATAGCACAATTCAGCCAGAAACGTAACTTTTGACCCAGTGCTCAGTTTCGAACAACATACATATGTTACTGGTGTTCTGTCGGGGAAGGTAAAAAAAGCCAAACCATTCGCTGATATGAGCTTTCACTGAGGAGTTAGACCAAAGCTTATATCAGATTTGGCAAAAGAGTGCAATTCAGCCAGAAACGTAACTTTTGACCCACAACGCAGTTTCGAATAACATAAACACGTTAATGGTGTCCTGAGTCGGGGAAGCTAAAAAACCACTCCATTCGCTGATCTGAGCTTTCCCTGAGGAGATAGACCAAAGCTTACATCAGAATTAGCAAAAGAGCCTAATTCAGCCAGAAAGGTAACTTTTGACCCAGAACACAGTTTCGAATAACATACACATGTTACTGGTGTTCTGTCGGGGAAGGTAAAAAAAGCCACAGGATTCGCTGATATGAGCTTTCACTGAGGAGTTAGACCAAAGCTTATATCAGAATTAGTAAAAGAGCCTAATTCAGCCAGAAACGTAACTTTTGACCCAGAACTCAGTTTCGAACAACATACAAACTTTTGTAGTATCCTGAGTCGGGAAACCTAGAAAACCACTCCATTCGCTGATCTGAGCTTTCCCTAAGGAGTTAGACCAAAGCTTATATCAGATTTGGCAGAAGAGTGCAATTCAGCCAGAAACGTAACTTTTGACCCACAACGCAGTTTCGAATAACATAAACACGTTAATGGTGTCCTGAGTCGGGGAAGCTAAAAAACCACTCCATTCGCTGATCTGAGCTTTCCCTGAGGAGATAGACCAAAGCTTACATCAGAATTAGCAGAAGAGCCTAATTCAGCAAGAAATGTAACTTTTGACCCAGAACACAGTTTCAAATAACATACACATGTTACTGGTGTTCTGTCGGGGAAGGTAAAAAAAGCCAAACCATTCGCTGATATGAGCTTTCACTGAGGAGTTAGACCAAAGCTTATATTAGATTTGGCAAAAGAGTGCAATTCAGCCAGAAACGTAACTTTTGACCCACAACGCAGTTTCGAATAACATAAACACGTTAATGGTGTCCTGAGTCGGGGAAGCTAAAAAACCACTCCATTCGCTGATCTGAGCTTTCCCTGAGGAGATAGACCAAAGCTTACATCAGAATTAGCAAAAGAGCCTAATTCAGCCAGAAATGTAACTTTTGACCCAGAACACAGTTTCGAATAACATACACATGTTACTGGTGTTCTGTCGGGGAAGGTAAAAAAAGCCAAACCATTCGCTGATATGAGCTTTCACTGAGGAGTTAGACCAAAGCTTATATTAGATTTGGCAAAAGAGTGCAATTCAGCCAGAAACGTAACTTTTGACCCACAACGCAGTTTCGAATAACATAAACACGTTAATGGTGTCCTGAGTCGGGGAAGCTAAAAAACCACTCCATTCGCTGATCTGAGCTTTCCCTGAGGAGATAGACCAAAGCTTACATCAGAATTAGCAAAAGAGCCTAATTCAGCCAGAAATGTAACTTTTGACCCAGAACACAGTTTCGAATAACATACACATGTTACTGGTGTTCTGTCGGGGAAGGTAAAAAAAGCCACAGCATTCGCTGATATGAGCTTTCACTGAGGAGTTAGACCAAAACTTATATCAGAATTAGCAAAAGAGCCTAATTCAGCCAGAAACGTAACTTTTGACCCAGAGCTCAGTTTCGAACAACATACAAAGTTTTGTAGTATCCTGAGTCGGGAAACCTAGAAAACCACTCCATTCGCTGATCTGAGCTTTCCCTGAGGAGTTAGACGAAAGCTTATATTAGAATTGGCAAAATAGCACAATTCAACAAGAAACGTAACTTTTGACCCAGAGCTCAGTTTCCAATAACATACAATTGTTAGTGGAGTCCTGAGTCGGGGAAGCTAAAAAACCACTCCATTCGCTGATCTGAGCTTTCACTGAGGAGTTAGACCAAAGCTTACATCAGAATTAGCAAAAGAGCCTAATTCAGCCAGAAACGTAACTTTTGACCCAGAGCTCAGTTTCGAACAACATACATATGTTAGTGGTGTCCTGAGTCGGGGAAGCTAAAAAAACCACTCCATTCGCTGATCTGAGCTTTCCCTAAGGAGTTAGACCAAAGCTTATATCAGATTTGGCAAAAGAGTGCAATTCAGCCAGAAACGTAACTTTTGACACAGAGCTCAGTTTCGAACAACATACATATGTTAGTGGAGTCCTGAGTCGGGGAAGCTAAAAAACCACTCCATTCGCTGATCTGAGCTTTCCCTGAGGAGTTAGACCAAAGCTTATATTAGAATTAACAAAATAGCACAATTCAGCCAGAAACGTAACTTTTGACCCAGAGCTCAGTTTCGAACAACATACATATGTTAGTGGTGTCCTGAGTCGGGGAAGCTAAAAAACCACTCCATTCGCTGATCTGAGCTTTCCCTAAGGAGTTAGACCAAAGCTTATATCAGATTTGGCAAAAGAGTGCAATTCAGCCAGAAACGTAACTTTTGACCCAGAGCTCAGTTTTGAATTACATACACATCTTAGTGGTGTCCTGAGTCGGGGAAGCTAAAAAACCACTCCATTCGCTGATCTGAGCTTTCCCTGAGGAGATAGACCAAAGCTTACATCAGAATTAGCAAAAGAGCCTAATTCAGCCAGAAATGTAACTTTTGACCCAGAACACAGTTTCGAATAACATACACATGTTACTGGTGTTCTGTCGGGGAAGGTAAAAAAAGCCACAGCATTCGCTGATATGAGCTTTCACTGAGGAGTTAGACCAAAGCTTATATCAGAATTAGCAAAAGAGCCTAATTCAGCCAGAAACGTAACTTTTGACCCAGAGCTCAGTTTCGAACAACATACAAAGTTTTGTAGTATCCTGAGTCGGGAAACCTAGAAAACCACTCCATTCGCTGATCTGAGCTTTCCCTGAGGAGTTAGACGAAAGCTTATATTAGAATTGGCAAAATAGCACAATTCAACAATTAACGTAACTTTTGACCCAGAGCTCAGTTTCCAATAACATACAATTGTTAGTGGAGTCCTGAGTCGGGGAAGCTAAAAAACCACTCCATTCGCTGATCTGAGCTTTCCCTGAGGAGATAGACCAAAGCTTACATCAGAATTAGCAGAAGAGCCTAATTCAGCAAGAAATGTAACTTTTGACCCAGAACACAGTTTCAAATAACATACACATGTTACTGGTGTTCTGTCGGGGAAGGTAAAAAAAGCCAAACCATTCGCTGATATGAGCTTTCACTGAGGAGTTAGACCAAAGCTTATATTAGATTTGGCAAAAGAGTGCAATTCAGCCAGAAACGTAACTTTTGACCCACAACGCAGTTTCGAATAACATAAACACGTTAATGGTGTCCTGAGTCGGGGAAGCTAAAAAACCACTCCATTCGCTGATCTGAGCTTTCCCTGAGGAGATAGACCAAAGCTTACATCAGAATTAGCAAAAGAGCCTAATTCAGCCAGAAATGTAACTTTTGACCCAGAACACAGTTTCGAATAACATACACATGTTACTGGTGTTCTGTCGGGGAAGGTAAAAAAAGCCAAACCATTCGCTGATATGAGCTTTCACTGAGGAGTTAGACCAAAGCTTATATTAGATTTGGCAAAAGAGTGCAATTCAGCCAGAAACGTAACTTTTGACCCACAACGCAGTTTCGAATAACATAAACACGTTAATGGTGTCCTGAGTCGGGGAAGCTAAAAAACCACTCCATTCGCTGATCTGAGCTTTCCCTGAGGAGATAGACCAAAGCTTACATCAGAATTAGCAAAAGAGCCTAATTCAGCCAGAAATGTAACTTTTGACCCAGAACACAGTTTCGAATAACATACACATGTTACTGGTGTTCTGTCGGGGAAGGTAAAAAAAGCCACAGCATTCGCTGATATGAGCTTTCACTGAGGAGTTAGACCAAAACTTATATCAGAATTAGCAAAAGAGCCTAATTCAGCCAGAAACGTAACTTTTGACCCAGAGCTCAGTTTCGAACATCATACAAAGTTTTGTAGTATCCTGAGTCGGGAAACCTAGAAAACCACTCCATTCGCTGATCTGAGCTTTCCCTGAGGAGTTAGACGAAAGCTTATATTAGAATTGGCAAAATAGCACAATTCAACAAGAAACGTAACTTTTGACCCAGAGCTCAGTTTCCAATAACATACAATTGTTAGTGGAGTCCTGAGTCGGGGAAGCTAAAAAACCACTCCATTCGCTGATCTGAGCTTTCACTGAGGAGTTAGACCAAAGCTTACATCAGAATTAGCAAAAGAGCCTAATTCAGCCAGAAACGTAACTTTTGACCCAGAGCTCAGTTTCGAACAACATACATATGTTAGTGGTGTCCTGAGTCGGGGAAGCTAAAAAAACCACTCCATTCGCTGATCTGAGCTTTCCCTAAGGAGTTAGACCAAAGCTTATATCAGATTTGGCAAAAGAGTGCAATTCAGCCAGAAACGTAACTTTTGACACAGAGCTCAGTTTCGAACAACATACATATGTTAGTGGAGTCCTGAGTCGGGGAAGCTAAAAAACCACTCCATTCGCTGATCTGAGCTTTCCCTGAGGAGTTAGACCAAAGCTTATATTAGAATTAACAAAATAGCACAATTCAGCCAGAAACGTAACTTTTGACCCAGAGCTCAGTTTCGAACAACATACATATGTTAGTGGTGTCCTGAGTCGGGGAAGCTAAAAAACCACTCCATTCGCTGATCTGAGCTTTCCCTAAGGAGTTAGACCAAAGCTTATATCAGATTTGGCAAAAGAGTGCAATTCAGCCAGAAACGTAACTTTTGACCCAGAGCTCAGTTTTGAATTACATACACATCTTAGTGGTGTCCTGAGTCGGGGAAGCTAAAAAACCACTCCATTCGCTGATCTGAGCTTTCCCTGAGGAGATAGACCAAAGCTTACATCAGAATTAGCAAAATAGCACAATTCAACAATTAACGTAACTTTTGACCCAGAGCTCAGTTTCCAATAACATACAATTGTTAGTGGAGTCCTGAGTCGGGGAAGCTAAAAAACCACTCCATTCGCTGATCTGAGCTTTCACTGAGGAGTTAGACCAAAGCTTACATCAGAATTAGCAAAAGAGCCTAATTCAGCCAGAAACGTAACTTTTGACCCAGAGCTCAGTTTCGAACAACATACATATGTTAGTGGTGTCCTGAGTCGGGGAAGCTAAAAAAACCACTCCATTCGCTGATCTGAGCTTTCCCTAAGGAGTTAGACCAAAGCTTATATCAGATTTGGCAAAAGAGTGCAATTCAGCCAGAAACGTAACTTTTGACCCACAACGCAGTTTCGAATAACATAAACACGTTAATGGTGTCCTGAGTCGGGGAAGCTAAAAAACCACTCCATTCGCTGATCTGAGCTTTCCCTGAGATAGACCAAAGCTTACATCAGAATTAGCAAAAGAGCCTAATTCAGCCAGAAACGTAACTTTTGACACAGATCTAAGTTTCGAATAACATACAAATGTTAGTCGTGTCCTTTCGAGGAAGGTAAAAAAAAAAACACCATTCGCTGATATGAGCTTTCCCTGAGGAGTTAGACCAAAGCTTATATCAGAATTGGCAAAAGAGCCCAATTGAGCCACAAACGTAACTTTTGACCCAGAGCTCAGTTTTGAATTACATACACATGTTAGTGGTGTCCTGAGTTGGGGAAGCTAAAAAACCACTCCATTCGCTGATCTGAGCTTTCCCTAAGGAGTTAGACCAAAGCTTATATCAGATTTGGCAAAAGAGTGCAATTCAGCCAGAAACGTAACTTTTGACACAGAGCTCAGTTTCGAACAACATACATATGTTAGTGGAGTCCTGATTTCGGGGAAGCTAAAAAACTACTCCATTCGCTGATCTGAGCTTTCCCTGAGGAGTTAGACCAAAGCTTATATTAGAATTGGCAAAATAGCACAATTCAGCCAGAAACGTAACTTTTGACCCAGTGCTCAGTTTCGAACAACATACATATGTTACTGGTGTTCTGTCGGGGAAGGTAAAAAAAGCCAAACCATTCGCTGATATGAGCTTTCACTGAGGAGTTAGACCAAAGCTTATATCAGATTTGGCAAAAGAGTGCAATTCAGCCAGAAACGTAACTTTTGACCCACAACGCAGTTTCGAATAACATAAACACGTTAATGGTGTCCTGAGTCGGGGAAGCTAAAAAACCACTCCATTCGCTGATCTGAGCTTTCCCTGAGGAGATAGACCAAAGCTTACATCAGAATTAGCAAAAGAGCCTAATTCAGCCAGAAAGGTAACTTTTGACCCAGAACACAGTTTCGAATAACATACACATGTTACTGGTGTTCTGTCGGGGAAGGTAAAAAAAGCCACAGCATTCGCTGATATGAGCTTTCACTGAGGAGTTAGACCAAAACTTATATCAGAATTAGCAAAAGAGCCTAATTCAGCCAGAAACGTAACTTTTGACCCAGAGCTCAGTTTCGAACATCATACAAAGTTTTGTAGTATCCTGAGTCGGGAAACCTAGAAAACCACTCCATTCGCTGATCTGAGCTTTCCCTGAGGAGTTAGACGAAAGCTTATATTAGAATTGGCAAAATAGCACAATTCAACAAGAAACGTAACTTTTGACCCAGAGCTCAGTTTCCAATAACATACAATTGTTAGTGGAGTCCTGAGTCGGGGAAGCTAAAAAACCACTCCATTCGCTGATCTGAGCTTTCACTGAGGAGTTAGACCAAAGCTTACATCAGAATTAGCAAAATTGCCTAATTCAGCCAGAAACGTAACTTTTGACCCAGAGCTCAGTTTCGAACAACATACATATGTTAGTGGTGTCCTGAGTCGGGGAAGCTAAAAAAACCACTCCATTCGCTGATCTGAGCTTTCCCTAAGGAGTTAGACCAAAGCTTATATCAGATTTGGCAAAAGAGTGCAATTCAGCCAGAAACGTAACTTTTGACACAGAGCTCAGTTTCGAACAACATACATATGTTAGTGGAGTCCTGAGTCGGGGAAGCTAAAAAACCACTCCATTCGCTGATCTGAGCTTTCCCTGAGGAGTTAGACCAAAGCTTATATTAGAATTAACAAAATAGCACAATTCAGCCAGAAACGTAACTTTTGACCCAGAGCTCAGTTTCGAACAACATACATATGTTAGTGGTGTCCTGAGTCGGGGAAGCTAAAAAACCACTCCATTCGCTGATCTGAGCTTTCCCTAAGGAGTTAGACCAAAGCTTATATCAGATTTGGCAAAAGAGTGCAATTCAGCCAGAAACGTAACTTTTGACCCAGAGCTCAGTTTTGAATTACATACACATCTTAGTGGTGTCCTGAGTCGGGGAAGCTAAAAAACCACTCCATTCGCTGATCTGAGCTTTCCCTGAGGAGATAGACCAAAGCTTACATCAGAATTAGCAAAATAGCACAATTCAACAATTAACGTAACTTTTGACCCAGAGCTCAGTTTCCAATAACATACAATTGTTAGTGGAGTCCTGAGTCGGGGAAGCTAAAAAACCACTCCATTCGCTGATCTGAGCTTTCACTGAGGAGTTAGACCAAAGCTTACATCAGAATTAGCAAAAGAGCCTAATTCAGCCAGAAACGTAACTTTTGACCCAGAGCTCAGTTTCGAACAACATACATATGTTAGTGGTGTCCTGAGTCGGGGAAGCTAAAAAAACCACTCCATTCGCTGATCTGAGCTTTCCCTAAGGAGTTAGACCAAAGCTTATATCAGATTTGGCAAAAGAGTGCAATTCAGCCAGAAACGTAACTTTTGACCCACAACGCAGTTTCGAATAACATAAACACGTTAATGGTGTCCTGAGTCGGGGAAGCTAAAAAACCACTCCATTCGCTGATCTGAGCTTTCCCTGAGATAGACCAAAGCTTACATCAGAATTAGCAAAAGAGCCTAATTCAGCCAGAAACGTAACTTTTGACACAGATCTAAGTTTCGAATAACATACAAATGTTAGTCGTGTCCTTTCGAGGAAGGTAAAAAAAAAAACACCATTCGCTGATATGAGCTTTCCCTGAGGAGTTAGACCAAAGCTTATATCAGAATTGGCAAAAGAGCCCAATTGAGCCACAAACGTAACTTTTGACCCAGAGCTCAGTTTTGAATTACATACACATGTTAGTGGTGTCCTGAGTTGGGGAAGCTAAAAAACCACTCCATTCGCTGATCTGAGCTTTCCCTAAGGAGTTAGACCAAAGCTTATATCAGATTTGGCAAAAGAGTGCAATTCAGCCAGAAACGTAACTTTTGACACAGAGCTCAGTTTCGAACAACATACATATGTTAGTGGAGTCCTGATTTCGGGGAAGCTAAAAAACTACTCCATTCGCTGATCTGAGCTTTCCCTGAGGAGTTAGACCAAAGCTTATATTAGAATTGGCAAAATAGCACAATTCAGCCAGAAACGTAACTTTTGACCCAGTGCTCAGTTTCGAACAACATACATATGTTACTGGTGTTCTGTCGGGGAAGGTAAAAAAAGCCAAACCATTCGCTGATATGAGCTTTCACTGAGGAGTTAGACCAAAGCTTATATCAGATTTGGCAAAAGAGTGCAATTCAGCCAGAAACGTAACTTTTGACCCACAACGCAGTTTCGAATAACATAAACACGTTAATGGTGTCCTGAGTCGGGGAAGCTAAAAAACCACTCCATTCGCTGATCTGAGCTTTCCCTGAGGAGATAGACCAAAGCTTACATCAGAATTAGCAAAAGAGCCTAATTCAGCCAGAAAGGTAACTTTTGACCCAGAACACAGTTTCGAATAACATACACATGTTACTGGTGTTCTGTCGGGGAAGGTAAAAAAAGCCACAGGATTCGCTGATATGAGCTTTCACTTAGGAGTTAGACCAAAGCTTATATCAGAATTAGCAAAAGAGCCTAATTCAGCCAGAAACGTAACTTTTGACCCAGAACTCAGTTTCGAACAACATACAAAGTTTTGTAGTATCCTGAGTCGGGAAACCTAGAAAACCACTCCATTCGCTGATCTGAGCTTTCCCTAAGGAGTTAGACCAAAGCTTATATCAGATTTGGCAGAAGAGTGCAATTCAGCCAGAAACGTAACTTTTGACCCACAACGCAGTTTCGAATAACATAAACACGTTAATGGTGTCCTGAGTCGGGGAAGCTAAAAAACCACTCCATTCGCTGATCTGAGCTTTCCCTGAGATAGACCAAAGCTTACATCAGAATTAGCAAAAGGAGTTCCGGTTCCGGCGGCAGCGGCGACGGGCAGCTCTTTGCCCGCTCCGGCTCTCCGGTGGGCTTCCCCACTCCTTGGGGGGCACAGGACACCCCTCAGAGGGGTCCTGCCGGAGGGGCGGCATCGCGGGGAGCTCCTGCATCGGCGGCGGCCGGCGGGAGGTCTCTCGCGCGCCCAAGGCACCGGGGAGCTAGATCGGAGGGCGCCTCGCGTTTCTGCGCTTCGCGCCTCGCTAAAGCCGTCGGGAGAATGAAGCAAGTGAAGGAAGCAGCTGCGGTGCGGTGAGGCTGCTTCTCTCTTCATGCCCTATTTTGCACAAAGAACTAGTTAGCTTTCTTTAAATAACTTTCGGAGTATTCTGGAGGCGCGGCTGGAGGGAGGGGGGTTTCCCCCCCCCTTGGATAAGCGGCGAGGAATAATCTTGCTCTCAGCCCCCGGGGAAGGAGGAGGGGGGAGAGCCAACGAATGAAGCCTCACCCAGGTTGGATGATTTTCTTTGCAATTTAATTTCACTATTTACTGAGATTTGAGGACCTTTGGAACTTTTTAAAACTTTGATATGCCTCTGTGCCCAAAACTGGCAGGGCAAGATGGCACACTTCCGTTGTCTTTATGAACTGTGAAACCTGACTCCACCTTTAAAATTCAGGCTTCCGGTCTTTGTCTCCGTGTCTCCCAGAGGAATCTCTTGTGGATTGGTCTTTTTGAACTTTCTAGGGGAAACCTTTCATCTATTGCCAGACTTATTAGAGAGATTCTCTTCTGCCTGGTTCTTCTGCTCCCGGACCTCACCTGGCTACCCTTCTTTTCTAACTGTTTATCTTATATATGGACTGAACTTCTAATGTTATAAAGGATGGCATCCAAAAGACCACCTCCTGGGAAATCTGGCTTTGCCACATCTGCTCCAACATCTGTAACATCCAGTCCAGCCACACAGTCCAAGATAACAGAACTGATGCAACCTAAGACTATAGAGATGGACTTTCAACAAATGCTTCAACAAATTTTACAGGGCCAGGAGGAAATCAAGAAACAGCTAAGGGAAATGAAAGATGAAATTAAAGAAAATCAAGCCCAAATTTATAAGAACTCACAGAGACTGGATCTTGTGGAAGGGGGGGTGGAGGAGGTGAGGGGGGGGGTGGAAGCTGTGCAGAAAGGGAACAAAGATCTTGACATCCAACAGATGAAATTAGAATTTGAGAGAATGTCCTATTATCTTAGATTTCAAAATGTTATAGAAGAAGATGGGGAAAATATAAGGGACATCATGACAAACATTCTGGCTGACTACACACACAAAGAAAAACAACAGATGGGGTGGGATATAGATCTGGTTTATAGAGTGAATTCAGCTTACGCTAGAACACACAATGTACCCAGGGAGGTTCATATTAAATTTCTTAGAAAAAGCACAAGAGATGAAATTCTGGGTGTACAAAGGGGGCAAGCATTGATATATCATGATATGGAGATAACCATTCTGAAGCAGATCCCTAAGAAGATTAGAGAAAAAAGAAAAAATTATTCGCAATTAGCGAATAAATTATACCAGAAAGGGGTGTGGTTTAGATGGTTGATGCCTGAAGGTATGCTGATATTCTGGGAGGAGACAAGAATTAGAATTAATTCACCCATAGAGGCGCAGGCCTTTATGGAAAAAAATAAAACATTCCTAGAGAAACCACCAGATACCACAACGGACACGCAGGACACGGGAGGGGCCAGAGCTCTGCCAGTGGAGGGAGATGGGGCAATAGCAAGAAGACTCAGATCACAAAAATAAACAAGAAAATCATATTATTATAAACTGACCGAAAGTGAAAATGGAATTATATTTGGATTTTATACTGTAATGTTTAATTTGATTGAATTTAATAATAGAACTAATATGCTGACTGTAATCAATTATATACTAATGCATTATATTAAATGTATACTATGGGTATGGAGGGAGGGGGGCCTCACACACTTTGCAACTGCCAAAATTTGTATACCTGTCCATTTACCCTTTTCCCTATAAATCTTGAAAAACCAATAAAATTTTATTATAAAGAATTAGCAAAAGAGCCTAATTCAGCCAGAAACGTAACTTTTGACACAGATCTAAGTTTCGAATAACATACAAATGTTAGTCGTGTCCTTTCGAGGAAGGTAAAAAAAAAAACACCATTCGCTGATATGAGCTTTCCCTGAGGAGTTAGACCAAAGCTTATATCAGAATTGGCAAAAGAGCCCAATTGAGCCACAAACGTAACTTTTGACCCAGAGCTCAGTTTTGAATTACATACACATGTTAGTGGTGTCCTGAGTTGGGGAAGCTAAAAAACCACTCCATTCGCTGATCTGAGCTTTCCCTAAGGAGTTAGACCAAAGCTTATATCAGATTTGGCAAAAGAGTGCAATTCAGCCAGAAACGTAACTTTTGACACAGAGCTCAGTTTCGAACAACATACATATGTTAGTGGAGTCCTGATTTCGGGGAAGCTAAAAAACTACTCCATTCGCTGATCTGAGCTTTCCCTGAGGAGTTAGACCAAAGCTTATATTAGAATTGGCAAAATAGCACAATTCAGCCAGAAACGTAACTTTTGACCCAGTGCTCAGTTTCGAACAACATACATATGTTACTGGTGTTCTGTCGGGGAAGGTAAAAAAAGCCAAACCATTCGCTGATATGAGCTTTCACTGAGGAGTTAGACCAAAGCTTATATCAGATTTGGCAAAAGAGTACAATTCAGCCAGAAACGTAACTTTTGACCCACAACGCAGTTTCGAATAACATAAACACGTTAATGGTGTCCTGAGTCGGGGAAGCTAAAAAACCACTCCATTCGCTGATCTGAGCTTTCCCTGAGGAGATAGACCAAAGCTTACATCAGAATTAGCAAAAGAGCCTAATTCAGCCAGAAAGGTAACTTTTGACCCAGAACACAGTTTCGAATAACATACACATGTTACTGGTGTTCTGTCGGGGAAGGTAAAAAAAGCCACAGGATTCGCTGATATGAGCTTTCACTGAGGAGTTAGACCAAAGCTTATATCAGAATTAGCAAAAGAGCCTAATTCAGCCAGAAACGTAACTTTTGACCCAGAACTCAGTTTCGAACAACATACAAAGTTTTGTAGTATCCTGAGTCGGGAAACCTAGAAAACCACTCCATTCGCTGATCTGAGCTTTCCCTAAGGAGTTAGACCAAAGCTTATATCAGATTTGGCAGAAGAGTGCAATTCAGCCAGAAACGTAACTTTTGACCCAGAGCTCAGTTTCCAATAACATACAATTGTTAGTGGAGTCCTGAGTCGGGGAAGCTAAAAAACCACTCCATTCGCTGATCTGAGCTTTCACTGAGGAGTTAGACCAAAGCTTACATCAGAATTAGCAAAAGAGCCTAATTCAGCCAGAAACGTAACTTTTGACCCAGAGCTCAGTTTCGAACAACATACATATGTTAGTGGTGTCCTGAGTCGGGGAAGCTAAAAAACCACTCCATTCGCTGATCTGAGCTTTCCCTGAGGAGATAGACCAAAGCTTACATCAGAATTAGCAAAAGAGCCTAATTCAGCCAGAAAGGTAACTTTTGACCCAGAACACAGTTTCGAATAACATACACATGTTACTGGTGTTCTGTCGGGGAAGGTAAAAAAAGCCACAGGATTCGCTGATATGAGCTTTCACTGAGGAGTTAGACCAAAGCTTATATCAGAATTAGCAAAAGAGCCTAATTCAGCCAGAAACGTAACTTTTGACCCAGAACTCAGTTTCGAACAACATACAAAGTTTTGTAGTATCCTGAGTCGGGAAACCTAGAAAACCACTCCATTCGCTGATCTGAGCTTTCCCTAAGGAGTTAGACCAAAGCTTATATCAGATTTGGCAGAAGAGTGCAATTCAGCCAGAAACGTAACTTTTGACCCAGAGCTCAGTTTCCAATAACATACAATTGTTAGTGGAGTCCTGAGTCGGGGAAGCTAAAAAACCACTCCATTCGCTGATCTGAGCTTTCACTGAGGAGTTAGACCAAAGCTTACATCAGAATTAGCAAAAGAGCCTAATTCAGCCAGAAACGTAACTTTTGACCCAGAGCTCAGTTTCGAACAACATACATATGTTAGTGGTGTCCTGAGTCGGGGAAGCTAAAAAAACCACTCCATTCGCTGATCTGAGCTTTCCCTAAGGAGTTAGACCAAAGCTTATATCAGATTTGGCAAAAGAGTGCAATTCAGCCAGAAACGTAACTTTTGACCCACAACGCAGTTTCGAATAACATAAACACGTTAATGGTGTCCTGAGTCGGGGAAGCTAAAAAACCACTCCATTCGCTGATCTGAGCTTTCCCTGAGATAGACCAAAGCTTACATCAGAATTAGCAAAAGAGCCTAATTCAGCCAGAAACGTAACTTTTGACACAGATCTAAGTTTCGAATAACATACAAATGTTAGTCGTGTCCTTTCGAGGAAGGTAAAAAAAAAAACACCATTCGCTGATATGAGCTTTCCCTGAGGAGTTAGACCAAAGCTTATATCAGAATTGGCAAAAGAGCCCAATTGAGCCACAAACGTAACTTTTGACCCAGAGCTCAGTTTTGAATTACATACACATGTTAGTGGTGTCCTGAGTTGGGGAAGCTAAAAAACCACTCCATTCGCTGATCTGAGCTTTCCCTAAGGAGTTAGACCAAAGCTTATATCAGATTTGGCAAAAGAGTGCAATTCAGCCAGAAACGTAACTTTTGACACAGAGCTCAGTTTCGAACAACATACATATGTTAGTGGAGTCCTGATTTCGGGGAAGCTAAAAAACTACTCCATTCGCTGATCTGAGCTTTCCCTGAGGAGTTAGACCAAAGCTTATATTAGAATTGGCAAAATAGCACAATTCAGCCAGAAACGTAACTTTTGACCCAGTGCTCAGTTTCGAACAACATACATATGTTACTGGTGTTCTGTCGGGGAAGGTAAAAAAAGCCAAACCATTCGCTGATATGAGCTTTCACTGAGGAGTTAGACCAAAGCTTATATCAGATTTGGCAAAAGAGTACAATTCAGCCAGAAACGTAACTTTTGACCCACAACGCAGTTTCGAATAACATAAACACGTTAATGGTGTCCTGAGTCGGGGAAGCTAAAAAACCACTCCATTCGCTGATCTGAGCTTTCCCTGAGGAGATAGACCAAAGCTTACATCAGAATTAGCAAAAGAGCCTAATTCAGCCAGAAAGGTAACTTTTGACCCAGAACACAGTTTCGAATAACATACACATGTTACTGGTGTTCTGTCGGGGAAGGTAAAAAAAGCCACAGGATTCGCTGATATGAGCTTTCACTGAGGAGTTAGACCAAAGCTTATATCAGAATTAGCAAAAGAGCCTAATTCAGCCAGAAACGTAACTTTTGACC
This sequence comes from Natrix helvetica, assembly GCF_964273705.1. Lineage (NCBI taxonomy): Eukaryota > Metazoa > Chordata > Lepidosauria > Squamata > Natricidae > Natrix > Natrix helvetica. The sequence continues at coordinate 4,009,232 of NC_138559.1, read as the reverse complement.
CAGAACTCAGTTTCGAACAACATACAAAGTTTTGTAGTATCCTGAGTCGGGAAACCTAGAAAACCACTCCATTCGCTGATCTGAGCTTTCCCTAAGGAGTTAGACCAAAGCTTATATCAGATTTGGCAGAAGAGTGCAATTCAGCCAGAAACGTAACTTTTGACCCAGAGCTCAGTTTCCAATAACATACAATTGTTAGTGGAGTCCTGAGTCGGGGAAGCTAAAAAAGCACTCCATTCGCTGATCTGAGCTTTCACTGAGGAGTTAGACCAAAGCTTACATCAGAATTAGCAAAAGAGCCTAATTCAGCCAGAAACGTAACTTTTGACCCAGAGCTCAGTTTCGAACAACATACATATGTTAGTGGTGTCCTGAGTCGGGGAAGCTAAAAAACCACTCCATTCGCTGATCTGAGCTTTCCCTGAGGAGATAGACCAAAGCTTACATCAGAATTAGCAAAAGAGCCTAATTCAGCCAGAAAGGTAACTTTTGACCCAGAACACAGTTTCGAATAACATACACATGTTACTGGTGTTCTGTCGGGGAAGGTAAAAAAAGCCACAGGATTCGCTGATATGAGCTTTCACTGAGGAGTTAGACCAAAGCTTATATCAGAATTAGCAAAAGAGCCTAATTCAGCCAGAAACGTAACTTTTGACCCAGAACTCAGTTTCGAACAACATACAAAGTTTTGTAGTATCCTGAGTCGGGAAACCTAGAAAACCACTCCATTCGCTGATCTGAGCTTTCCCTAAGGAGTTAGACCAAAGCTTATATCAGATTTGGCAGAAGAGTGCAATTCAGCCAGAAACGTAACTTTTGACCCAGAGCTCAGTTTCCAATAACATACAATTGTTAGTGGAGTCCTGAGTCGGGGAAGCTAAAAAACCACTCCATTCGCTGATCTGAGCTTTCACTGAGGAGTTAGACCAAAGCTTACATCAGAATTAGCAAAAGAGCCTAATTCAGCCAGAAACGTAACTTTTGACCCAGAGCTCAGTTTCGAACAACATACATATGTTAGTGGTGTCCTGAGTCGGGGAAGCTAAAAAAACCACTCCATTCGCTGATCTGAGCTTTCCCTAAGGAGTTAGACCAAAGCTTATATCAGATTTGGCAAAAGAGTGCAATTCAGCCAGAAACGTAACTTTTGACCCACAACGCAGTTTCGAATAACATAAACACGTTAATGGTGTCCTGAGTCGGGGAAGCTAAAAAACCACTCCATTCGCTGATCTGAGCTTTCCCTGAGATAGACCAAAGCTTACATCAGAATTAGCAAAAGAGCCTAATTCAGCCAGAAACGTAACTTTTGACACAGATCTAAGTTTCGAATAACATACAAATGTTAGTCGTGTCCTTTCGAGGAAGGTAAAAAAAAAAACACCATTCGCTGATATGAGCTTTCCCTGAGGAGTTAGACCAAAGCTTATATCAGAATTGGCAAAAGAGCCCAATTGAGCCACAAACGTAACTTTTGACCCAGAGCTCAGTTTTGAATTACATACACATGTTAGTGGTGTCCTGAGTTGGGGAAGCTAAAAAACCACTCCATTCGCTGATCTGAGCTTTCCCTAAGGAGTTAGACCAAAGCTTATATCAGATTTGGCAAAAGAGTGCAATTCAGCCAGAAACGTAACTTTTGACACAGAGCTCAGTTTCGAACAACATACATATGTTAGTGGAGTCCTGATTTCGGGGAAGCTAAAAAACTACTCCATTCGCTGATCTGAGCTTTCCCTGAGGAGTTAGACCAAAGCTTATATTAGAATTGGCAAAATAGCACAATTCAGCCAGAAACGTAACTTTTGACCCAGTGCTCAGTTTCGAACAACATACATATGTTACTGGTGTTCTGTCGGGGAAGGTAAAAAAAGCCAAACCATTCGCTGATATGAGCTTTCACTGAGGAGTTAGACCAAAGCTTATATCAGATTTGGCAAAAGAGTGCAATTCAGCCAGAAACGTAACTTTTGACCCACAACGCAGTTTCGAATAACATAAACACGTTAATGGTGTCCTGAGTCGGGGAAGCTAAAAAACCACTCCATTCGCTGATCTGAGCTTTCCCTGAGGAGATAGACCAAAGCTTACATCAGAATTAGCAAAAGAGCCTAATTCAGCCAGAAAGGTAACTTTTGACCCAGAACACAGTTTCGAATAACATACACATGTTACTGGTGTTCTGTCGGGGAAGGTAAAAAAAGCCACAGGATTCGCTGATATGAGCTTTCACTGAGGAGTTAGACCAAAGCTTATATCAGAATTAGCAAAAGAGCCTAATTCAGCCAGAAACGTAACTTTTGACCCAGAACTCAGTTTCGAACAACATACAAAGTTTTGTAGTATCCTGAGTCGGGAAACCTAGAAAACCACTCCATTCGCTGATCTGAGCTTTCCCTAAGGAGTTAGACCAAAGCTTATATCAGATTTGGCAGAAGAGTGCAATTCAGCCAGAAACGTAACTTTTGACCCACAACGCAGTTTCGAATAACATAAACACGTTAATGGTGTCCTGAGTCGGGGAAGCTAAAAAACCACTCCATTCGCTGATCTGAGCTTTCCCTGAGGAGATAGACCAAAGCTTACATCAGAATTAGCAGAAGAGCCTAATTCAGCAAGAAATGCAACTTTTGACCCAGAACACAGTTTCAAATAACATACACATGTTACTGGTGTTCTGTCGGGGAAGGTAAAAAAAGCCAAAGCATTCGCTGATATGAGCTTTCACTGAGGAGTTAGACCAAAGCTTATATTAGATTTGGCAAAAGAGTGCAATTCAGCCAGAAACGTAACTTTTGACCCACAACGCAGTTTCGAATAACATAAACACGTTAATGGTGTCCTGAGTCGGGGAAGCTAAAAAACCACTCCATTCGCTGATCTGAGCTTTCCCTGAGGAGTTAGACCAAAGCTTATATTAGAATTGGCAAAATAGCACAATTCAGCCAGAAACGTAACTTTTGACCCAGTGCTCAGTTTCGAACAACATACATATGTTAGTGGTGTCCTGAGTCGGGGAAGCTAAAAAACCACTCCATTCGCTGATCTGAGCTTTCCCTAAGGAGTTAGACCAAAGCTTATATCAGATATGGCAAAAGAGTACAATTCAGCCAGAAACGTAACTTTTGACCCACAACGCAGTTTCGAATAACATAAAGAGGTTAATGGTGTCCTGAGTCGGGGAAGCTAAAAAACCACTCCATTCGCTGATCTGAGCTTTCCCTGAGGAGATAGACGAAAGCTTATATTAGAATTGGCAAAAGAGCCTAATTCAGCCAGAAACGTAACTTTTGACTCAGAGCTCAGTTTTGAAAAACATACATATGTTAGTGGTGTCCTGAGTCGGGGAAGCTAAAAAACCACTCCATTCGCTGATCTGAGCTTTCCCTAAGGAGTTAGACCAAAGCTTATATTAGAATTGGCAAAATAGCACAATTCAACAAGAAACGTAACTTTTGACCCAGAGCTCAGTTTTGAAAAACATAAAAACATTAATGGTGTCCAGAGTCGAGGAAGCTAAAAGACCACTCCATTCGAGGATCTGCGCTTTCCCTGAGGAGTTAGACCAAAGCTTATATCAGATTTGGCAAAAGAGTGCAATTCAGCCAGAAACGTAACTTTTGACCCAGAGCTCAGTTTTGAATTACATACACATGTTAGTGGTGTCCTGAGTCGGGGAAGCTAAAAAACCACTCCATTCGCTGATCTGAGCTTTCCCTGAGGAGATAGACCAAAGCTTACATCAGAATTAGCAAAAGAGCCTAATTCAGCCAGAAACGTAACTTTTGACCCAGAGCTCAGTTTCGAACAACATACATATGTTAGTGGTGCCTGAGTCGGGGAAGCTAAAAAAACCACTCCATTCGCTGATCTGAGCTTTCCCTAAGGAGTTAGACCAAAGCTTATATCAGATTTGGCAAAAGAGTGCAATTCAGCCAGAAACGTAACTTTTGACACAGAGCTCAGTTTCGAACAACATACATATGTTAGTGGAGTCCTGAGTCGGGGAAGCTAAAAAACCACTCCATTCGCTGATCTGAGCTTTCCCTGAGGAGTTAGACCAAAGCTTATATTAGAATTAACAAAATAGCACAATTCAGCCAGAAACGTAACTTTTGACCCAGAGCTCAGTTTTGAACAACATACATATGTTAGTGGTGTCCTGAGTCGGGGAAGCTAAAAAACCACTCCATTCGCTGATCTGAGCTTTCCCTAAGGAGTTAGACCAAAGCTTATATTAGAATTGGCAAAATAGCACAATTCAACAAGAAACGTAACTTTTGACCCAGAGCTCAGTTTCCAATAACATACAATTGTTAGTGGATTCCTGAGTCGGGGAAGCTAAAAAACCACTCCATTCGCTGATCTGAGCTTTCACTGAGGAGTTAGACCAAAGCTTACATCAGAATTAGCAAAAGAGCCTAATTCAGCCAGAAATGTAACTTTTGACCCAGAACACAGTTTCGAATAACATACACATGTTACTGGTGTTCTGTCGGGGAAGGTAAAAAAAGCCACAGCATTCGCTGATATGAGATTTCACTGAGGAGTTAGACCAAAGCTTATATCAGAATTAGCAAAAGAGCCTAATTCAGCCAGAAACGTAACTTTTGACCCAGAACTCAGTTTCGAACAACATACAAAGTTTTTTAGTATCCTGAGTCGGGAAACCTAGAAAACCACTCCATTCGCTGATCTGAGCTTTCCCTAAGGAGTTAGACCAAGCTTATATCAGATTTGGCAGAAGAGTGCAATTCAGCCAGAAACGTAACTTTTGCCCCACAACGCAGTTTCGAATAACATAAACACGTTAATGGTGTCCTGAGTCGGGGAAGCTAAAAAACCACTCCATTCGCTGATCTGAGCTTTCCCTGAGGAGATAGACCAAAGCTTACATCAGAATTAGCAAAAGAGCCTAATTCAGCAAGAAATGTAACTTTTGACCCAGAACACAGTTTCAAATAACATACACATGTTACTGGTGTTCTGTCGGGGAAGGTAAAAAAAGCCAAACCATTCGCTGATCTGAGCTTTCCCTAAGGAGTTAGACCAAAGCTTATATCAGATTTGGCAAAAGAGTGCAATTCAGCCAGAAACGTAACTTTTGACCCACAACGCAGTTTCGAATAACATAAACACGTTAATGGTGTCCTGAGTCGGGGAAGCTAAAAAACCACTCCATTCGCTGATCTGAGCTTTCCCTGAGGAGATAGACGAAAGCTTATATTAGAATTGGCAAAAGAGCCTAATTCAGCCAGAAACGTAACTTTTGACTCAGAGCTCAGTTTCGAACAACATACAAAGTTTTGTAGTATCCTGAGTCGGGAAACCTAGAAAACCACTCCATTCGCTGATCTGAGCTTTCCCTGAGGAGTTAGACCAAAGCTTATATCAGAATTGGCAAAAGAGCCCAATTCAGCCAGAAATGTAACTTTTGACCCAGAGCTCAGTTTTGAAAAACATAAACACATTAATGGTGTCCAGAGTCGAGGAAGCTAAATGACTACTCCATTCGCTGATCTGAGCTTTCCCTAAGGAGTTAGACCAAAGCTTATATCAGATTTGGCAAAAGAGTGCAATTCAGCCAGAAACGTAACTTTTGACCCAGAGCTCAGTTTTGAATTACATACACATGTTAGTGGTGTCCTGAGTCGGGGAAGCTAAAAAACCACTCCATTCGCTGATCTGAGCTTTCCCTGAGGAGATAGACCAAAGCTTACATCAGAATTAGCAAAAGAGCCTAATTCAGCCAGAAATGTAACTTTTGACCCAGAACACAGTTTCGAATAACATACACATGTTACTGGTGTTCTGTCGGGGAAGGTAAAAAAAGCCACAGCATTCGCTGAAATGAGCTTTCACTGAGGAGTTAGACCAAAGCTTATATCAGAATTAGCAAAAGAGCCTAATTCAGCCAGAAACGTAACTTTTGACCCAGAGCTCAGTTTCGAACAACATACAAAGTTTTGTAGTATCCTGAGTCGGGAAACCTAGAAAACCACTCCATTCGCTGATCTGAGCTTTCCCTGAGGAGTTAGACGAAAGCTTATATTAGAATTGGCAAAATAGCACAATTCAACAAGAAAGGTAACTTTTGACCCAGAGCTCAGTTTCCAATAACATACAATTGTTAGTGGAGTCCTGAGTCGGGGAAGCTAAAACACCACTCCATTCGCTGATCTGAGCTTTCCCTGAGGAGATAGACCAAAGCTTACATCAGAATTAGCAAAAGAGCCTAATTCAGCCAGAAACGTAACTTTTGACCCAGAGCTCAGTTTCGAACAACATACATATGTTAGTGGTGTCCTGAGTCGGGGAAGCTAAAAAAACCACTCCATTCGCTGATCTGAGCTTTCCCTAAGGAGTTAGACCAAAGCTTATATCAGATTTGGCAAAAGAGTGCAATTCAGCCAGAAACGTAACTTTTGACACAGAGCTCAGTTTCGAACAACATACATATGTTAGTGGAGTCCTGAGTCGGGGAAGCTAAAAAACCACTCCATTCGCTGATCTGAGCTTTCACTGAGGAGTTAGACCAAAGCTTACATCAGAATTAGCAAAAGAGCCTAATTCAGTCAGAAATGTAACTTTTGACCCAGAACACAGTTTCGAATAACATACACATGTTACTGGTGTTCTGTCGGGGAAGGTAAAAAAAGCCAAACCATTCGCTGATATGAGCTTTCACTGAGGAGTTAGACCAAAGCTTATATCAGATTTGGCAAAAGAGTGCAATTCAGCCAGAAACGTAACTTTTGACCCACAACGCAGTTTCGAATAACATAAACACGTTAATGGTGTCCTGAGTCGGGGAAGCTAAAAAACCACTCCATTCGCTGATCTGAGCTTTCCCTGAGGAGATAGACGAAAGCTTATATTAGAATTGGCAAAAGAGCCTAATTCAGCCAGAAACGTAACTTTTGACTCAGAGCTCAGTTTCGAACAACATACAAAGTTTTGTAGTATCCTGAGTCGGGAAACCTAGAAAACCACTCCATTCGCTGATCTGAGCTTTCCCTGAGGAGTTAGACTAAAGCTTATATTAGAATTGGCAAAATAGCACAATTCAACAAGAAACGTAACTTTTGACCCAGAGCTCAGTTTCCAATAACATACAATTGTTAGTGGAGTCCTGAGTCGGGGAAGCTAAAAAACCACTCCATTCGCTTATCTGAGCTTTCACTGAGGAGTTAGACCAAAGCTTATATCAGAATTGGCAAAAGAGCCGAATTCAGCCAGAAATGTAACTTTTGACCCAGAGCTCAGTTTTGAAAAACATAAACACATTAATGGTGTCCAGAGTCGAGGAAGCTAAAAGACCACTCCATTCGAGGATCTGCGCTTTCCCTGAGGAGTTAGACCAAAGCTTATATCAGATTTGGCAAAAGAGTGCAATTCAGCCAGAAACGTAACTTTTGACCCAGAGCTCAGTTTTGAATTACATACACATGTTAGTGGTGTCCTGAGTCGGGGAAGCTAAAAAACCACTCCATTCGCTGATCTGAGCTTTCCCTGAGGAGATAGACCAAAGCTTACATCAGAATTAGCAAAAGAGCCTAATTCAGCCAGAAACGTAACTTTTGACCCAGAGCTCAGTTTCGAACAACATACATATGTTAGTGGTGTCCTGAGTCGGGGAAGCTAAAAAAACCACTCCATTCGCTGATCTGAGCTTTCCCTAAGGAGTTAGACCAAAGCTTATATCAGATTTGGCAAAAGAGTGCAATTCAGCCAGAAACGTAACTTTTGACACAGAGCTCAGTTTCGAACAACATACATATGTTAGTGGAGTCCTGAGTCGGGGAAGCTAAAAAACCACTCCATTCGCTGATCTGAGCTTTCCCTGAGGAGTTAGACCAAAGCTTATATTAGAATTAACAAAATAGCACAATTCAGCCAGAAACGTAACTTTTGACCCAGAGCTCAGTTTCGAACAACATACATATGTTAGTGGTGTCCTGAGTCGGGGAAGCTAAAAAACCACTCCATTCGCTGATCTGAGCTTTCCCTAAGGAGTTAGACCAAAGCTTATATCAGATTTGGCAAAAGAGTGCAATTCAGCCAGAAACGTAACTTTTGACCCAGAGCTCAGTTTTGAATTACATACACATGTTAGTGGTGTCCTGAGTCGGGGAAGCTAAAAAACCACTCCATTCGCTGATCTGAGCTTTCCCTGAGGAGATAGACCAAAGCTTACATCAGAATTAGCAAAAGAGCCTAATTCAGCCAGAAATGTAACTTTTGACCCAGAACACAGTTTCGAATAACATACACATGTTACTGGTGTTCTGTCGGGGAAGGTAAAAAAAGCCACAGCATTCGCTGAAATGAGCTTTCACTGAGGAGTTAGACCAAAGCTTATATCAGAATTAGCAAAAGAGCCTAATTCGGCCAGAAACGTAACTTTTGACCCAGAGCTCAGTTTCGAACAACATACAAAGTTTTGTAGTATCCTGAGTCGGGAAACCTAGAAAACCACTCCATTCGCTGATCTGAGCTTTCCCTGAGGAGTTAGACGAAAGCTTATATTAGAATTGGCAAAATAGCACAATTCAACAAGAAAGGTAACTTTTGACCCAGAGCTCAGTTTCCAATAACATACAATTGTTAGTGGAGTCCTGAGTCGGGGAAGCTAAAAAACCACTCCATTCGCTGATCTGAGCTTTCACTGAGGAGTTAGACCAAAGCTTACATCAGAATTAGCAAAAGAGCCTAATTCAGCCAGAAATGTAACTTTTGACCCAGAACACTGTTTCGAATAACATACACATGTTACTGGTGTTCTGTCGGGGAAGGTAAAAAAAGCCACAGCATTCGCTGATATGAGCTTTCACTGAGGAGTTAGACCAAAGCTTATATCAGAATTAGCAAAAGAGCCTAATTCAGCCAGAAACGTAACGTTTGACCCAGAACTCAGTTTCGAACAACATACAAAGTTTTGTAGTATCCTGAGTCGGGAAACCTAGAAAACCACTCCATTCGCTGATCTGAGCTTTCCCTAAGGAGTTAGACCAAAGCTTATATCAGATTTGGCAGAAGAGTGCAATTCAGCCAGAAACGTAACTTTTGACCCACAACGCAGTTTCGAATAACATAAACACGTTAATGGTGTCCTGAGTCGGGGAAGCTAAAAAACCACTCCATTCGCTGATCTGAGCTTTCCCTGAGGAGATAGTCCAAAGCTTACATCAGAATTAGCAAAAGAGCCTAATTCAGCAAGAAATGTAACTTTTGACCCAGAACACAGTTTCAAATAACATACACATGTTACTGGTGTTCTGTCGGGGAAGGTAAAAAAAGCCAAACCATTCGCTGATATGAGCTTTCACTGAGGAGTTAGACCAAAGCTTATATCAGATTTGGCAAAAGAGTGCAATTCAGCCAGAAACGTAACTTTTGACCCACAACGCAGTTTCGAATAACATAAACACGTTAATGGTGTCCTGAGTCGGGGAAGCTAAAAAACCACTCCATTCGCTGATCTGAGCTTTCCCTGAGGAGATAGACGAAAGCTTATATTAGAATTGGCAAAAGAGCCTAATTCAGCCAGAAACGTAACTTTTGACTCAGAGCTCAGTTTCGAACAACATACAAAGTTTTGTAGTATCCTGAGTCGGGAAACCTAGAAAACCACTCCATTCGCTGATCTGAGCTTTCCCTGAGGAGTTAGACTAAAGCTTATATTAGAATTGGCAAAATAGCACAATTCAACAAGAAACGTAACTTTTGACCCAGAGCTCAGTTTCCAATAACATACAATTGTTAGTGGAGTCCTGAGTCGGGGAAGCTAAAAAACCACTCCATTCGCTTATCTGAGCTTTCACTGAGGAGTTAGACCAAAGCTTATATCAGAATTGGCAAAAGAGCCGAATTCAGCCAGAAATGTAACTTTTGACCCAGAGCTCAGTTTTGAAAAACATAAACACATTAATGGTGTCCAGAGTCGAGGAAGCTAAAAGACCACTCCATTCGAGGATCTGCGCTTTCCCTGAGGAGTTAGACCAAAGCTTATATCAGATTTGGCAAAAGAGTGCAATTCAGCCAGAAACGTAACTTTTGACCCAGAGCTCAGTTTTGAATTACATACACATGTTAGTGGTGTCCTGAGTCGGGGAAGCTAAAAAACCACTCCATTCGCTGATCTGAGCTTTCCCTGAGGAGATAGACCAAAGCTTACATCAGAATTAGCAAAAGAGCCTAATTCAGCCAGAAACGTAACTTTTGACCCAGAGCTCAGTTTCGAACAACATACATATGTTAGTGGTGTCCTGAGTCGGGGAAGCTAAAAAAACCACTCCATTCGCTGATCTGAGCTTTCCCTAAGGAGTTAGACCAAAGCTTATATCAGATTTGGCAAAAGAGTGCAATTCAGCCAGAAACGTAACTTTTGACACAGAGCTCAGTTTCGAACAACATACATATGTTAGTGGAGTCCTGAGTCGGGGAAGCTAAAAAACCACTCCATTCGCTGATCTGAGCTTTCCCTGAGGAGTTAGACCAAAGCTTATATTAGAATTGGCAAAATAGCACAATTCAACAAGAAACGTAACTTTTGACCCAGAGCTCAGTTTCCAATAACATACAATTGTTAGTGGAGTCCTGAGTCGGGGAAGCTAAAAAACCACTCCATTCGCTTATCTGAGCTTTCACTGAGGAGTTAGACCAAAGCTTATATCAGAATTGGCAAAAGAGCCCAATTCAGCCAGAAATGTAACTTTTGACCCAGAGCTCAGTTTTGAAAAACATAAACACATTAATGGTGTCCAGAGTCGAGGAAGCTAAAAGACCACTCCATTCGAGGATCTGCGCTTTCCCTGAGGAGTTAGACCAAAGCTTATATCAGATTTGGCAAAAGAGTGCAATTCAGCCAGAAACGTAACTTTTGACCCAGAGCTCAGTTTTGAATTACATACACATGTTAGTGGTGTCCTAAGTCGGGGAAGCTAAAAAACCACTCCATTCGCTGATCTGAGCTTTCCCTGAGGAGATAGACCAAAGCTTACATCAGAATTAGCAAAAGAGCCTAATTCAGCCAGAAACGTAACTTTTGACCCAGAGCTCAGTTTCGAACAACATACATATGTTAGTGGTGTCCTGAGTCGGGGAAGCTAAAAAAACCACTCCATTCGCTGATCTGAGCTTTCCCTAAGGAGTTAGACCAAAGCTTATATCAGATTTGGCAAAAGAGTGCAATTCAGCCAGAAACGTAACTTTTGACACAGAGCTCAGTTTCGAACAACATACATATGTTAGTGGAGTCCTGAGTCGGGGAAGCTAAAAAACCACTCCATTCGCTGATCTGAGCTTTCCCTGAGGAGTTAGACCAAAGCTTATATTAGAATTAACAAAATAGCACAATTCAGCCAGAAACGTAACTTTTGACCCAGAGCTCAGTTTCGAACAACATACATATGTTAGTGGTGTCCTGAGTCGGGGAAGCTAAAAAACCACTCCATTCGCTGATCTGAGCTTTCCCTGAGGAGATAGACCAAAGCTTACATCAGAATTAGCAAAAGAGCCTAATTCAGCCAGAAATGTAACTTTTGACCCAGAACACAGTTTCGAATAACATACACATGTTACTGGTGTTCTGTCGGGGAAGGTAAAAAAAGCCACAGCATTCGCTGAAATGAGCTTTCACTGAGGAGTTAGACCAAAGCTTATATCAGAATTAGCAAAAGAGCCTAATTCAGCCAGAAACGTAACTTTTGACCCAGAGCTCAGTTTCGAACAACATACAAAGTTTTGTAGTATCCTGAGTCGGGAAACCTAGAAAACCACTCCATTCGCTGATCTGAGCTTTCCCTGAGGAGTTAGACGAAAGCTTATATTAGAATTGGCAAAATAGCACAATTCAACAAGAAAGGTAACTTTTGACCCAGAGCTCAGTTTCCAATAACATACAATTGTTAGTGGAGTCCTGAGTCGGGGAAGCTAAAAAACCACTCCATTCGCTGATCTGAGCTTTCACTGAGGAGTTAGACCAAAGCTTACATCAGAATTAGCAAAAGAGCCTAATTCAGCCAGAAATGTAACTTTTGACCCAGAACACAGTTTCGAATAACATACACATGTTACTGGTGTTCTGTCGGGGAAGGTAAAAAAAGCCACAGCATTCGCTGATATGAGCTTTCACTGAGGAGTTAGACCAAAGCTTATATCAGAATTAGCAAAAGAGCCTAATTCAGCCAGAAACGTAACGTTTGACCCAGAACTCAGTTTCGAACAACATACAAAGTTTTGTAGTATCCTGAGTCGGGAAACCTAGAAAACCACTCCATTCGCTGATCTGAGCTTTCCCTAAGGAGTTAGACCAAAGCTTATATCAGATTTGGCAGAAAAGTGCAATTCAGCCAGAAACGTAACTTTTGACCCACAACGCAGTTTCGAATAACATAAACACGTTAATGGTGTCCTGAGTCGGGGAAGCTAAAAAACCACTCCATTCGCTGATCTGAGCTTTCCCTGAGGAGATAGACCAAAGCTTACATCAGAATTAGCAAAAGAGCCTAATTCAGCAAGAAATGTAACTTTTGACCCAGAACACAGTTTCAAATAACATACACATGTTACTGGTGTTCTGTCGGGGAAGGTAAAAAAAGCCAAACCATTCGCTGATATGAGCTTTCACTGAGGAGTTAGACCAAAGCTTATATCAGATTTGGCAAAAGAGTGCAATTCAGCCAGAAACGTAACTTTTGACCCACAACGCAGTTTCGAATAACATAAACACGTTAATGGTGTCCTGAGTCGGGGAAGCTAAAAAACCACTCCATTCGCTGATCTGAGCTTTCCCTGAGGAGATAGACGAAAGCTTATATTAGAATTGGCAAAAGAGCCTAATTCAGCCAGAAACGTAACTTTTGACTCAGAGCTCAGTTTCGAACAACATACAAAGTTTTGTAGTATCCTGAGTCGGGAAACCTAGAAAACCACTCCATTCGCTGATCTGAGCTTTCCCTGAGGAGTTAGACGAAAGCTTATATTAGAATTGGCAAAATAGCACAATTCAACAAGAAACGTAACTTTTGACCCAGAGCTCAGTTTCCAATAACATACAATTGTTAGTGGAGTCCTGAGTCGGGGAAGCTAAAAAACCACTCCATTCGCTTATCTGAGCTTTCACTGAGGAGTTAGACCAAAGCTTATATCAGAATTGGCAAAAGAGCCCAATTCAGCCAGAAATGTAACTTTTGACCCAGAGCTCAGTTTCGAACAACATACATATGTTAGTGGTGTCCTGAGTCGGGAAACCTAGAAAACCACTCCATTCGCTGATCTGAGCTTTCCCTAAGGAGTTAGACCAAAGCTTATATCAGATTTGGCAGAAGAGTGCAATTCAGCCAGAAACGTAACTTTTGACCCACAACGCAGTTTCGAATAACATAAACACGTTAATGGTGTCCTGAGTCGGGGAAGCTAAAAAACCACTCCATTCGCTGATCTGAGCTTTCCCTGAGGAGATAGTCCAAAGCTTACATCAGAATTAGCAAAAGAGCCTAATTCAGCAAGAAATGTAACTTTTGACCCAGAACACAGTTTCAAATAACATACACATGTTACTGGTGTTCTGTCGGGGAAGGTAAAAAAAGCCAAACCATTCGCTGATATGAGCTTTCACTGAGGAGTTAGACCAAAGCTTATATCAGATTTGGCAAAAGAGTGCAATTCAGCCAGAAACGTAACTTTTGACCCACAACGCAGTTTCGAATAACATAAACACGTTAATGGTGTCCTGAGTCGGGGAAGCTAAAAAACCACTCCATTCGCTGATCTGAGCTTTCCCTGAGGAGATAGACGAAAGCTTATATTAGAATTGGCAAAAGAGCCTAATTCAGCCAGAAACGTAACTTTTGACTCAGAGCTCCGTTTCGAACAACATACAAAGTTTTGTAGTATCCTGAGTCGGGAAACCGAGAAAACCACTCCATTCGCTGATCTGAGCTTTCCCTGAGGAGTTAGACGAAAGCTTATATTAGAATTGGCAAAATAGCACAATTCAACAAGAAACGTAACTTTTGACTCAGAGCTCAGTTTCCAATAACATACAATTGTTAGTGGAGTCCTGAGTCGGGGAAGCTAAAAAACCACTCCATTCGCTTATCTGAGCTTTCACTGAGGAGTTAGACCAAAGCTTATATCAGAATTGGCAAAAGAGCCCAATTCAGCCAGAAATGTAACTTTTGACCCAGAGCTCAGTTTTGAAAAACATAAACACATTAATGGTGTCCAGAGTCGAGGAAGCTAAAAGACCACTCCATTCGAGGATCTGCGCTTTCCCTGAGGAGTTAGACCAAAGCTTATATCAGATTTGGCAAAAGAGTGCAATTCAGCCAGAAACGTAACTTTTGACCCAGAGCTCAGTTTTGAATTACATACACATGTTAGTGGTGTCCTAAGTCGGGGAAGCTAAAAAACCACTCCATTCGCTGATCTGAGCTTTCCCTGAGGAGATAGACCAAAGCTTACATCAGAATTAGCAAAAGAGCCTAATTCAGCCAGAAACGTAACTTTTGACCCAGAGCTCAGTTTCGAACAACATACATATGTTAGTGGTGTCCTGAGTCGGGGAAGCTAAAAAAACCACTCCATTCGCTGATCTGAGCTTTCCCTAAGGAGTTAGACCAAAGCTTATATCAGATTTGGCAAAAGAGTGCAATTCAGCCAGAAACGTAACTTTTGACACAGAGCTCAGTTTCGTACAACATACATATGTTAGTGGAGTCCTGAGTCGGGGAAGCTAAAAAACCACTCCATTCGCTGATCTGAGCTTTCCCTGAGGAGATAGACCAAAGCTTATATTAGAATTAGCAAAATAGCACAATTCAGCCAGAAACGTAACTTTTGACCCAGAGCTCAGTTTCGAACAACATACATATGTTAGTGGTGTCCTGAGTCGGGGAAGCTAAAAAACCACTCCATTCGCTGATCTGAGCTTTCCCTAAGGAGTTAGACCAAAGCTTATATCAGATTTGGCAAAAGAGTGCAATTCAGCCAGAAACGTAACTTTTGACCCAGAGCTCAGTTTTGAATTACATACACATGTTAGTGGTGTCCTGAGTCGGGGAAGCTAAAAAACCACTCCATTCGCTGATCTGAGCTTTCCCTGAGGAGATAGACCAAAGCTTACATCAGAATTAGCAAAAGAGCCTAATTCAGCCAGAAATGTAACTTTTGACCCAGAACACAGTTTCGAATAGCATACACATGTTACTGGTGTTCTGTCGGGGAAGGTAAAAAAAGCCACAGCATTCGCTGAAATGAGCTTTCACTGAGGAGTTAGACCAAAGCTTATATCAGAATTAGCAAAAGAGCCTAATTCAGCCAGAAACGTAACTTTTGACCCAGAGCTCAGTTTCGAACAACATACAAAGTTTTGTAGTATCCTGAGTCGGGAAACCTAGAAAACCACTCCATTCGCTGATCTGAGCTTTCCCTGAGGAGTTAGACGAAAGCTTATATTAGAATTGGCAAAATAGCACAATTCAACAAGAAAGGTAACTTTTGACCCAGAGCTCAGTTTCCAATAACATACAATTGTTAGTGGAGTCCTGAGTCGGGGAAGCTAAAAAACCACTCCATTCGCTTATCTGAGCTTTCACTGAGGAGTTAGACCAAAGCTTATATCAGAATTGGCAAAAGAGCCCAATTCAGCCAGAAATGTAACTTTTGACCCAGAGCTCAGTTTTGAAAAACATAAACACATTAATGGTGTCCAGAGTCGAGGAAGCTAAAAGACCACTCCATTCGAGGATCTGCGCTTTCACTGAGGAGTTAGACCAAAGCTTATATCAGATTTGGCAAAAGAGTGCAATTCAGCCAGAAACGTAACTTTTGACCCAGAGCTCAGTTTTGAATTACATACACATGTTAGTGGTGTCCTAAGTCGGGGAAGCTAAAAAACCACTCCATTCGCTGATCTGAGCTTTCCCTGAGGAGATAGACCAAAGCTTACATCAGAATTAGCAAAAGAGCCTAATTCAGCCAGAAACGTAACTTTTGACCCAGAGCTCAGTTTCGAACAACATACATATGTTAGTGGTGTCCTGAGTCGGGGAAGCTAAAAAAACCACTCCATTCGCTGATCTGAGCTTTCCCTAAGGAGTTAGACCAAAGCTTATATCAGATTTGGCAAAAGAGTGCAATTCAGCCAGAAACGTAACTTTTGACACAGAGCTCAGTTTCGAACAACATACATATGTTAGTGGAGTCCTGAGTCGGGGAAGCTAAAAAACCACTCCATTCGCTGATCTGAGCTTTCCCTGAGGAGTTAGACCAAAGCTTATATTAGAATTAACAAAATAGCACAATTCAGCCAGAAACGTAACTTTTGACCCAGAGCTCAGTTTCGAACAACATACATATGTTAGTGGTGTCCTGAGTCGGGGAAGCTAAAAAACCACTCCATTCGCTGATCTGAGCTTTCCCTAAGGAGTTAGACCAAAGCTTATATCAGATTTGGCAAAAGAGTGCAATTCAGCCAGAAACGTAACTTTTGACCCAGAGCTCAGTTTTGAATTACATACACATGTTAGTGGTGTCCTGAGTCGGGGAAGCTAAAAAACCACTCCATTCGCTGATCTGAGCTTTCCCTGAGGAGATAGACCAAAGCTTACATCAGAATTAGCAAAAGAGCCTAATTCAGCCAGAAATGTAACTTTTGACCCAGAACACAGTTTCGAATAGCATACACATGTTACTGGTGTTCTGTCGGGGAAGGTAAAAAAAGCCACAGCATTCGCTGAAATGAGCTTTCACTGAAGAGTTAGACCAAAGCTTATATCAGAATTAGCAAAAGAGCCTAATTCAGCCAGAAACGTAACTTTTGACCCAGAGCTCAGTTTCGAACAACATACAAAGTTTTGTAGTATCCTGAGTCGGGAAACCTAGAAAACCACTCCATTCGCTGATCTGAGCTTTCCCTGAGGAGTTAGACGAAAGCTTATATTAGAATTGGCAAAATAGCACAATTCAACAAGAAAGGTAACTTTTGACCCAGAGCTCAGTTTCCAATAACATACAATTGTTAGTGGAGTCCTGAGTCGGGGAAGCTAAAAAACCACTCCATTCGCTGATCTGAGCTTTCACTGAGGAGTTAGACCAAAGCTTACATCAGAATTAGCAAAAGAGCCTAATTCAGCCAGAAATGTAACTTTTGACCCAGAACACAGTTTCGAATAACATACACATGTTACTGGTGTTCTGTCGGGGAAGGTAAAAAAAGCCACAGCATTCGCTGATATGAGCTTTCACTGAGGAGTTAGACCAAAGCTTATATCAGAATTAGCAAAAGAGCCTAATTCAGCCAGAAACGTAACGTTTGACCCAGAGCTCAGTTTCGAACAACATACAAAGTTTTGTAGTATCCTGAGTCGGGAAACCTAGAAAACCACTCCATTCGCTGATCTGCGCTTTCCCTGAGGAGTTAGACCAAAGCTTATATCAGATTTGGCAAAAGAGCCTAATTCAGCCAGAAACGTAACTTTTGACCCAGAGCTCAGTTTCGAACAACATACAAAGTTTTGTAGTATCCTGAGTCGGGAAACCTAGAAAACCACTCCATTCGCTGATCTGAGCTTTCCCTGAGGAGTTAGACGAAAGCTTATATTAGAATTGGCAAAATAGCACAATTCAACAAGAAAGGTAACTTTTGACCCAGAGCTCAGTTTCCAATAACATACAATTGTTAGTGGAGTCCTGAGTCGGGGAAGCTAAAACACCACTCCATTCGCTGATCTGAGCTTTCCCTGAGGAGATAGACCAAAGCTTACATCAGAATTAGCAAAAGAGCCTAATTCAGCCAGAAACGTAACTTTTGACCCAGAGCTCAGTTTCGAACAACATACATATGTTAGTGGTGTCCTGAGTCGGGGAAGCTAAAAAAACCACTCCATTCGCTGATCTGAGCTTTCCCTAAGGAGTTAGACCAAAGCTTATATCAGATTTGGCAAAAGAGTGCAATTCAGCCAGAAACGTAACTTTTGACACAGAGCTCAGTTTCGAACAACATACATATGTTAGTGGAGTCCTGAGTCGGGGAAGCTAAAAAACCACTCCATTCGCTGATCTGAGCTTTCACTGAGGAGTTAGACCAAAGCTTACATCAGAATTAGCAAAAGAGCCTAATTCAGTCAGAAATGTAACTTTTGACCCAGAACACAGTTTCGAATAACATACACATGTTACTGGTGTTCTGTCGGGGAAGGTAAAAAAAGCCAAACCGCTGATATGAGCTTTCACTGAGGAGTTAGACCAAAGCTTATATCAGATTTGGCAAAAGAGTGCAATTCAGCCAGAAACGTAACTTTTGACCCACAACGCAGTTTCGAATAACATAAAGACGTTAATGGTGTCCTGAGTCGGGGAAGCTAAAAAACCACTCCATTCGCTGATCTGAGCTTTCCCTGAGGAGATAGACGAAAGCTTATATTAGAATTGGCAAAAGAGCCTAATTCAGCCAGAAACGTAACTTTTGACTCAGAGCTCAGTTTCGAACAACATACAATTGTTAGTGGAGTCCTGAGTCGGGGAAGCTAAAAAACCACTCTATTCGCTTATCTAAGCTTTCACTGAGGAGTTAGACCAAAGCTTATATCAGAATTGGCAAAAGAGCCCAATTCAGCCAGAAATGTAACTTTTGACCCAGAGCTCAGTTTTGAAAAACATAAAGACATTAATGGTGTCCAGAGTCGAGGAAGCTAAAAGACCACTCCATTCGAGGATCTGCGCTTTCCCTGAGGAGTTAGACCAAAGCTTATATCAGATTTGGCAAAAGAGTGCAATTCAGCCAGAAACGTAACTTTTGACCCAGAGCTCAGTTTTGAATTACATACACATGTTAGTGGTGTCCTGAGTCGGGGAAGCTAAAAAACCACTCCATTTGCTGATCTGAGCTTTCCCTAAGGAGTTAGACCAAAGCTTATATCAGATTTGGCAAAAGAGCCTAATTCAGCCAGAAATGTAACTTTTGACCCAGAACACAGTTTCGAATAACATACACATGTTACTGGTGTTCTGTCGGGGAAGGTAAAAAAAGCCACAGCATTCGCTGATATGAGCTTTCACTGAGGAGTTAGACCAAAGCTTATATCAGAATTAGCAAAAGAGCCTAATTCAGCCAGAAACGTAACTTTTGACCCAGAGCTCAGTTTCGAACAACATACAAAGTTTTGTAGTATCCTGAGTCGGGAAACCTAGAAAACCACTCCATTCGCTGATCTGAGCTTTCCCTGAGGAGTTAGACGAAAGCTTATATTAGAATTGGCAAAATAGCACAATTCAACAAGAAACGTAACTTTTGACCCAGAGCTCAGTTTCCAATAACATACAATTGTTAGTGGAGTCCTGAGTCGGGGAAGCTAAAAAACCACTCCATTCGCTGATCTGAGCTTTCACTGAGGAGTTAGACCAAAGCTTACATCAGAATTAGCAAAAGAGCCTAATTCAGCCAGAAACGTAACTTTTGACACAGATCTAAGTTTCGAATAACATACACATGTTAGTCGTGTCCTTTCGAGGAAGGTAAAAAAAAAACACCATTCGCTGATATGAGCTTTCCCTGAGGAGTTAGACCAAAGCTTATATCAGAATTGGCAAAAGAGCCCAATTGAGCCACAAACGTAACTTTTGACCCAGAGCTCAGTTTTGAATTACATACACATGTTAGCGGTGTCCTGAGTTGGGGAAGCTAAAAAACCACTCCATTCGCTGATCTGAGCTTTCCCTAAGGAGTTAGACCAAAGCTTATATCAGAATTGGCAAAAGAGCCTAATTCAGCCAGAAACGTAACTTTTGACTCAGAGCTCAGTTTCGAACAACATACAAAGTTTTGTAGTATCCTGAGTCGGGAAACCTAGAAAACCACTCCATTCGCTGATCTGAGCTTTCCCTGAGGAGTTAGACGAAAGCTTATATTAGAATTGGCAAAATAGCACAATTCAACAAGAAACATAACTTTTGACCCAGAGCTCAGTTTCCAATAACATACAATTGTTAGTGGAGTCCTGAGTCGTGGAAGCTAAAAAACCACTCCATTCGCTTATCTGAGCTTTCACTGAGGAGTTAGACCAAAGCTTATATCAAATTGGCAAAAGATCCCAATTGAGCCACAAACGTAACTTTTGAACCAGAGCTCAGTTTCGAACAACATACATATGTTAGTGGTGTCCTGAGTCGGGGAAGCTAAAAAAACCACTCCATTCGCTGATCTGAGCTTTCCCTGAGGAGATAGACCAAAGCTTACATCAGAATTAGCAAAAGAGCCTAATTCAGCCAGAAACGTAACTTTTGACCCAGAGCTCAGTTTCGAACAACATACATATGTTAGTGGTGTCCTGAGTCGGGGAAGCTAAAAAACCACTCCATTCGCTGATCTGAGCTTTCCCTAAGGAGTTAGACCAAAGCTTATATCAGAATTGGCAAAAGAGCCCAATTCAGCCAGAAATGTAACTTTTGACCCAGAGCTCCGTTTTGAAAAACATAAACACATTAATGGTGTCCTGAGTCGGGGAAGCTAGAAAACCACTCTATTCGCTGATCTGAGCTTTCCCTGAGGAGATAGACCAAAGCTTACATCAGAATTAGCAAAAGAGCCTAATTCAGCCAGAAACGTAACTTTTGACACAGAGCTAAATTTCGAACAACATACAAAGTTTTGTAGTATCCTGAGTTCGGAAAGCTAGAAAACCACTCCATTCGCTGATCTGAGCGTTCCCTGAGGAGATAGACCAAAGCTTACATCAGAATTAGCAAAAGAGCCCAATTGAGTCAGAAACGTAACTTTTGACACAGATGTAAGTTTCGAACAACATACAAAGTTTTGTAGTATCCCGAGTCGGGAAAGCTAGAAAACCACTCCATTCGCTGATCTGAGCTTTCCCTGAGGAGTTAGACCAAAGTTATATTAGAATTGGCAAAATAGCACAATTCAACAAGAAACGTAACTTTTGACCCCGAGCTCAGTTTCGAATAACATAAATATGTAAATGGTGTCCTGAGTCGGGGAAGCTAAAAAACCACTCCATTCGCTGATCTGAGCTTCAACTGAGGAGTTAGACCAAAGCTTACATCAGAATTAGCAAAAGAGCCTAATTCAGCCAGAAACGTAACTTTTGACATAGAGCTCAGTTTCGAACAACATACATATGTTAGTGGTGTCCTGAGTCGGGGAAGCTAAAAAAGCACTCCATTCGCAGATCTGAGCTTTCCCTGAGGAGTTAAACCAAAGCTTATATCAGAATTGGCAAAAGAGCCCAATTGATTCAGAAACGTTACTTTTGACCCAGAGCTCAGTTCTGAATTACATACACATGTTAGTGGTGTCCTGTCGGGGAAGGTAAAAAAACCACTCCATTCGCTGATCTGAGCTTTCACTGAGGAGTTAGACCAAAGCTTATTTCAAAATTGGCAAAAGAGCCCAATTCAGCCAGAAATGTAACTTTTGACCCAGAGCTCAGTTTTGAAAAACATACATATGTTAGTGGTGTCCTGAGTCGGGGAAGCTAAAAAACCACTCCATTCGCTGATATGAGCTTTCACTGAGGAGTTAGACCAAAGCTTATATCAGAATTAGCAAAAGAGCCTAATTCAGCCAGAAACGTAACTTTTGACACAGATCTAAGTTTCGAACAACATACAAAGTTTTGTAGTATCCTGAGTCGGGAAAGCTAGAAAACCACTCCATTCGCTGATCTGAGCTTTCCCTGAGGAGTTAGACCAAAGCTTATATTAGAATTGGCAAAATAGCACAATTCAGCAATAAACGTAACTTTTGACCCAGAGCTCAGTTTCCAATAACATACAATTGTTAGTGGAGTCCTGAGTCGGGGAAGCTAAAAAACCACTCCATTCGCTGATCTGAGCTTTCACTGAGGAGTTAGACCAAAGCTTATATCAGAATTGGCAAAAGAGCCCAATTCAGCCAGAAATGTAACTTTTGACCCAAAGCTCAGTTTTGAAAAACATAAACACATTAATGGTGTCCTGAGTCGGGGAAGCTAAAAGACCACTCCATTCGCTTATCTGAGCTTTCCCTGAGGAGTTAGACCAAAGCTTCTATCAGAATTGGCAAAAGAGCCCAATTGAGCCACAAACGTAACTTTTGACCCAGAGCTCAGTTTTGAATTACATACACATGTTAGTGGTGTCCTGAGTTGGGGAAGCTAAAAAACCACTCCATTCGCTGATCTGAGCTTTCCCTGAGGAGATAGACCAAAGCTTACATCAGAATTAGCAAAAGAGCCTAATTCAGCCAGAAACGTAACTTTTGACCCAGAGCTCAGTTTCGAACAACATACATATGTTAGTGGTGTCCTGAGTCGGGGAAGCTAAGAAACCACTCCATTCGCTGATCTGAGCTTTCCCTAAGGAGTTAGACCAAAGCTTATATCAGATTTGGCAAAAGAGTGCAATTCAGCCAGAAACGTAACTTTTGACACAGAGCTCAGTTTCGAACAACATACATATGTTAGTGGAGTCCTGAGTCGGGGAAGCTAAAAAACCACTCCATTCGCTGATCTGAGCTTTCCCTGAGGAGTTAGACCAAAGCTTATATTAGAATTGGCAAAATAGCACAATTCAGCCAGAAACGTAACTTTTGACCCAGAGCTCAGTTTCGAACAACATACATATGTTAGTGGTGTCCTGAGTCGGGGAAGCTAAAAAACCACTCCATTCGCTGATCTGAGCTTTCCCTAAGGAGTTAGACCAAAGCTTATATCAGATTTGGCAAAAGAGTGCAATTCAGCCAGAAACGTAACTTTTGACCCACAACGCAGTTTCGAATAACATAAACACGTTAATGGTGTCCTGAGTCGGGGAAGCTAAAAAACCACTCCATTCGCTGATCTGAGCTTTCACTGAGGAGTTAGACCAAAGCTAATATCAGAATTAGCAAAAGAGCCTAATTCAGCCAGAAACGTAACTTTTGACACAGATCTAAGTTTCGAACAACATACAAAGTTTTGTAGTATCCTGAGTCGGGAAAGCTAGAAAACCACTCCATTCGCTGATCTGAGGTTTCACTGAGGAGTTAGACCAAAGCTTATATCAGAACTGGCAAAAGAGCCCAATTCAGCCAGAAACGTAACTTTTGACCCCGAGCTCAGTTTCGAATAACATAAATATGTAAATGGTGTCCTGAGTCAGGGAAGCTAAAAAACCACTCCATTCGCTGATCTGAGCTTTCACTTAGGAGTTAGACCAAAGCTTATATCAGAATTAGCAAAAGAGCCTAATTCAGCCAGAAACGTAACTTTTGACACAGAGCTAAGTTTCGAACAACATACAGTTTTGTAGTATCCTGAGTCGGGAAAGCTAGAAAACCACTCCATTCGCTGATCTGAGCTTCCCTGAGGAGATAGACCAAAGCTTACATCAGAATTAGCAAAAGAGCCTAATTCAGCCAGAAATGTAACTTTTGACCCAGAACACAGTTTCGAATAACATACACATGTTAGTGGTGTTCTGTCGGGGAAGGTAAAAAAAGCCACACCATTCGCTGATCTGAGCTTTCCCTGAGGAGTTAGACCAAAGCTTATATCAGAATTAGCAAAAGAGCCTAATTCAGCCAGAAACGTAACTTTTGACACAGATCTAAGTTTCGAACAACATACAAAGTTTTGTAGTATCCTGAGTCGGGAAAGCTAGAAAACCACTCCATTCGCTGATCTGAGCTTTCCCTGAGGAGTTAGACCAAAGCTTATATTAGAATTGGCAAAATAGAACAATTCAACAAGAAACGTAACTTTTGACCCAGAGCTCAGTTTCGAACAACATACATATGTTAGTGGTGTCCTGAGTCGGGGAAGCTAAAAAACCACTCCATTCGCTGATCTGAGCTTTCCCTAAGGAGTTAGACCAAAGCTTATATCAGATTTGGCAAAAGAGTGCAATTCAGCCAGAAACGTAACTTTTGACCCACAGCGCAGTTTCGAATAACATAAACACGTTAATGGTGTCCTGAGTCGGGGAAGCTAAAAAACCACTCCATTCGCTGATCTGAGCTTTCACTGAGGAGTTAGACCAAAGCTTATATCAGAATTGGCAAAAGAGCCCAATTCAGCCAGAAATGTAACTTTTGACCCAGAGCTCAGTTTTGAAAAACATACATATGTTAGTGGTGTCCTGAGTCGGGGAAGCTAAAAAACCACTCCATTCGCTGATCTGAGCTTTCCCTAAGGAGTTAGACCAAAGCTTACATCAGAATTAGCAAAAGAGCCTAATTCAGCCAGAAATGTAACTTTTGACCCAGAACACAGTTTCGAATAACATACAAAGTTTTGTAGTATCCTGAGTCGGGAAACCTAGAAAACCACTCCATTCGCTGATCTGAGCTTTCCCTGAGGAGTTAGACTAAAGCTTATATTAGAATTGGCAAAATAGCACAATTCAACAAGAAACGTAACTTTTGACCCAGAGCTCAGTTTCCAATAACATACAATTGTTAGTGGAGTCCTGAGTCGGGGAAGCTAAAAAACCACTCCATTCGCTTATCTGAGCTTTCACTGAGGAGTTAGACCAAAGCTTATATCAGAATTGGCAAAAGAGCCCAATTCAGCCAGAAATGTAACTTTTGACCCAGAGCTCAGTTTTGAGAAACATAAACACATTAATGGTGTCCAGAGTCGAGGAAGCTAAAAGACCACTCCATTCGACGATCTGCGCTTTCCCTGAGGAGTTAGACCAAAGCTTATATCAGATTTGGCAAAAGAGTGCAATTCAGCCAGAAACGTAACTTTTGACCCAGAGCTCAGTTTTGAATTACATACACATGTTAGTGGTGTCCTGAGTCGGGGAAGCTAAAAAACCACTCCATTCGCTGATCTGAGCTTTCCCTGAGGAGATAGACCAAAGCTTACATCAGAATTAGCAAAAGAGCCTAATTCAGCCAGAAATGTAACTTTTGACCCAGAACACAGTTTCGAATAACATACACATGTTACTGGTGTTCTGTCGGGGAAGGTAAAAAAAGCCACAGCATTCGCTGAAATGAGCTTTCACTGAGGAGATAGACCAAAGCTTATATCAGAATTAGCAAAAGAGCCTAATTCAGCCAGAAACGTAACTTTTGACCCAGAGCTCAGTTTCGAACAACATACAAAGTTTTGTAGTATCCTGAGTCGGGAAACCTAGAAAACCACTCCATTCGCTGATCTGAGCTTTCCCTGAGGAGTTAGACGAAAGCTTATATTAGAATTGGCAAAATAGCACAATTCAACAAGAAAGGTAACTTTTGACCCAGAGCTCAGTTTTGAAAAACATAAACACATTAATGGTGTCCTGAGTCGGGGAAGCTAGAAAACCACTCTATTCGCTGATCTGAGCTTTCCCTGAGGAGATAGACCAAAGCTTACATCAGAATTAGCAAAAGAGCCTAATTCAGCCAGAAACGTAACTTTTGACACAGAGCTAAATTTCGAACAACATACAAAGTTTTGTAGTATCCTGAGTTCGGAAAGCTAGAAAACCACTCCATTCGCTGATCTGAGCGTTCCCTGAGGAGATAGACCAAAGCTTACATCAGAATTAGCAAAAGAGCCCAATTGAGTCAGAAACGTAACTTTTGACACAGATGTAAGTTTCGAACAACATACAAAGTTTTGTAGTATCCCGAGTCGGGAAAGCTAGAAAACCACTCCATTCGCTGATCTGAGCTTTCCCTGAGGAGTTAGACCAAAGTTATATTAGAATTGGCAAAATAGCACAATTCAACAAGAAACGTAACTTTTGACCCCGAGCTCAGTTTCGAATAACATAAATATGTAAATGGTGTCCTGAGTCGGGGAAGCTAAAAAACCACTCCATTCGCTGATCTGAGCTTCAACTGAGGAGTTAGACCAAAGCTTACATCAGAATTAGCAAAAGAGCCTAATTCAGCCAGAAACGTAACTTTTGACATAGAGCTCAGTTTCGAACAACATACATATGTTAG
Organism: Natrix helvetica; assembly: GCF_964273705.1. Taxonomy (NCBI): domain Eukaryota; kingdom Metazoa; phylum Chordata; class Lepidosauria; order Squamata; family Natricidae; genus Natrix; species Natrix helvetica. Next base: position 3,983,299 of record NC_138559.1, on the reverse strand, counting down.
TGGTGTCCTGAGTCGGGGAAGCTAAAAAAGCACTCCATTCGCAGATCTGAGCTTTCCCTGAGGAGTTAAACCAAAGCTTATATCAGAATTGGCAAAAGAGCCCAATTGAGTCAGAAACGTTACTTTTGACCCAGAGCTCAGTTCTGAATTACATACACATGTTAGTGGTGTCCTGTCGGGGAAGGTAAAAAAACCACTCCATTCGCTGATCTGAGCTTTCACTGAGGAGTTAGACCAAAGCTTATTTCAAAATTGGCAAAAGAGCCCAATTCAGCCAGAAATGTAACTTTTGACCCAGAGCTCAGTTTTGAAAAACATACATATGTTAGTGGTGTCCTGAGTCGGGGAAGCTAAAAAACCACTCCATTCGCTGATATGAGCTTTCACTGAGGAGTTAGACCAAAGCTTATATCAGAATTAGCAAAAGAGCCTAATTCAGCCAGAAACGTAACTTTTGACACAGATCTAAGTTTCGAACAACATACAAAGTTTTGTAGTATCCTGAGTCGGGAAAGCTAGAAAACCACTCCATTCGCTGATCTGAGCTTTCCCTGAGGAGTTAGACCAAAGCTTATATTAGAATTGGCAAAATAGCACAATTCAGCAATAAACGTAACTTTTGACCCAGAGCTCAGTTTCCAATAACATACAATTGTTAGTGGAGTCCTGAGTCGGGGAAGCTAAAAAACCACTCCATTCGCTGATCTGAGCTTTCACTGAGGAGTTAGACCAAAGCTTATATCAGAATTGGCAAAAGAGCCCAATTCAGCCAGAAATGTAACTTTTGACCCAAAGCTCAGTTTTGAAAAACATAAACACATTAATGGTGTCCTGAGTCGGGGAAGCTAAAAGACCACTCCATTCGCTTATCTGAGCTTTCCCTGAGGAGTTAGACCAAAGCTTCTATCAGAATTGGCAAAAGAGCCCAATTGAGCCACAAACGTAACTTTTGACCCAGAGCTCAGTTTTGAATTACATACACATGTTAGTGGTGTCCTGAGTTGGGGAAGCTAAAAAACCACTCCATTCGCTGATCTGAGCTTTCCCTGAGGAGATAGACCAAAGCTTACATCAGAATTAGCAAAAGAGCCTAATTCAGCCAGAAACGTAACTTTTGACCCAGAGCTCAGTTTCGAACAACATACATATGTTAGTGGTGTCCTGAGTCGGGGAAGCTAAAAAACCACTCCATTCGCTGATCTGAGCTTTCCCTAAGGAGTTAGACCAAAGCTTATATCAGATTTGGCAAAAGAGTGCAATTCAGCCAGAAACGTAACTTTTGACACAGAGCTCAGTTTCGAACAACATACATATGTTAGTGGAGTCCTGAGTCGGGGAAGCTAAAAAACCACTCCATTCGCTGATCTGAGCTTTCCCTGAGGAGTTAGACCAAAGCTTATATTAGAATTGGCAAAATAGCACAATTCAGCCAGAAACGTAACTTTTGACCCAGAGCTCAGTTTCGAACAACATACATATGTTAGTGGTGTCCTGAGTCGGGGAAGCTAAAAAACCACTCCATTCGCTGATCTGAGCTTTCCCTAAGGAGTTAGACCAAAGCTTATATCAGATTTGGCAAAAGAGTGCAATTCAGCCAGAAACGTAACTTTTGACCCACAACGCAGTTTCGAATAACATAAACACGTTAATGGTGTCCTGAGTCGGGGAAGCTAAAAAACCACTCCATTCGCTGATCTGAGCTTTCACTGAGGAGTTAGACCAAAGCTAATATCAGAATTAGCAAAAGAGCCTAAGTCAGCCAGAAACGTAACTTTTGACACAGATCTAAGTTTCGAACAACATACAAAGTTTTGTAGTATCCTGAGTCGGGAAAGCTAGAAAACCACTCCATTCGCTGATCTGAGCTTTCACTGAGGAGTTAGACCAAAGCTTATATCAGAACTGGCAAAAGAGCCCAATTCAGCCAGAAACGTAACTTTTGACCCCGAGCTCAGTTTCGAATAACATAAATATGTAAATGGTGTCCTGAGTCGGGGAAGCTAAAAAACCACTCCATTCGCTGATCTGAGCTTTCACTTAGGAGTTAGACCAAAGCTTATATCAGAATTAGCAAAAGAGCCTAATTCAGCCAGAAACGTAACTTTTGACACAGAGCTAAGTTTCGAACAACATACAGTTTTGTAGTATCCTGAGTCGGGAAAGCTAGAAAACCACTCCATTCGCTGATCTGAGCTTCCCTGAGGAGATAGACCAAAGCTTACATCAGAATTAGCAAAAGAGCCTAATTCAGCCAGAAATGTAACTTTTGACCCAGAACACAGTTTCGAATAACATACACATGTTAGTGGTGTTCTGTCGGGGAAGGTAAAAAAAGCCACACCATTCGCTGATCTGAGCTTTCCCTGAGGAGTTAGACCAAAGCTTATATCAGAATTAGCAAAAGAGCCTAATTCAGCCAGAAACGTAACTTTTGACACAGATCTAAGTTTCGAACAACATACAAAGTTTTGTAGTATCCTGAGTCGGGAAAGCTAGAAAACCACTCCATTCGCTGATCTGAGCTTTCCCTGAGGAGTTAGACCAAAGCTTATATTAGAATTGGCAAAATAGAACAATTCAACAAGAAACGTAACTTTTGACCCAGAGCTCAGTTTCGAACAACATACATATGTTAGTGGTGTCCTGAGTCGGGGAAGCTAAAAAACCACTCCATTCGCTGATCTAAGCTTTCCCTAAGGAGTTAGACCAAAGCTTATATCAGATTTGGCAAAAGAGTGCAATTCAGCCAGAAACGTAACTTTTGACCCACAGCGCAGTTTCGAATAACATAAACACGTTAATGGTGTCCTGAGTCGGGGAAGCTAAAAAACCACTCCATTCGCTGATCTGAGCTTTCACTGAGGAGTTAGACCAAAGCTTATATCAGAATTGGCAAAAGAGCCCAATTCAGCCAGAAATGTAACTTTTGACCCAGAGCTCAGTTTTGAAAAACATACATATGTTAGTGGTGTCCTGAGTCGGGGAAGCTAAAAAACCACTCCATTCGCTGATCTGAGCTTTCCCTAAGGAGTTAGACCAAAGCTTACATCAGAATTAGCAAAAGAGCCTAATTCAGCCAGAAATGTAACTTTTGACCCAGAACACAGTTTCGAATAACATACAAAGTTTTGTAGTATCCTGAGTCGGGAAACCTAGAAAACCACTCCATTCGCTGATCTGAGCTTTCCCTGAGGAGTTAGACTAAAGCTTATATTAGAATTGGCAAAATAGCACAATTCAACAAGAAACGTAACTTTTGACCCAGAGCTCAGTTTCCAATAACATACAATTGTTAGTGGAGTCCTGAGTCGGGGAAGCTAAAAAACCACTCCATTCGCTTATCTGAGCTTTCACTGAGGAGTTAGACCAAAGCTTATATCAGAATTGGCAAAAGAGCCCAATTCAGCCAGAAATGTAACTTTTGACCCAGAGCTAAGTTTCGAACAACATACAGTTTTGTAGTATCCTGAGTCGGGAAAGCTAGAAAACCACTCCATTCGCTGATCTGAGCTTCCCTGAGGAGATAGACCAAAGCTTACATCAGAATTAGCAAAAGAGCCTAATTCAGCCAGAAATGTAACTTTTGACCCAGAACACAGTTTCGAATAACATACACATGTTAGTGGTGTTCTGTCGGGGAAGGTAAAAAAAGCCACACCATTCGCTGATCTGAGCTTTCCCTGAGGAGTTAGACCAAAGCTTATATCAGAATTAGCAAAAGAGCCTAATTCAGCCAGAAACGTAACTTTTGACACAGATCTAAGTTTCGAACAACATACAAAGTTTTGTAGTATCCTGAGTCGGGAAAGCTAGAAAACCACTCCATTCGCTGATCTGAGCTTTCCCTGAGGAGTTAGACCAAAGCTTATATTAGAATTGGCAAAATAGAACAATTCAACAAGAAACGTAACTTTTGACCCAGAGCTCAGTTTCGAACAACATACATATGTTAGTGGTGTCCTGAGTCGGGGAAGCTAAAAAACCACTCCATTCGCTGATCTAAGCTTTCCCTAAGGAGTTAGACCAAAGCTTATATCAGATTTGGCAAAAGAGTGCAATTCAGCCAGAAACGTAACTTTTGACCCACAGCGCAGTTTCGAATAACATAAACACGTTAATGGTGTCCTGAGTCGGGGAAGCTAAAAAACCACTCCATTCGCTGATCTGAGCTTTCACTGAGGAGTTAGACCAAAGCTTATATCAGAATTGGCAAAAGAGCCCAATTCAGCCAGAAATGTAACTTTTGACCCAGAGCTCAGTTTTGAAAAACATACATATGTTAGTGGTGTCCTGAGTCGGGGAAGCTAAAAAACCACTCCATTCGCTGATCTGAGCTTTCCCTAAGGAGTTAGACCAAAGCTTACATCAGAATTAGCAAAAGAGCCTAATTCAGCCAGAAATGTAACTTTTGACCCAGAACACAGTTTCGAATAACATACAAAGTTTTGTAGTATCCTGAGTCGGGAAACCTAGAAAACCACTCCATTCGCTGATCTGAGCTTTCCCTGAGGAGTTAGACTAAAGCTTATATTAGAATTGGCATAATAGCACAATTCAACAAGAAACGTAACTTTTGACCCAGAGCTCAGTTTCCAATAACATACAATTGTTAGTGGAGTCCTGAGTCGGGGAAGCTAAAAAACCACTCCATTCGCTTATCTGAGCTTTCACTGAGGAGTTAGACCAAAGCTTATATCAGAATTGGCAAAAGAGCCCAATTCAGCCAGAAATGTAACTTTTGACCCAGAGCTCAGTTTTGAAAAACATAAACACATTAATGGTGTCCAGAGTCGGGGAAGCTAAAAAACCACTCCATTCGCTGATCTGAGCTTTCCCTGAGGAGATAGACCAAAGCTTACATCAGAATTAGGAAAAGAGCCTAATTCAGCCAGAAACGTAAGTTTTGACCCAGAGCTCAGTTTCGAACAACATACATATGTTAGTGGTGTCCTGAGTCGGGGAAGCTAAAAAAACCACTCCATTCGCTGATCTGAGCTTTCCCTAAGGAGTTAGACCAAAGCTTATATCAGATTTGGCAAAAGAGTGCAATTCAGCCAGAAACGTAACTTTTGACACAGAGCTCAGTTTCGAACAACATACATATGTTAGTGGAGTCCTGAGTCGGGGAAGCTAAAAAACCACTCCATTCGCTGATCTGAGCTTTCCCTGAGGAGTTAGACCAAAGCTTATATTAGAATTAACAAAATAGCACAATTCAGCCAGAAACGTAACTTTTGACCCAGAGCTCAGTTTCGAACAACATACATATATTAGTGGTGTCCTGAGTCGGGGAAGCTAAAAAACCACTCCATTCGCTGATCTGAGCTAACTCCTAAGGAGTTAGACCAAAGCTTATATCAGATTTGGCAAAAGAGTGCAATTCAGCCAGAAACGTAACTTTTGACCCAGAGCTCAGTTTTGAATTACATACACATGTTAGTGGTGTCCTGAGTCGGGGAAGCTAAAAAACCACTCCATTCGCTGATCTGAGCTTTCCCTGAGGAGATAGACCAAAGCTTACATCAGAATTAGCAAAAGAGCCTAATTCAGCCAGAAATGTAACTTTTGACCCAGAACACAGTTTCGAATAACATACACATGTTACTGGTGTTCTGTCGGGGAAGGTAAAAAAAGCCACAGCATTCGCTGAAATGAGCTTTCACTGAGGAGTTAGACCAAAGCTTATATCAGAATTAGCAAAAGAGCCTAATTCAGCCAGAAACGTAACTTTTGACCCAGAGCTCAGTTTCGAACAACATACAAAGTTTTGTAGTATCCTGAGTCGGGAAACCTAGAAAACCACTCCATTCGCTGATCTGAGCTTTCCCTGAGGAGTTAGACGAAAGCTTATATTAGAATTGGCAAAATAGCACAATTCAACAAGAAAGGTAACTTTTGACCCAGAGCTCAGTTTCCAATAACATACAATTGTTAGTGGAGTCCTGAGTCGGGGAAGCTAAAAAACCACTCCATTCGCTGATCTGAGCTTTCACTGAGGAGTTAGACCAAAGCTTACATCAGAATTAGCAAAAGAGCCTAATTCAGCCAGAAATGTAACTTTTGACCCAGAACACAGTTTCGAATAACATACACATGTTACTGGTGTTCTGTCGGGGAAGGTAAAAAAAGCCACAGCATTCGCTGATATGAGCTTTCACTGAGGAGTTAGACCAAAGCTTATATCAGAATTAGCAAAAGAGCCTAATTCAGCCAGAAACGTAACTTTTGACCCAGAACTCAGTTTCGAACAACATACAAAGTTTTGTAGTATCCTGAGTCGGGAAACCTAGAAAACCACTCCATTCGCTGATCTGAGCTTTCCCTAAGGAGTTAGACCAAAGCTTATATCAGATTTGGCAGAAGAGTGCAATTCAGCCAGAAACGTAACTTTTGACCCACAACGCAGTTTCGAATAACATAAACACGTTAATGGTGTCCTGAGTCGGGGAAGCTAAAAAACCACTCCATTCGCTGATCTGAGCTTTCCCTGAGGAGATAGACCAAAGCTTACATCAGAATTAGCAAAAGAGCCTAATTCAGCAAGAAATGTAACTTTTGACCCAGAACACAGTTTCAAATAACATACACATGTTACTGGTGTTCTGTCGGGGAAGGTAAAAAAAGCCAAACCATTCGCTGATATGAGCTTTCACTGAGGAGTTAGACCAAAGCTTATATCAGATTTGGCAAAAGAGTGCAATTCAGCCAGAAACGTAACTTTTGACCCACAACGCAGTTTCGAATAACATAAACACGTTAATGGTGTCCTGAGTCGGGGAAGCTAAAAAACCACTCCATTCGCTGATCTGAGCTTTCCCTGAGATAGACCAAAGCTTACATCAGAATTAGCAAAAGAGCCTAATTCAGCCAGAAACGTAACTTTTGACACAGATCTAAGTTTCGAATAACATACACATGTTAGTCGTGTCCTTTCGAGGAAGGTAAAAAAAAAACACCATTCGCTGATATGAGCTTTCCCTGAGGAGTTAGACCAAAGCTTATATCAGAATTGGCAAAAGAGCCCAATTGAGCCACAAACGTAACTTTTGACCCAGAGCTCAGTTTTGAATTACATACACATGTTAGTGGTGTCCTGAGTTGGGGAAGCTAAAAAACCACTCCATTCGCTGATCTGAGCTTTCCCTAAGGAGTTAGACCAAAGCTTATATCAGAATTGGCAAAAGAGCCTAATTCAGCCAGAAACGTAACTTTTGACTCAGAGCTCAGTTTCGAACAACATACAAAGTTTTGTAGTATCCTGAGTCGGGAAACCTAGAAAACCACTCCATTCGCTGATCTGAGCTTTCCCTGAGGAGTTAGACGAAAGCTTATATTAGAATTGGCAAAATAGCACAATTCAACAAGAAACGTAACTTTTGACCCAGAGCTCAGTTTCCAATAACATACAATTGTTAGTGGAGTCCTGAGTCGTGGAAGCTAAAAAACCACTCCATTCGCTTATCTGAGCTTTCACTGAGGAGTTAGACCAAAGCTTATATCAAATTGGCAAAAGAGCCCAATTCAGCCAGAAATGTAACTTTTGACCCAGAGCTCAGTTTTGAATTACATACACATGTTAGTGGTGTCCTGAGTCGGGGAAGCTAAAAAAACCACTCCATTCGCTGATCTGAGCTTTCCCTGAGGAGATAGACCAAAGCTTACATCAGAATTAGGAAAAGAGCCTAATTCAGCCAGAAACGTAACTTTTGACCCAGAGCTCAGTTTCGAACAACATACATATGTTAGTGGTGTCCTGAGTCGGGGAAGCTAAAAAAACCACTCCATTCGCTGATCTGAGCTTTCCCTAAGGAGTTAGACCAAAGCTTATATCAGAATTGGCAAAAGAGTGCAATTCAGCCAGAAATGTAACTTTTGACCCACAGCGCAGTTTCGAATAACATAAACACGTTAATGGTGTCCTGAGTCGGGGAAGCTAAAAAACCACTCCATTCGCTGATCTGAGCTTTCACTGAGGAGTTAGACCAAAGCTTCTATCAGAATTGGCAAAAGATCCCAATTGAGCCACAAACGTAACTTTTGAACCAGAGCTCAGTTTCGAACAACATACATATGTTAGTGGTGTCCTGAGTCGGGGAAGCTAAAAAAACCACTCCATTCGCTGATCTGAGCTTTCCCTGAGGAGATAGACCAAAGCTTACATCAGAATTAGCAAAAGAGCCTAATTCAGCCAGAAACGTAACTTTTGACCCAGAGCTCAGTTTCGAACAACATACATATGTTAGTGGTGTCCTGAGTCGGGGAAGCTAAAAAACCACTCCATTCGCTGATCTGAGCTTTCACTGAGGAGTTAGACCAAAGCTTATATCAGAATTGGCAAAAGAGCCCAATTCAGCCAGAAATGTAACTTTTGACCCAGAGCTCAGTTTTGAAAAACATAAACACATTAATGGTGTCCAGAGTCGGGGAAGCTAAAAAACCACTCCATTCGCTGATCTGAGCTTTCCCTGAGGAGATAGACCAAAGCTTACATCAGAATTAGGAAAAGAGCCTAATTCAGCCAGAAACGTAAGTTTTGACCCAGAGCTCAGTTTCGAACAACATACATATGTTAGTGGTGTCCTGAGTCGGGGAAGCTAAAAAAACCACTCCATTCGCTGATCTGAGCTTTCCCTAAGGAGTTAGACCAAAGCTTATATCAGATTTGGCAAAAGAGTGCAATTCAGCCAGAAACGTAACTTTTGACACAGAGCTCAGTTTCGAACAACATACATATGTTAGTGGAGTCCTGAGTCGGGGAAGCTAAAAAACCACTCCATTCGCTGATCTGAGCTTTCCCTGAGGAGTTAGACCAAAGCTTATATTAGAATTAACAAAATAGCACAATTCAGCCAGAAACGTAACTTTTGACCCAGAGCTCAGTTTCGAACAACATACATATATTAGTGGTGTCCTGAGTCGGGGAAGCTAAAAAACCACTCCATTCGCTGATCTGAGCTAACTCCTAAGGAGTTAGACCAAAGCTTATATCAGATTTGGCAAAAGAGTGCAATTCAGCCAGAAACGTAACTTTTGACCCAGAGCTCAGTTTTGAATTACATACACATGTTAGTGGTGTCCTGAGTCGGGGAAGCTAAAAAACCACTCCATTCGCTGATCTGAGCTTTCCCTGAGGAGATAGACCAAAGCTTACATCAGAATTAGCAAAAGAGCCTAATTCAGCCAGAAATGTAACTTTTGACCCAGAACACAGTTTCGAATAACATACACATGTTACTGGTGTTCTGTCGGGGAAGGTAAAAAAAGCCACAGCATTCGCTGAAATGAGCTTTCACTGAGGAGTTAGACCAAAGCTTATATCAGAATTAGCAAAAGAGCCTAATTCAGCCAGAAACGTAACTTTTGACCCAGAGCTCAGTTTCGAACAACATACAAAGTTTTGTAGTATCCTGAGTCGGGAAACCTAGAAAACCACTCCATTCGCTGATCTGAGCTTTCCCTGAGGAGTTAGACGAAAGCTTATATTAGAATTGGCAAAATAGCACAATTCAACAAGAAAGGTAACTTTTGACCCAGAGCTCAGTTTCCAATAACATACAATTGTTAGTGGAGTCCTGAGTCGGGGAAGCTAAAAAACCACTCCATTCGCTGATCTGAGCTTTCACTGAGGAGTTAGACCAAAGCTTACATCAGAATTAGCAAAAGAGCCTAATTCAGCCAGAAATGTAACTTTTGACCCAGAACACAGTTTCGAATAACATACACATGTTACTGGTGTTCTGTCGGGGAAGGTAAAAAAAGCCACAGCATTCGCTGATATGAGCTTTCACTGAGGAGTTAGACCAAAGCTTATATCAGAATTAGCAAAAGAGCCTAATTCAGCCAGAAACGTAACTTTTGACCCAGAACTCAGTTTCGAACAACATACAAAGTTTTGTAGTATCCTGAGTCGGGAAACCTAGAAAACCACTCCATTCGCTGATCTGAGCTTTCCCTAAGGAGTTAGACCAAAGCTTATATCAGATTTGGCAGAAGAGTGCAATTCAGCCAGAAACGTAACTTTTGACCCACAACGCAGTTTCGAATAACATAAACACGTTAATGGTGTCCTGAGTCGGGGAAGCTAAAAAACCACTCCATTCGCTGATCTGAGCTTTCCCTGAGGAGATAGACCAAAGCTTACATCAGAATTAGCAAAAGAGCCTAATTCAGCAAGAAATGTAACTTTTGACCCAGAACACAGTTTCAAATAACATACACATGTTACTGGTGTTCTGTCGGGGAAGGTAAAAAAAGCCAAACCATTCGCTGATATGAGCTTTCACTGAGGAGTTAGACCAAAGCTTATATCAGATTTGGCAAAAGAGTGCAATTCAGCCAGAAACGTAACTTTTGACCCACAACGCAGTTTCGAATAACATAAACACGTTAATGGTGTCCTGAGTCGGGGAAGCTAAAAAACCACTCCATTCGCTGATCTGAGCTTTCCCTGAGATAGACCAAAGCTTACATCAGAATTAGCAAAAGAGCCTAATTCAGCCAGAAACGTAACTTTTGACACAGATCTAAGTTTCGAATAACATACACATGTTAGTCGTGTCCTTTCGAGGAAGGTAAAAAAAAAACACCATTCGCTGATATGAGCTTTCCCTGAGGAGTTAGACCAAAGCTTATATCAGAATTGGCAAAAGAGCCCAATTGAGCCACAAACGTAACTTTTGACCCAGAGCTCAGTTTTGAATTACATACACATGTTAGTGGTGTCCTGAGTTGGGGAAGCTAAAAAACCACTCCATTCGCTGATCTGAGCTTTCCCTAAGGAGTTAGACCAAAGCTTATATCAGAATTGGCAAAAGAGCCTAATTCAGCCAGAAACGTAACTTTTGACTCAGAGCTCAGTTTCGAACAACATACAAAGTTTTGTAGTATCCTGAGTCGGGAAACCTAGAAAACCACTCCATTCGCTGATCTGAGCTTTCCCTGAGGAGTTAGACGAAAGCTTATATTAGAATTGGCAAAATAGCACAATTCAACAAGAAACGTAACTTTTGACCCAGAGCTCAGTTTCCAATAACATACAATTGTTAGTGGAGTCCTGAGTCGTGGAAGCTAAAAAACCACTCCATTCGCTTATCTGAGCTTTCACTGAGGAGTTAGACCAAAGCTTATATCAAATTGGCAAAAGAGCCCAATTCAGCCAGAAATGTAACTTTTGACCCAGAGCTCAGTTTTGAATTACATACACATGTTAGTGGTGTCCTGAGTCGGGGAAGCTAAAAAAACCACTCCATTCGCTGATCTGAGCTTTCCCTGAGGAGATAGACCAAAGCTTACATCAGAATTAGGAAAAGAGCCTAATTCAGCCAGAAACGTAACTTTTGACCCAGAGCTCAGTTTCGAACAACATACATATGTTAGTGGTGTCCTGAGTCGGGGAAGCTAAAAAAACCACTCCATTCGCTGATCTGAGCTTTCCCTAAGGAGTTAGACCAAAGCTTATATCAGAATTGGCAAAAGAGTGCAATTCAGCCAGAAATGTAACTTTTGACCCACAGCGCAGTTTCGAATAACATAAACACGTTAATGGTGTCCTGAGTCGGGGAAGCTAAAAAACCACTCCATTCGCTGATCTGAGCTTTCACTGAGGAGTTAGACCAAAGCTTCTATCAGAATTGGCAAAAGATCCCAATTGAGCCACAAACGTAACTTTTGAACCAGAGCTCAGTTTCGAACAACATACATATGTTAGTGGTGTCCTGAGTCGGGGAAGCTAAAAAAACCACTCCATTCGCTGATCTGAGCTTTCCCTGAGGAGATAGACCAAAGCTTACATCAGAATTAGCAAAAGAGCCTAATTCAGCCAGAAACGTAACTTTTGACCCAGAGCTCAGTTTCGAACAACATACATATGTTAGTGGTGTCCTGAGTCGGGGAAGCTAAAAAACCACTCCATTCGCTGATCTGAGCTTTCCCTAAGGAGTTAGACCAAAGCTTATATCAGAATTGGCAAAAGAGCCCAATTCAGCCAGAAATGTAACTTCTGACCCAGAGCTCCGTTTTGAAAAACATAAACACATTAATGGTGTCCTGAGTCGGGGAAGCTAGAAAACCACTCTATTCGCTGATCTGAGCTTTCCCTGAGGAGATAGACCAAAGCTTACATCAGAATTAGCAAAAGAGCCTAATTCAGCCAGAAACGTAACTTTTGACACAGAGCTAAATTTCGAACAACATACAAAGTTTTGTAGTATCCTGAGTTCGGAAAGCTAGAAAACCACTCCATTCGCTGATCTGAGCTTTCCCTGAGGAGTTAGACCAAAGTTATATTAGAATTGGCAAAATAGCACAATTCAACAAGAAACGTAACTTTTGACCCCGAGCTCAGTTTCGAATAACATAAATATGTAAATGGTGTCCTGAGTCGGGGAAGCTAAAAAACCACTCCATTCGCTGATCTGAGCTTCAACTGAGGAGTTAGACCAAAGCTTACATCAGAATTAGCAAAAGAGCCTAATTCAGCCAGAAACGTAACTTTTGACATAGAGCTCAGTTTCGAACAACATACATATGTTAGTGGTGTCCTGAGTCGGGGAAGCTAAAAAAGCACTCCATTCGCAGATCTGAGCTTTCCCTGAGGAGTTAAACCAAAGCTTATATCAGAATTGGCAAAAGAGCCCAATTGAGTCAGAAACGTTACTTTTGACCCAGAGCTCAGTTCTGAATTACATACACATGTTAGTGGTGTCCTGTCGGGGAAGGTAAAAAAACCACTCCATTCGCTGATCTGAGCTTTCACTGAGGAGTTAGACCAAAGCTTATTTCAAAATTGGCAAAAGAGCCCAATTCAGCCAGAAATGTAACTTTTGACCCAGAGCTCAGTTTTGAAAAACATACATATGTTAGTGGTGTCCTGAGTCGGGGAAGCTAAAAAACCACTCCATTCGCTGATATGAGCTTTCACTGAGGAGTTAGACCAAAGCTTATATCAGAATTAGCAAAAGAGCCTAATTCAGCCAGAAACGTAACTTTTGACACAGATCTAAGTTTCGAACAACATACAAAGTTTTGTAGTATCCTGAGTCGGGAAAGCTAGAAAACCACTCCATTCGCTGATCTGAGCTTTCCCTGAGGAGTTAGACCAAAGCTTATATTAGAATTGGCAAAATAGCACAATTCAGCAATAAACGTAACTTTTGACCCAGAGCTCAGTTTCCAATAACATACAATTGTTAGTGGAGTCCTGAGTCGGGGAAGCTAAAAAACCACTCCATTCGCTGATCTGAGCTTTCACTGAGGAGTTAGACCAAAGCTTATATCAGAATTGGCAAAAGAGCCCAATTCAGCCAGAAATGTAACTTTTGACCCAAAGCTCAGTTTTGAAAAACATAAAGACATTAATGGTGTCCTGAGTCGGGGAAGCTAAAAGACCACTCCATTCGCTTATCTGAGCTTTCCCTGAGGAGTTAGACCAAAGCTTCTATCAGAATTGGCAAAAGAGCCCAATTGAGCCACAAACGTAACTTTTGACCCAGAGCTCAGTTTTGAATTACATACACATGTTAGTGGTGTCCTGAGTCGGGGAAGCTAAAAAACCACTCCATTCGCTGATCTGAGCTTTCCCTGAGGAGATAGACCAAAGCTTACATCAGAATTAGCAAAAGAGCCTAATTCAGCCAGAAACGTAACTTTTGACCCAGAGCTCAGTTTCGAACAACATACATATGTTAGTGGTGTCCTGAGTCGGGGAAGCTAAAAAACCACTCCATTCGCTGATCTGAGCTTTCCCTAAGGAGTTAGACCAAAGCTTATATCAGATTTGGCAAAAGAGTGCAATTCAGCCAGAAACGTAACTTTTGACACAGAGCTCAGTTTCGAACAACATACATATGTTAGTGGAGTCCTGAGTCGGGGAAGCTAAAAAACCACTCCATTCGCTGATCTGAGCTTTCCCTGAGGAGTTAGACCAAAGCTTATATTAGAATTGGCAAAATAGCACAATTCAGCCAGAAAGGTAACTTTTGACCCAGAGCTCAGTTTCGAACAACATACATATGTTAGTGGTGTCCTGAGTCGGGGAAGCTAAAAAACCACTCCATTCGCTGATCTGAGCTTTCCCTAAGGAGTTAGACCAAAGCTTATATCAGATTTGGCAAAAGAGTGCAATTCAGCCAGAAACGTAACTTTTGACCCACAACGCAGTTTCGAATAACATAAACACGTTAATGGTGTCCTGAGTCGGGGAAGCTAAAAAACCACTCCATTCGCTGATCTGAGCTTTCACTGAGGAGTTAGACCAAAGCTAATATCAGAATTAGCAAAAGAGCCTAATTCAGCCAGAAACGTAACTTTTGACACAGATCTAAGTTTCGAACAACATACAAAGTTTTGTAGTATCCTGAGTCGGGAAAGCTAGAAAACCACTCCATTCGCTGATCTGAGCTTTCACTGAGGAGTTAGACCAAAGCTTATATCAGAACTGGCAAAAGAGCCCAATTCAGCCAGAAACGTAACTTTTGACCCCGAGCTCAGATTCGAATAACATAAATATGTAAATGGTGTCCTGAGTCGGGGAAGCTAAAAAACCACTCCATTCGCTGATCTGAGCTTTCACTTAGGAGTTAGACCAAAGCTTATATCAGAATTAGCAAAAGAGCCTAATTCAGCCAGAAACGTAACTTTTGACACAGAGCTAAGTTTCGAACAACATACAGTTTTGTAGTATCCTGAGTCGGGAAAGCGAGAAAACCACTCCATTCGCTGATCTGAGCTTCCCTGAGGAGATAGACCAAAGCTTACATCAGAATTAGCAAAAGAGCCTAATTCAGCCAGAAATGTAACTTTTGACCCAGAACACAGTTTCGAATAACATACACATGTTAGTGGTGTTCTGTCGGGGAAGGTAAAAAAAGCCACACCATTCGCTGATCTGAGCTTTCCCTGAGGAGTTAGACCAAAGCTTATATTAGAATTAGCAAAAGAGCCTAATTCAGCCAGAAACGTAACTTTTGACACAGATCTAAGTTTCGAACAACATACAAAGTTTTGTAGTATCCTGAGTCGGGAAAGCTAGAAAACCACTCCATTCGCTGATCTGAGCTTTCCCTGAGGAGTTAGACCAAAGCTTATATTAGAATTGGCAAAATAGCACAATTCAGCAATAAACGTAACTTTTGACCCAGAGCTCAGTTTCCAATAACATACAATTGTTAGTGGAGTCCTGAGTCGGGGAAGCTAAAAAACCACTCCATTCGCTGATCTGAGCTTTCACTGAGGAGTTAGACCAAAGCTTATATCAGAATTGGCAAAAGAGCCCAATTCAGCCAGAAATGTAACTTTTGACCCAAAGCTCAGTTTTGAAAAACATAAAGACATTAATGGTGTCCTGAGTCGGGGAAGCTAAAAGACCACTCCATTCGCTTATCTGAGCTTTCCCTGAGGAGTTAGACCAAAGCTTCTATCAGAATTGGCAAAAGAGCCCAATTGAGCCACAAACGTAACTTTTGACCCAGAGCTCAGTTTTGAATTACATACACATGTTAGTGGTGTCCTGAGTCGGGGAAGCTAAAAAACCACTCCATTCGCTGATCTGAGCTTTCCCTGAGGAGATAGACCAAAGCTTACATCAGAATTAGCAAAAGAGCCTAATTCAGCCAGAAACGTAACTTTTGACCCAGAGCTCAGTTTCGAACAACATACATATGTTAGTGGTGTCCTGAGTCGGGGAAGCTAAAAAACCACTCCATTCGCTGATCTGAGCTTTCCCTAAGGAGTTAGACCAAAGCTTATATCAGATTTGGCAAAAGAGTGCAATTCAGCCAGAAACGTAACTTTTGACACAGAGCTCAGTTTCGAACAACATACATATGTTAGTGGAGTCCTGAGTCGGGGAAGCTAAAAAACCACTCCATTCGCTGATCTGAGCTTTCCCTGAGGAGTTAGACCAAAGCTTATATTAGAATTGGCAAAATAGCACAATTCAGCCAGAAAGGTAACTTTTGACCCAGAGCTCAGTTTCGAACAACATACATATGTTAGTGGTGTCCTGAGTCGGGGAAGCTAAAAAACCACTCCATTCGCTGATCTGAGCTTTCCCTAAGGAGTTAGACCAAAGCTTATATCAGATTTGGCAAAAGAGTGCAATTCAGCCAGAAACGTAACTTTTGACCCACAACGCAGTTTCGAATAACATAAACACGTTAATGGTGTCCTGAGTCGGGGAAGCTAAAAAACCACTCCATTCGCTGATCTGAGCTTTCACTGAGGAGTTAGACCAAAGCTAATATCAGAATTAGCAAAAGAGCCTAATTCAGCCAGAAACGTAACTTTTGACACAGATCTAAGTTTCGAACAACATACAAAGTTTTGTAGTATCCTGAGTCGGGAAAGCTAGAAAACCACTCCATTCGCTGATCTGAGCTTTCACTGAGGAGTTAGACCAAAGCTTATATCAGAACTGGCAAAAGAGCCCAATTCAGCCAGAAACGTAACTTTTGACCCCGAGCTCAGATTCGAATAACATAAATATGTAAATGGTGTCCTGAGTCGGGGAAGCTAAAAAACCACTCCATTCGCTGATCTGAGCTTTCACTTAGGAGTTAGACCAAAGCTTATATCAGAATTAGCAAAAGAGCCTAATTCAGCCAGAAACGTAACTTTTGACACAGAGCTAAGTTTCGAACAACATACAGTTTTGTAGTATCCTGAGTCGGGAAAGCGAGAAAACCACTCCATTCGCTGATCTGAGCTTCCCTGAGGAGATAGACCAAAGCTTACATCAGAATTAGCAAAAGAGCCTAATTCAGCCAGAAATGTAACTTTTGACCCAGAACACAGTTTCGAATAACATACACATGTTAGTGGTGTTCTGTCGGGGAAGGTAAAAAAAGCCACACCATTCGCTGATCTGAGCTTTCCCTGAGGAGTTAGACCAAAGCTTATATTAGAATTAGCAAAAGAGCCTAATTCAGCCAGAAACGTAACTTTTGACACAGATCTAAGTTTCGAACAACATACAAAGTTTTGTAGTATCCTGAGTCGGGAAAGCTAGAAAACCACTCCATTCGCTGATCTGAGCTTTCCCTGAGGAGTTAGACCAAAGCTTATATTAGAATTGGCAAAATAGAACAATTCAACAAGAAACGTAACTTTTGACCCAGAGCTCAGTTTCGAACAACATACATATGTTAGTGGTGTCCTGAGTCGGGGAAGCTAAAAAACCACTCCATTCGCTGATCTGAGCTTTCCCTAAGGAGTTAGACCAAAGCTTATATCAGATTTGGCAAAAGAGTGCAATTCAGCCAGAAACGTAACTTTTGACCCACAGCGCAGTATCGAATAACATAAACACGTTAATGGTGTCCTGAGTCGGGGAAGCTAAAAAACCACTCCATTCGCTGATCTGAGCTTTCACTGAGGAGTTAGACCAAAGCTTATATCAGAATTGGCAAAAGAGTCCAATTCAGCCAGAAATGTAACTTTTGACCCAGAGCTCAGTTTTGAAAAACATACATATGTTAGTGGTGTCCTGAGTCGGGGAAGCTAAAAAACCAATCCATTCGTTGATCTGAGCTTTCCCTAAGGAGTTAGACCAAAGCTTATATCAGATTTGGCAAAAGAGTGCAATTCAGCCAGAAACGTAACTTTTGACCCAGAGCTCAGTTTCGAACAACATACATATGTTAGTGGTGTCCTGAGTCGGGGAAGCTAAAAAACCACTCCATTCGCTGATCTGAGCTTTCCCTAAGGAGTTAGACCAAAGCTTATATCAGATTTGGCAAAAGAGTGCAATTCAGCCAGAAACGTAACTTTTGACACAGAGCTCAGTTTCGAACAACATACATATGTTAGTGGAGTCCTGAGTCGGGGAAGCTAAAAAACCACTCCATTCGCTGATCTGAGCTTTCCCTGAGGAGTTAGACCAAAGCTTATATTAGAATTGGCAAAATAGCACAATTCAGCCAGAAAGGTAACTTTTGACCCAGAGCTCAGTTTCGAACAACATACATATGTTAGTGGTGTCCTGAGTCGGGGAAGCTAAAAAACCACTCCATTCGCTGATCTGAGCTTTCCCTAAGGAGTTAGACCAAAGCTTATATCAGATTTGGCAAAAGAGTGCAATTCAGCCAGAAACGTAACTTTTGACCCACAACGCAGTTTCGAATAACATAAACACGTTAATGGTGTCCTGAGTCGGGGAAGCTAAAAAACCACTCCATTCGCTGATCTGAGCTTTCACTGAGGAGTTAGACCAAAGCTAATATCAGAATTAGCAAAAGAGCCTAATTCAGCCAGAAACGTAACTTTTGACACAGATCTAAGTTTCGAACAACATACAAAGTTTTGTAGTATCCTGAGTCGGGAAAGCTAGAAAACCACTCCATTCGCTGATCTGAGCTTTCACTGAGGAGTTAGACCAAAGCTTATATCAGAACTGGCAAAAGAGCCCAATTCAGCCAGAAACGTAACTTTTGACCCCGAGCTCAGATTCGAATAACATAAATATGTAAATGGTGTCCTGAGTCGGGGAAGCTAAAAAACCACTCCATTCGCTGATCTGAGCTTTCACTTAGGAGTTAGACCAAAGCTTATATCAGAATTAGCAAAAGAGCCTAATTCAGCCAGAAACGTAACTTTTGACACAGAGCTAAGTTTCGAACAACATACAGTTTTGTAGTATCCTGAGTCGGGAAAGCTAGAAAACCACTCCATTCGCTGATCTGAGCTTCCCTGAGGAGATAGACCAAAGCTTACATCAGAATTAGCAAAAGAGCCTAATTCAGCCAGAAATGTAACTTTTGACCCAGAACACAGTTTCGAATAACATACACATGTTACTGGTGTTCTGTCGGGGAAGGTAAAAAAAGCCACACCATTCGCTGATCTGAGCTTTCCCTGAGGAGTTAGACCAAAGCTTATATCAGAATTAGCAAAAGAGCCTAATTCAGCCAGAAACGTAACTTTTGACACAGATCTAAGTTTCGAACAACATACAAAGTTTTGTAGTATCCTGAGTCGGGAAAGCTAGAAAACCACTCCATTCGCTGATCTGAGCTTTCCCTGAGGAGTTAGACCAAAGCTTATATTAGAATTGGCAAAATAGAACAATTCAACAAGAAACGTAACTTTTGACCCAGAGCTCAGTTTCGAACAACATACATATGTTAGTGGTGTCCTGAGTCGGGGAAGCTAAAAAACCACTCCATTCGCTGATCTGAGCTTTCCCTAAGGAGTTAGACCAAAGCTTATATCAGATTTGGCAAAAGAGTGCAATTCAGCCAGAAACGTAACTTTTGACCCACAGCGCAGTATCGAATAACATAAACACGTTAATGGTGTCCTGAGTCGGGGAAGCTAAAAAACCACTCCATTCGCTGATCTGAGCTTTCACTGAGGAGTTAGACCAAAGCTTATATCAGAATTGGCAAAAGAGCCCAATTCAGCCAGAAATGTAACTTTTGACCCAGAGCTCAGTTTTGAAAAACATACATATGTTAGTGGTGTCCTGAGTCGGGGAAGCTAAAAAACCAATCCATTCGTTGATCTGAGCTTTCCCTAAGGAGTTAGACCAAAGCTTATATCAGATTTGGCAAAAGAGTGCAATTCAGCCAGAAACGTAACTTTTGACACAGAGCTCAGTTTCGAACAACATACATATGTTAGTGGAGTCCTGAGTCGGGGAAGCTAAAAAACCACTCCATTCGCTGATCTGAGCTTTCCCTGAGGAGATAGACCAAAGCTTACATCAGAATTAGCAAAAGAGCCTAATTCAGCCAGAAATGTAACTTTTGACCCAGAACACAGTTTCGAATAACATACACATGTTACTGGTGTTCTGTCGGGGAAGGTAAAAAAAGCCACAGCATTCGCTGATATGAGCTTTCACTGAGGAGTTAGACCAAAGTTTATATCAGAATTAGCAAAAGAGCCTAATTCAGCCAGAAACGTAACTTTTGACCCAGAGCTCAGTTTCGAACAACATACAAAGTTTTGTAGTATCCTGAGTCGGGAAACCTAGAAAACCACTCCATTCGCTGATCTGAGCTTTCCCTGAGGAGATAGACGAAAGCTTATATTAGAATTGGCAAAAGAGCCTAATTCAGCCAGAAACGTAACTTTTGACACAGATCTAAGTTTCGAACAACATACAAAGTTTTGTAGTATCCTGAGTCGGGAAAGCTAGAAAACCACTCCATTCGCTGATCTGAGCTTTCCCTGAGGAGTTAGACCAAAGCATATATTAGAATTGGCAAAATAGAACAATTCAACAAGAAACGTAACTTTTGACCCAGAGCTCAGTTTCGAACAACATACATATGTTAGTGGTGTCCTGAGTCGGGGAAGCTAAAAAACCACTCCATTCGCTGATCTGAGCTTTCCCTAAGGAGTTAGACCAAAGCTTATATCAGATTTGGCAAAAGAGTGCAATTCAGCCAGAAACGTAACTTTTGACCCACAGCGCAGTTTCGAATAACATAAACACGTTAATGGTGTCCTGAGTCGGGGAAGCTAAAAAACCACTCCATTCGCTGATCTGAGCTTTCACTGAGGAGTTAGACCAAAGCTTATATCAGAATTGGCAAAAGAGCCCAATTCAGCCAGAAATGTAACTTTTGACCCAGAGCTCAGTTTTGAAAAACATACATATGTTAGTGGTGTCCTGAGTCGGGGAAGCTAAAAAACCACTCCATTCGCTTATCTGAGCTTTCACTGAGGAGTTAGACCAAAGCTTATATCAGAATTGGCAAAAGAGCCCAATTCAGCCAGAAATGTAACTTTTGACCCACAACGCAGTTTCGAATAACATAAACACGTTAATGGTGTCCAGAGTCGAGGAAGCTAAAAAACCACTCCATTCGCTGATCTGAGCTTTCCCTGAGGAGTTAGACCAAAGCTTATATTAGAATTAACAAAATAGCACAATTCAGCCAGAAACGTAACTTTTGACCCAGAGCTCAGTTTCCAATAACATACAATTGTTAGTGGAGTCCTGAGTCGGGGAAGCTAAAAAACCACTCCATTCGCTGATCTGAGCTTTCACTGAGGAGTTAGACCAAAGTTTATATCAGAATTAGCAAAAGAGCCTAATTCAGCCAGAAACGTAACTTTTGACCCAGAGCTCAGTTTCGAACAACATACAAAGTTTTGTAGTATCCTGAGTCGGGAAACCTAGAAAACCACTCCATTCGCTGATCTGAGCTTTCCTTGAGGAGATAGACGAAAGCTTATATCAGAATTAGCAAAAGAGCCTAATTCAGCCAGAAACGTAACTTTTGACCCAGAGCTCAGTTTCGAACAACATACAAAGTTTTGTAGTATCCTGAGTCGGGAAACCTAGAAAACCACTCCATTCGCTGATCTGAGCTTTCCCTGAGGAGTTAGACGAAAGCTTATATTAGAATTGGCAAAATAGCACAATTCAACAAGAAAGATAACTTTTGACCCAGAGCTCAGTTTCCAATAACATACAATTGTTAGTGGAGTCCTGAGTCGGGGAAGCTAAAAAACCACTCCATTCGCTGATCTGAGCTTTCACTGAGGAGTTAGACCAAAGCTTACATCAGAATTAGCAAAAGAGCCTAATTCAGCCAGAAATGTAACTTTTGACCCAGAACACAGTTTCGAATAACATACACATGTTACTGGTGTTCTGTCGGGGAAGGTAAAAAAAGCCACAGCATTCGCTGATATGAGCTTTCACTGAGGAGTTAGACCAAAGCTTATATCAGAATTAGCAAAAGAGCCTAATTCAGCCAGAAACGTAACTTTTGACCCAGAACTCAGTTTCGAACAACATACAAAGTTTTGTAGTATCCTGAGTCGGGAAACCTAGAAAACCACTCCATTCGCTGATCTGAGCTTTCCCTAAGGAGTTAGACCAAAGCTTATATCAGATTTGGCAGAAGAGTGCAATTCAGCCAGAAACGTAACTTTTGACCCACAACGCAGTTTCGAATAACATAAACACGTTAATGGTGTCCTGAGTCGGGGAAGCTAAAAAACCACTCCATTCGCTGATCTGAGCTTTCCCTGAGGAGATAGACCAAAGCTTACATCAGAATTAGCAAAAGAGCCTAATTCAGCAAGAAATGTAACTTTTGACCCAGAACACAGTTTCAAATAACATACACATGTTACTGGTGTTCTGTCGGGGAAGGTAAAAAAAGCCAAACCATTCGCTGATATGAGCTTTCACTGAGGAGTTAGACCAAAGCTTATATCAGATTTGGCAAAAGAGTGCAATTCAGCCAGAAACGTAACTTTTGACCCACAACGCAGTTTCGAATAACATAAACACGTTAATGGTGTCCTGAGTCGGGGAAGCTAAAAAACCACTCCATTCGCTGATGTGAGCTTTCCCTGAGATAGACCAAAGCTTACATCAGAATTAGCAAAAGAGCCTAATTCAGCCAGAAACGTAACTTTTGACACAGATCTAAGTTTCGAATAACATACACATGTTAGTCGTGTCCTTTCGAGGATTGTAAAAAAAAAACACCATTCGCTGATATGAGCTTTCCCTGAGGAGTTAGACCAAAGCTTATATCAGAATTGGCAAAAGAGCCCAATTGAGCCACAAACGTAACTTTTGACCCAGAGCTCAGTTTTGAATTACATACACATGTTAGTGGTGTCCTGAGTTGGGGAAGCTAAAAAACCACTCCATTCGCTGATCTGAGCTTTCCCTAAGGAGTTAGACCAAAGCTTATATCAGAATTGGCAAAAGAGCCTAATTCAGCCAGAAACGTAACTTTTGACTCAGAGCTCAGTTTCGAACAACATACAAAGTTTTGTAGTATCCTGAGTCGGGAAACCTAGAAAACCACTCCATTCGCTGATCTGAGCTTTCCCTGAGGAGTTAGACGAAAGCTTATATTAGAATTGGCAAAATAGCACAATTCAACAAGAAACGTAACTTTTGACCCAGAGCTCAGTTTCCAATAACATACAATTGTTAGTGGAGTCCTGAGTCGTGGAAGCTAAAAAACCACTCCATTCGCTTATCTGAGCTTTCACTGAGGAGTTAGACCAAAGCTTATATCAGAATTGGCAAAAGAGCCCAATTCAGCCAGAAATGTAACTTTTGACCCAGAGCTCAGTTTTGAATTACATACACATGTTAGTGGTGTCCTGAGTCGGGGAAGCTAAAAAAACCACTCCATTCGCTGATCTGAGCTTTCCCTGAGGAGATAGACCAAAGCTTACATCAGAATTAGCAAAAGAGCCTAATTCAGCCAGAAACGTAACTTTTCACCCAGAGCTCAGTTTCGAACAACATACATATGTTAGTGGTGTCCTGAGTCGGGGAAGCTAAAAAAACCACTCCATTCGCTGATCTGAGCTTTCCCTAAGGAGTTAGACCAAAGCTTATATCAGATTTGGCAAAAGAGTGCAATTCAGCCAGAAACGTAACTTTTGACACAGAGCTCAGTTTCGAACAACATACATATGTTAGTGGAGTCCTGAGTCGGGGAAGCTAAAAAACCACTCCATTCGCTGATCTGAGCTTTCCCTGAGGAGTTAGACCAAAGTTATATTAGAATTGGCAAAATAGCACAATTCAGCCAGAAACGTAACTTTTGACATAGAGCTCAGTTTCGAACAACATACATATGTTAGTGGTGTCCTGAGTCGGGGAAGCTAAAAAACCACTCCATTCGCTGATCTGAGCTTTCCCTAAGGAGTTAGACCAAAGCTTATATCAGAAATGGCAAAAGAGTGCAATTAAGCCAGAAATGTAACTTTTGACCCACAGCGCAGTTTCGAATAACATAAACACGTTAATGGTGTCCTGAGTCGGGGAAGCTAAAAAACCACTCCATTCGCTGATCTGAGCTTTCACTGAGGAGTTAGACCAAAGCTTACATCAGAATTGGCAAAAGATCCCAATTGAGCCACAAACATAACTTTTGAACCAGAGCTCAGTTTCGAACAACATACATATGTTAGTGGTGTCCTGAGTCGGGGAAGCTAAAAAACCACTCCATTCGCTGATCTGAGCTTTCCCTAAGGAGTTAGACCAAAGCTTATATCAGAATTGGCAAAAGAGCCCAATTCAGCCAGAAATGTAACTTTTGACCCAGAGCTCCGTTTTGAAAAACATAAACACATTAATGGTGTCCTGAGTCGGGGAAGCTAGAAAACCACTCTATTCGCTGATCTGAGCTTTCCCTGAGGAGATAGACCAAAGCTTACATCAGAATTAGCAAAAGAGCCTAATTCAGCCAGAAACGTAACTTTTGACACAGATCTAAGTTTCGAACAACATACAAAGTTTTGTAGTATCCCGAGTCGGGAAAGCTAGAAAACCACTCCATTCGCTGATCTGAGGTTTCCCTGAGGAGTTAGACCAAAGCTTACATCAGAATTAGCAAAAGAGCCTAATTCAGCCAGAAATGTAACTTTTGACCCAGAACACAGTTTCGAATAACATACACATGTTACTGGTGTTCTGTCGGGGAAGGTAAAAAAAGCCACAGCATTCGCTGATATGAGCTTTCACTGAGGAGTTAGACCAAAGTTTATATCAGAATTAGCAAAAGAGCCTAATTCAGCCAGAAACGTAACTTTTGACCCAGAGCTCAGTTTCGAACAACATACAAAGTTTTGTAGTATCCTGAGTCGGGAAACCTAGAAAACCACTCCATTCGCTGATCTGAGCTTTCCCTGAGGAGATAGACGAAAGCTTATATTAGAATTGGCAAAAGAGCCTAATTCAGCCAGAAACGTAACTTTTGACACAGATCTAAGTTTCGAACAACATACAAAGTTTTGTAGTATCCTGAGTCGGGAAAGCTAGAAAACCACTCCATTCGCTGATCTGAGCTTTCCCTGAGGAGTTAGACCAAAGCATATATTAGAATTGGCAAAATAGAACAATTCAACAAGAAACGTAACTTTTGACCCAGAGCTCAGTTTCGAACAACATACATATGTTAGTGGTGTCCTGAGTCGGGGAAGCTAAAAAACCACTCCATTCGCTGATCTGAGCTTTCCCTAAGGAGTTAGACCAAAGCTTATATCAGATTTGGCAAAAGAGTGCAATTCAGCCAGAAACGTAACTTTTGACCCACAGCGCAGTTTCGAATAACATAAACACGTTAATGGTGTCCTGAGTCGGGGAAGCTAAAAAACCACTCCATTCGCTGATCTGAGCTTTCCCTGAGGAGTTAGACGAAAGCTTATATTAGAATTGGCAAAATAGCACAATTCAACAAGAAACGTAACTTTTGACCCAGAGCTCAGTTTCCAATAACATACAATTGTTAGTGGAGTCCTGAGTCGTGGAAGCTAAAAAACCACTCCATTCGCTTATCTGAGCTTTCACTGAGGAGTTAGACCAAAGCTTATATCAGAATTGGCAAAAGAGCCCAATTCAGCCAGAAATGTAACTTTTGACCCAGAGCTCAGTTTTGAATTACATACACATGTTAGTGGTGTCCTGAGTCGGGGAAGCTAAAAAAACCACTCCATTCGCTGATCTGAGCTTTCCCTGAGGAGATAGACCAAAGCTTACATCAGAATTAGCAAAAGAGCCTAATTCAGCCAGAAACGTAACTTTTCACCCAGAGCTCAGTTTCGAACAACATACATATGTTAGTGGTGTCCTGAGTCGGGGAAGCTAAAAAAACCACTCCATTCGCTGATCTGAGCTTTCCCTAAGGAGTTAGACCAAAGCTTATATCAGATTTGGCAAAAGAGTGCAATTCAGCCAGAAACGTAACTTTTGACACAGAGCTCAGTTTCGAACAACATACATATGTTAGTGGAGTCCTGAGTCGGGGAAGCTAAAAAACCACTCCATTCGCTGATCTGAGCTTTCCCTGAGGAGTTAGACCAAAGTTATATTAGAATTGGCAAAATAGCACAATTCAGCCAGAAACGTAACTTTTGACATAGAGCTCAGTTTCGAACAACATACATATGTTAGTGGTGTCCTGAGTCGGGGAAGCTAAAAAACCACTCCATTCGCTGATCTGAGCTTTCCCTAAGGAGTTAGACCAAAGCTTATATCAGAAATGGCAAAAGAGTGCAATTAAGCCAGAAATGTAACTTTTGACCCACAGCGCAGTTTCGAATAACATAAACACGTTAATGGTGTCCTGAGTCGGGGAAGCTAAAAAACCACTCCATTCGCTGATCTGAGCTTTCACTGAGGAGTTAGACCAAAGCTTACATCAGAATTGGCAAAAGATCCCAATTGAGCCACAAACATAACTTTTGAACCAGAGCTCAGTTTCGAACAACATACATATGTTAGTGGTGTCCTGAGTCGGGGAAGCTAAAAAAACCACTCCATTCGCTGATCTGAGCTTTCCCTGAGGAGATAGACCAAAGCTTACATCAGAATTAGCAAAAGAGCCTAATTTAGCCAGAAACGTAACTTTTGACCCAGAGCTCAGTTTCGAACAACATACATATGTTAGTGGTGTCCTGAGTCGGGGAAGCTAAAAAACCACTCCATTCGCTGATCTGAGCTTTCCCTAAGGAGTTAGACCAAAGCTTATATCAGAATTGGCAAAAGAGCCCAATTCAGCCAGAAATGTAACTTTTGACCCAGAGCTCCGTTTTGAAAAACATAAACACATTAATGGTGTCCTGAGTCGGGGAAGCTAGAAAACCACTCTATTCGCTGATCTGAGCTTTCCCTGAGGAGATAGACCAAAGCTTACATCAGAATTAGCAAAAGAGCCTAATTCAGCCAGAAACGTAACTTTTGACACAGATCTAAGTTTCGAACAACATACAAAGTTTTGTAGTATCCCGAGTCGGGAAAGCTAGAAAACCACTCCATTCGCTGATCTGAGGTTTCCCTGAGGAGTTAGACCAAAGCTTACATCAGAATTAGCAAAAGAGCCTAATTCAGCCAGAAATGTAACTTTTGACCCAGAACACAGTTTCGAATAACATACACATGTTACTGGTGTTCTGTCGGGGAAGGTAAAAAAAGCCACAGCATTCGCTGATATGAGCTTTCACTGAGGAGTTAGACCAAAGTTTATATCAGAATTAGCAAAAGAGCCTAATTCAGCCAGAAACGTAACTTTTGACCCAGAGCTCAGTTTCGAACAACATACAAAGTTTTGTAGTATCCTGAGTCGGGAAACCTAGAAAACCACTCCATTCGCTGATCTGAGCTTTCCCTGAGGAGATAGACGAAAGCTTATATTAGAATTGGCAAAAGAGCCTAATTCAGCCAGAAACGTAACTTTTGACACAGATCTAAGTTTCGAACAACATACAAAGTTTTGTAGTATCCTGAGTCGGGAAAGCTAGAAAACCACTCCATTCGCTGATCTGAGCTTTCCCTGAGGAGTTAGACCAAAGCATATATTAGAATTGGCAAAATAGAACAATTCAACAAGAAACGTAACTTTTGACCCAGAGCTCAGTTTCGAACAACATACATATGTTAGTGGTGTCCTGAGTCGGGGAAGCTAAAAAACCACTCCATTCGCTGATCTGAGCTTTCCCTAAGGAGTTAGACCAAAGCTTATATCAGATTTGGCAAAAGAGTGCAATTCAGCCAGAAACGTAACTTTTGACCCACAGCGCAGTTTCGAATAACATAAACACGTTAATGGTGTCCTGAGTCGGGGAAGCTAAAAAACCACTCCATTCGCTGATCTGAGCTTTCACTGAGGAGTTAGACCAAAGCTTATATCAGAATTGGCAAAAGAGCCCAATTCAGCCAGAAATGTAACTTTTGACCCAGAGCTCAGTTTTGAAAAACATACATATGTTAGTGGTGTCCTGAGTCGGGGAAGCTAAAAAACCACTCCATTCGCTTATCTGAGCTTTCACTGAGGAGTTAGACCAAAGCTTATATCAGAATTGGCAAAAGAGCCCAATTCAGCCAGAAATGTAACTTTTGACCCAGAGCTCAGTTTTGAATTACATACACATGTTAGTGGTGTCCTGAGTCGGGGAAGCTAAAAAAACCACTCCATTCGCTGATCTGAGCTTTCCCTGAGGAGATAGACCAAAGCTTACATCAGAATTAGCAAAAGAGCCTAATTCAGCCAGAAACGTAACTTTTCACCCAGAGCTCAGTTTCGAACAACATACATATGTTAGTGGTGTCCTGAGTCGGGGAAGCTAAAAAAACCACTCCATTCGCTGATCTGAGCTTTCCCTAAGGAGTTAGACCAAAGCTTATATCAGATTTGGCAAAAGAGTGCAATTCAGCCAGAAACGTAACTTTTGACACAGAGCTCAGTTTCGAACAACATACATATGTTAGTGGAGTCCTGAGTCGGGGAAGCTAAAAAACCACTCCATTCGCTGATCTGAGCTTTCCCTGAGGAGTTAGACCAAAGTTATATTAGAATTGGCAAAATAGCACAATTCAGCCAGAAACGTAACTTTTGACATAGAGCTCAGTTTCGAACAACATACATATGTTAGTGGTGTCCTGAGTCGGGGAAGCTAAAAAAACCACTCCATTCGCTGATCTGAGCTTTCCCTGAGGAGATAGACCAAAGCTTACATCAGAATTAGCAAAAGAGCCTAATTTAGCCAGAAACGTAACTTTTGACCCAGAGCTCAGTTTCGAACAACATACATATGTTAGTGGTGTCCTGAGTCGGGGAAGCTAAAAAACCACTCCATTCGCTGATCTGAGCTTTCCCTAAGGAGTTAGACCAAAGCTTATATCAGAATTGGCAAAAGAGCCCAATTCAGCCAGAAATGTAACTTTTGACCCAGAGCTCCGTTTTGAAAAACATAAACACATTAATGGTGTCCTGAGTCGGGGAAGCTAGAAAACCACTCTATTCGCTGATCTGAGCTTTCCCTGAGGAGATAG
Organism: Natrix helvetica; assembly: GCF_964273705.1. Classification (NCBI taxonomy): domain Eukaryota; kingdom Metazoa; phylum Chordata; class Lepidosauria; order Squamata; family Natricidae; genus Natrix; species Natrix helvetica. Next base: position 3,954,537 of record NC_138559.1, on the reverse strand, counting down.
ACCAAAGCTTACATCAGAATTAGCAAAAGAGCCTAATTCAGCCAGAAACGTAACTTTTGACACAGATCTAAGTTTCGAACAACATACAAAGTTTTGTAGTATCCCGAGTCGGGAAAGCTAGAAAACCACTCCATTCGCTGATCTGAGGTTTCCCTGAGGAGTTAGACCAAAGCTTACATCAGAATTAGCAAAAGAGCCTAATTCAGCCAGAAATGTAACTTTTGACCCAGAACACAGTTTCGAATAACATACACATGTTACTGGTGTTCTGTCGGGGAAGGTAAAAAAAGCCACAGCATTCGCTGATATGAGCTTTCACTGAGGAGTTAGACCAAAGTTTATATCAGAATTAGCAAAAGAGCCTAATTCAGCCAGAAACGTAACTTTTGACCCAGAGCTCAGTTTCGAACAACATACAAAGTTTTGTAGTATCCTGAGTCGGGAAACCTAGAAAACCACTCCATTCGCTGATCTGAGCTTTCCCTGAGGAGATAGACGAAAGCTTATATTAGAATTGGCAAAAGAGCCTAATTCAGCCAGAAACGTAACTTTTGACACAGATCTAAGTTTCGAACAACATACAAAGTTTTGTAGTATCCTGAGTCGGGAAAGCTAGAAAACCACTCCATTCGCTGATCTGAGCTTTCCCTGAGGAGTTAGACCAAAGCATATATTAGAATTGGCAAAATAGAACAATTCAACAAGAAACGTAACTTTTGACCCAGAGCTCAGTTTCGAACAACATACATATGTTAGTGGTGTCCTGAGTCGGGGAAGCTAAAAAACCACTCCATTCGCTGATCTGAGCTTTCCCTAAGGAGTTAGACCAAAGCTTATATCAGATTTGGCAAAAGAGTGCAATTCAGCCAGAAACGTAACTTTTGACCCACAGCGCAGTTTCGAATAACATAAACACGTTAATGGTGTCCTGAGTCGGGGAAGCTAAAAAACCACTCCATTCGCTGATCTGAGCTTTCACTGAGGAGTTAGACCAAAGCTTATATCAGAATTGGCAAAAGAGCCCAATTCAGCCAGAAATGTAACTTTTGACCCAGAGCTCAGTTTTGAAAAACATACATATGTTAGTGGTGTCCTGAGTCGGGGAAGCTAAAAAACCACTCCATTCGCTTATCTGAGCTTTCACTGAGGAGTTAGACCAAAGCTTATATCAGAATTGGCAAAAGAGCCCAATTCAGCCAGAAATGTAACTTTTGACCCAGAGCTCAGTTTTGAATTACATACACATGTTAGTGGTGTCCTGAGTCGGGGAAGCTAAAAAAACCACTCCATTCGCTGATCTGAGCTTTCCCTGAGGAGATAGACCAAAGCTTACATCAGAATTAGCAAAAGAGCCTAATTCAGCCAGAAACGTAACTTTTCACCCAGAGCTCAGTTTCGAACAACATACATATGTTAGTGGTGTCCTGAGTCGGGGAAGCTAAAAAAACCACTCCATTCGCTGATCTGAGCTTTCCCTAAGGAGTTAGACCAAAGCTTATATCAGATTTGGCAAAAGAGTGCAATTCAGCCAGAAACGTAACTTTTGACACAGAGCTCAGTTTCGAACAACATACATATGTTAGTGGAGTCCTGAGTCGAGGAAGCTAAAAAACCACTCCATTCGCTGATCTGAGCTTTCCCTGAGGAGTTAGACCAAAGTTATATTAGAATTGGCAAAATAGCACAATTCAGCCAGAAACGTAACTTTTGACATAGAGCTCAGTTTCGAACAACATACATATGTTAGTGGTGTCCTGAGTCGGGGAAGCTAAAAAAACCACTCCATTCGCTGATCTGAGCTTTCCCTGAGGAGATAGACCAAAGCTTACATCAGAATTAGCAAAAGAGCCTAATTTAGCCAGAAACGTAACTTTTGACCCAGAGCTCAGTTTCGAACAACATACATATGTTAGTGGTGTCCTGAGTCGGGGAAGCTAAAAAACCACTCCATTCGCTGATCTGAGCTTTCCCTAAGGAGTTAGACCAAAGCTTATATCAGAATTGGCAAAAGAGCCCAATTCAGCCAGAAATGTAACTTTTGACCCAGAGCTCCGTTTTGAAAAACATAAACACATTAATGGTGTCCTGAGTCGGGGAAGCTAGAAAACCACTCTATTCGCTGATCTGAGCTTTCCCTGAGGAGATAGACCAAAGCTTACATCAGAATTAGCAAAAGAGCCTAATTCAGCCAGAAACGTAACTTTTGACACAGATCTAAGTTTCGAACAACATACAAAGTTTTGTAGTATCCCGAGTCGGGAAAGCTAGAAAACCACTCCATTCGCTGATCTGAGGTTTCCCTGAGGAGTTAGACCAAAGCTTACATCAGAATTAGCAAAAGAGCCTAATTCAGCCAGAAATGTAACTTTTGACCCAGAACACAGTTTCGAATAACATACACATGTTACTGGTGTTCTGTCGGGGAAGGTAAAAAAAGCCACAGCATTCGCTGATATGAGCTTTCACTGAGGAGTTAGACCAAAGTTTATATCAGAATTAGCAAAAGAGCCTAATTCAGCCAGAAACGTAACTTTTGACCCAGAGCTCAGTTTCGAACAACATACAAAGTTTTGTAGTATCCTGAGTCGGGAAACCTAGAAAACCACTCCATTCGCTGATCTGAGCTTTCCCTGAGGAGATAGACGAAAGCTTATATTAGAATTGGCAAAAGAGCCTAATTCAGCCAGAAACGTAACTTTTGACACAGATCTAAGTTTCGAACAACATACAAAGTTTTGTAGTATCCTGAGTCGGGAAAGCTAGAAAACCACTCCATTCGCTGATCTGAGCTTTCCCTGAGGAGTTAGACCAAAGCATATATTAGAATTGGCAAAATAGAACAATTCAACAAGAAACGTAACTTTTGACCCAGAGCTCAGTTTCGAACAACATACATATGTTAGTGGTGTCCTGAGTCGGGGAAGCTAAAAAACCACTCCATTCGCTGATCTGAGCTTTCCCTAAGGAGTTAGACCAAAGCTTATATCAGATTTGGCAAAAGAGTGCAATTCAGCCAGAAACGTAACTTTTGACCCACAGCGCAGTTTCGAATAACATAAACACGTTAATGGTGTCCTGAGTCGGGGAAGCTAAAAAACCACTCCATTCGCTGATCTGAGCTTTCACTGAGGAGTTAGACCAAAGCTTATATCAGAATTGGCAAAAGAGCCCAATTCAGCCAGAAATGTAACTTTTGACCCAGAGCTCAGTTTTGAAAAACATACATATGTTAGTGGTGTCCTGAGTCGGGGAAGCTAGAAAACCACTCCATTCGCTGATCTGAGCTTTCCCTGAGGAGTTAGACCAAAGCATATATTAGAATTGGCAAAATAGAACAATTCAACAAGAAACGTAACTTTTGACCCAGAGCTCAGTTTCGAACAACATACATATGTTAGTGGTGTCCTGAGTCGGGGAAGCTAAAAAACCACTCCATTCGCTGATCTGAGCTTTCACTGAGGAGTTAGACCAAAGCTTATATCAGAATTGGCAAAAGAGCCCAATTCAGCCAGAAATGTAACTTTTGACCCAAAGCTCAGTTTTGAAAAACATAAAGACATTAATGGTGTCCTGAGTCGGGGAAGCTAAAAGACCACTCCATTCGCTTATCTGAGCTTTCCCTGAGGAGTTAGACCAAAGCTTCTATCAGAATTGGCAAAAGAGCCCAATTGAGCCACAAAGGTAACTTTTGACCCAGAGCTCAGTTTTGAATTACATACACATGTTAGTGGTGTCCTGAGTCGGGGAAGCTAAAAAACCACTCCATTCGCTGATCTGAGCTTTCCCTGAGGAGTTAGACCAAAGCTTATATTAGAATTGGCAAAATAGCACAATTCAGCCAGAAACGTAACTTTTGACACAGAGCTCAGTTTCGAACAACATACATATGTTAGTGGAGTCCTGAGTCGGGGAAGCTAAAAAACCACTCCATTCGCTGATCTGAGCTTTCCCTGAGGAGTTAGACCAAAGCTTATATTAGAATTGGCAAAATAGCACAATTCAGCCAGAAACGTAACTTTTGACCCAGAGCTCAGTTTCGAACAACATACATATGTTAGTGGTGTCCTGAGTCGGGGAAGCTAAAAAACCACTCCATTCGCTGATCTGAGCTTTCACTTAGGAGTTAGACCAAAGCTTATATCAGAATTAGCAAAAGAGCCTAATTCAGCCAGAAACGTAACTTTTGACACAGAGCTAAGTTTCGAACAACATACAGTTTTGTAGTATCCTGAGTCGGGAAAGCTAGAAAACCACTCCATTCGCTGATCTGAGCTTCCCTGAGGAGATAGACCAAAGCTTACATCAGAATTAGCAAAAGAGCCTAATTCAGCCAGAAATGTAACTTTTGACCCAGAACACAGTTTCGAATAACATACACATGTTAGTGGTGTTCTGTCGGGGAAGGTAAAAAAAGCCACACCATTCGCTGATCTGAGCTTTCCCTGAGGAGTTAGACCAAAGCTTATATCATTATTAGCAAAAGAGCCTAATTCAGCCAGAAACGTAACTTTTGACACAGATCTAAGTTTCGAACAACATACAAAGTTTTGTAGTATCCTGAGTCGGGAAAGCTAGAAAACCACTCCATTCGCTGATCTGAGCTTTCCCTGAGGAGTTAGACCAAAGCTTATATTAGAATTGGCAAAATAGAACAATTCAACAAGAAACGTAACTTTTGACCCAGAGCTCAGTTTCGAACAACATACATATGTTAGTGGTGTCCTGAGTCGGGGAAGCTAAAAAACCACTCCATTCGCTGATCTGAGCTTTCCCTAAGGAGTTAGACCAAAGCTTATATCAGATTTGGCAAAAGAGTGCAATTCAGCCAGAAACGTAACTTTTGACCCACAGCGCAGTATCGAATAACATAAACACGTTAATGGTGTCCTGAGTCGGGGAAGCTAAAAAACCACTCCATTCGCTGATCTGAGCTTTCCCTAAGGAGTTAGACCAAAGCTTATATCAGATTTGGCAAAAGAGTGCAATTCAGCCAGAAACGTAACTTTTGACATAGAGCTCAGTTTCGAACAACATACATATGTTAGTGGTGTCCTGAGTCGGGGAAGCTAAAAAAACCACTCCATTCGCTGATCTGAGCTTTCCCTGAGGAGATAGACCAAAGCTTACATCAGAATTAGCAAAAGAGCCTAATTTAGCCAGAAACGTAACTTTTGACCCAGAGCTCAGTTTCGAACAACATACATATGTTAGTGGTGTCCTGAGTCGGGGAAGCTAAAAAACCACTCCATTCGCTGATCTGAGCTTTCCCTAAGGAGTTAGACCAAAGCTTATATCAGAATTGGCAAAAGAGCCCAATTCAGCCAGAAATGTAACTTTTGACCCAGAGCTCCGTTTTGAAAAACATAAACACATTAATGGTGTCCTGAGTCGGGGAAGCTAGAAAACCACTCTATTCGCTGATCTGAGCTTTCCCTGAGGAGATAGACCAAAGCTTACATCAGAATTAGCAAAAGAGCCTAATTCAGCCAGAAACGTAACTTTTGACACAGATCTAAGTTTCGAACAACATACAAAGTTTTGTAGTATCCCGAGTCGGGAAAGCTAGAAAACCACTCCATTCGCTGATCTGAGGTTTCCCTGAGGAGTTAGACCAAAGCTTACATCAGAATTAGCAAAAGAGCCTAATTCAGCCAGAAATGTAACTTTTGACCCAGAACACAGTTTCGAATAACATACACATGTTACTGGTGTTCTGTCGGGGAAGGTAAAAAAAGCCACAGCATTCGCTGATATGAGCTTTCACTGAGGAGTTAGACCAAAGTTTATATCAGAATTAGCAAAAGAGCCTAATTCAGCCAGAAACGTAACTTTTGACCCAGAGCTCAGTTTCGAACAACATACAAAGTTTTGTAGTATCCTGAGTCGGGAAACCTAGAAAACCACTCCATTCGCTGATCTGAGCTTTCCCTGAGGAGATAGACGAAAGCTTATATTAGAATTGGCAAAAGAGCCTAATTCAGCCAGAAACGTAACTTTTGACACAGATCTAAGTTTCGAACAACATACAAAGTTTTGTAGTATCCTGAGTCGGGAAAGCTAGAAAACCACTCCATTCGCTGATCTGAGCTTTCCCTGAGGAGTTAGACCAAAGCATATATTAGAATTGGCAAAATAGAACAATTCAACAAGAAACGTAACTTTTGACCCAGAGCTCAGTTTCGAACAACATACATATGTTAGTGGTGTCCTGAGTCGGGGAAGCTAAAAAACCACTCCATTCGCTGATCTGAGCTTTCCCTAAGGAGTTAGACCAAAGCTTATATCAGATTTGGCAAAAGAGTGCAATTCAGCCAGAAACGTAACTTTTGACCCACAGCGCAGTTTCGAATAACATAAACACGTTAATGGTGTCCTGAGTCGGGGAAGCTAAAAAACCACTCCATTCGCTGATCTGAGCTTTCACTGAGGAGTTAGACCAAAGCTTATATCAGAATTGGCAAAAGAGCCCAATTCAGCCAGAAATGTAACTTTTGACCCAGAGCTCAGTTTTGAAAAACATACATATGTTAGTGGTGTCCTGAGTCGGGGAAGCTAGAAAACCACTCCATTCGCTGATCTGAGCTTTCCCTGAGGAGTTAGACCAAAGCATATATTAGAATTGGCAAAATAGAACAATTCAACAAGAAAAGTAACTTTTGACCCAGAGCTCAGTTTCGAACAACATACATATGTTAGTGGTGTCCTGAGTCGGGGAAGCTAAAAAACCACTCCATTCGCTGATCTGAGCTTTCACTGAGGAGTTAGACCAAAGCTTATATCAGAATTGGCAAAAGAGCCCAATTCAGCCAGAAATGTAAGTTTTGACCCAAAGCTCAGTTTTGAAAAACATAAAGACATTAATGGTGTCCTGAGTCGGGGAAGCTAAAAGACCACTCCATTCGCTTATCTGAGCTTTCCCTGAGGAGTTAGACCAAAGCTTCTATCAGAATTGGCAAAAGAGCCCAATTGAGCCACAAAGGTAACTTTTGACCCAGAGCTCAGTTTTGAATTACATACACATGTTAGTGGTGTCCTGAGTCGGGGAAGCTAAAAAACCACTCCATTCGCTGATCTGAGCTTTCCCTGAGGAGTTAGACCAAAGCTTATATTAGAATTGGCAAAATAGCACAATTCAGCCAGAAACGTAACTTTTGACACAGAGCTCAGTTTCGAACAACATACATATGTTAGTGGAGTCCTGAGTCGGGGAAGCTAAAAAACCACTCCATTCGCTGATCTGAGCTTTCCCTGAGGAGTTAGACCAAAGCTTATATTAGAATTGGCAAAATAGCACAATTCAGCCAGAAACGTAACTTTTGACCCAGAGCTCAGTTTCGAACAACATACATATGTTAGTGGTGTCCTGAGTCGGGGAAGCTAAAAAACCACTCCATTCGCTGATCTGAGCTTTCACTTAGGAGTTAGACCAAAGCTTATATCAGAATTAGCAAAAGAGCCTAATTCAGCCAGAAACGTAACTTTTGACACAGAGCTAAGTTTCGAACAACATACAGTTTTGTAGTATCCTGAGTCGGGAAAGCTAGAAAACCACTCCATTCGCTGATCTGAGCTTCCCTGAGGAGATAGACCAAAGCTTACATCAGAATTAGCAAAAGAGCCTAATTCAGCCAGAAATGTAACTTTTGACCCAGAACACAGTTTCGAATAACATACACATGTTAGTGGTGTTCTGTCGGGGAAGGTAAAAAAAGCCACACCATTCGCTGATCTGAGCTTTCCCTGAGGAGTTAGACCAAAGCTTATATCATTATTAGCAAAAGAGCCTAATTCAGCCAGAAACGTAACTTTTGACACAGATCTAAGTTTCGAACAACATACAAAGTTTTGTAGTATCCTGAGTCGGGAAAGCTAGAAAACCACTCCATTCGCTGATCTGAGCTTTCCCTGAGGAGTTAGACCAAAGCTTATATTAGAATTGGCAAAATAGAACAATTCAACAAGAAACGTAACTTTTGACCCAGAGCTCAGTTTCGAACAACATACATATGTTAGTGGTGTCCTGAGTCGGGAAAGCTAGAAAACCACTCCATTCGCTGATCTGAGCTTTCCCTGAGGAGTTAGACCAAAGCTTATATTAGAATTGGCAAAAGAGTGCAATTCAGCCAGAAACGTAACTTTTGACCCACAGCGCAGTATCGAATAACATAAACACGTTAATGGTGTCCTGAGTCGGGGAAGCTAAAAAACCACTCCATTCGCTGATCTGAGCTTTCCCTAAGGAGTTAGACCAAAGCTTATATCAGATTTGGCAAAAGAGTGCAATTCAGCCAGAAACGTAACTTTTGACACAGAGCTCAGTTTCGAACAACATACATATGTTAGTGGAGTCCTGAGTCGGGGAAGCTAAAAAACCACTCCATTCGCTGATCTGAGCTTTCCCTGAGGAGTTAGACCAAAGCTTATATTAGAATTGGCAAAATAGCACAATTCAGCCAGAAACGTAACTTTTGACCCAGAGCTCAGTTTCGAACAACATACATATGTTAGTGGTGTCCTGAGTCGGGGAAGCTAAAAAACCACTCCATTCGCTGATCTGAGCTTTCACTTAGGAGTTAGACCAAAGCTTATATCAGAATTAGCAAAAGAGCCTAATTCAGCCAGAAACGTAACTTTTGACACAGAGCTAAGTTTCGAACAACATACAGTTTTGTAGTATCCTGAGTCGGGAAAGCTAGAAAACCACTCCATTCGCTGATCTGAGCTTCCCTGAGGAGATAGACCAAAGCTTACATCAGAATTAGCAAAAGAGCCTAATTCAGCCAGAAATGTAACTTTTGACCCAGAACACAGTTTCGAATAACATACACATGTTAGTGGTGTTCTGTCGGGGAAGGTAAAAAAAGCCACACCATTCGCTGATCTGAGCTTTCCCTGAGGAGTTAGACCAAAGCTTATATCAGAATTAGCAAAAGAGCCTAATTCAGCCAGAAACGTAACTTTTGACACAGATCTAAGTTTCGAACAACATACAAAGTTTTGTAGTATCCTGAGTCGGGAAAGCTAGAAAACCACTCCATTCGCTGATCTGAGCTTTCCCTGAGGAGTTAGACCAAAGCTTATATTAGAATTGGCAAAATAGAACAATTCAACAAGAAACGTAACTTTTGACCCAGAGCTCAGTTTCGAACAACATACATATGTTAGTGGTGTCCTGAGTCGGGGAAGCTAAAAAACCACTCCATTCGCTGATCTGAGCTTTCCCTAAGGAGTTAGACCAAAGCTTATATCAGATTTGGCAAAAGAGTGCAATTCAGCCAGAAACGTAACTTTTGACACAGAGCTCAGTTTCGAACAACATACATATGTTAGTGGAGTCCTGAGTCGGGGAAGCTAAAAAACCACTCCATTCGCTGATCTGAGCTTTCCCTGAGGAGATAGACCAAAGCTTACATCAGAATTAGCAAAAGAGCCTAATTCAGCCAGAAATGTAACTTTTGACCCAGAACACAGTTTCGAATAACATACACATGTTACTGGTGTTCTGTCGGGGAAGGTAAAAAAAGCCACAGCATTCGCTGATATGAGCTTTCACTGAGGAGTTAGACCAAAGTTTATATCAGAATTAGCAAAAGAGCCTAATTCAGCCAGAAACGTAACTTTTGACCCAGAGCTCAGTTTCGAACAACATACAAAGTTTTGTAGTATCCTGAGTCGGGAAACCTAGAAAACCACTCCATTCGCTGATCTGAGCTTTCCCTGAGGAGATAGACGAAAGCTTATATTAGAATTGGCAAAAGAGCCTAATTCAGCCAGAAACGTAACTTTTGACACAGATCTAAGTTTCGAACAACATACAAAGTTTTGTAGTATCCTGAGTCGGGGAAGCTAAAAAACCACTCCATTCGCTGATCTGAGCTTTCCCTGAGGAGTTAGACCAAAGCTTATATTAGAATTGGCAAAATAGAACAATTCAACAAGAAACGTAACTTTTGACCCAGAGCTCAGTTTCGAACAACATACATATGTTAGTGGAGTCCTGAGTCGGGGAAGCTAAAAAACCACTCCATTCGCTGATCTGAGCTTTCCCTGAGGAGTTAGACCAAAGCTTATATTAGAATTGGCAAAATAGCACAATTCAGCCAGAAACGTAACTTTTGACCCAGAGCTCAGTTTCGAACAACATACATATGTTAGTGGTGTCCTGAGTCGGGGAAGCTAAAAAACCACTCCATTCGCTGATCTGAGCTTTCACTTAGGAGTTAGACCAAAGCTTATATCAGAATTAGCAAAAGAGCCTAATTCAGCCAGAAACGTAACTTTTGACACAGAGCTAAGTTTCGAACAACATACAGTTTTGTAGTATCCTGAGTCGGGAAAGCTAGAAAACCACTCCATTCGCTGATCTGAGCTTCCCTGAGGAGATAGACCAAAGCTTACATCAGAATTAGCAAAAGAGCCTAATTCAGCCAGAAATGTAACTTTTGACCCAGAACACAGTTTCGAATAACATACACATGTTAGTGGTGTTCTGTCGGGGAAGGTAAAAAAAGCCACACCATTCGCTGATCTGAGCTTTCCCTGAGGAGTTAGACCAAAGCTTATATCAGAATTAGCAAAAGAGCCTAATTCAGCCAGAAACGTAACTTTTGACACAGATCTAAGTTTCGAACAACATACAAAGTTTTGTAGTATCCTGAGTCGGGAAAGCTAGAAAACCACTCCATTCGCTGATCTGAGCTTTCCCTGAGGAGTTAGACCAAAGCTTATATTACAATTGGCAAAATAGAACAATTCAACAAGAAACGTAACTTTTGACCCAGAGCTCAGTTTCGAACAACATACATATGTTAGTGGTGTCCTGAGTCGGGGAAGCTAAAAAACCACTCCATTCGCTGATCTGAGCTTTCCCTAAGGAGTTAGACCAAAGCTTATATCAGATTTGGCAAAAGAGTGCAATTCAGCCAGAAACGTAACTTTTGACCCACAGCGCAGTATCGAATAACATACATATGTTAGTGGAGTCCTGAGTCGGGGAAGCTAAAAAACCACTCCATTCGCTGATCTGAGCTTTCCCTGAGGAGATAGACCAAAGCTTACATCAGAATTAGCAAAAGAGTGCAATTCAGCCAGAAACGTAACTTTTGACACAGAGCTCAGTTTCGAACAACATACATATGTTAGTGGAGTCCTGAGTCGGGGAAGCTAAAAAACCACTCCATTCGCTGATCTGAGCTTTCCCTGAGGAGATAGACCAAAGCTTACATCAGAATTAGCAAAAGAGCCTAATTCAGCCAGAAATGTAACTTTTGACCCAGAACACAGTTTCGAATAACATACACATGTTACTGGTGTTCTGTCGGGGAAGGTAAAAAAAGCCACAGCATTCGCTGATATGAGCTTTCACTGAGGAGTTAGACCAAAGTTTATATCAGAATTAGCAAAAGAGCCTAATTCAGCCAGAAACGTAACTTTTGACCCAGAGCTCAGTTTCGAACAACATACAAAGTTTTGTAGTATCCTGAGTCGGGAAACCTAGAAAACCACTCCATTCGCTGATCTGAGCTTTCCCTGAGGAGATAGACGAAAGCTTATATTAGAATTGGCAAAAGAGCCTAATTCAGCCAGAAACGTAACTTTTGACACAGATCTAAGTTTCGAACAACATACAAAGTTTTGTAGTATCCTGAGTCGGGAAAGCTAGAAAACCACTCCATTCGCTGATCTGAGCTTTCCCTGAGGAGTTAGACCAAAGCTTATATTAGAATTGGCAAAATAGAACAATTCAACAAGAAACGTAACTTTTGACCCAGAGCTCAGTTTCGAACAACATACATATGTTAGTGGTGTCCTGAGTCGGGGAAGCTAAAAAACCACTCCATTCGCTGATCTGAGCTTTCCCTAAAGAGTTAGACCAAAGCTTATATCAGATTTGGCAAAAGAGTGCAATTCAGCCAGAAACGTAACTTTTGACCCACAGCGCAGTTTCGAATAACATAAACACGTTAATGGTGTCCTGAGTCGGGGAAGCTAAAAAACCACTCCATTCGCTGATCTGAGCTTTCACTGAGGAGTTAGACCAAAGCTTATATCAGAATTGGCAAAAGAGCCCAATTCAGCCAGAAATGTAACTTTTGACCCAGAGCTCAGTTTTGAAAAACATACATATGTTAGTGGTGTCCTGAGTCGGGGAAGCTAAAAATCCACTCCATTCGCTTATCTGAGCTTTCACTGAGGAGTTAGACCAAAGCTTATATCAGAATTGGCAAAAGAGCCCAATTCAGCCAGAAATGTAACGTTTGACACACAACGCAGTTTCGAATAACATAAACACGTTAATGGTGTCCAGAGTCGAGGAAGCTAAAAGACCACTCCATTCGAGGATCTGCGCTTTCCCTGAGGAGTTAGACCAAAGCTTATATCAGATTTGGCAAAAGAGTGCAATTCAGCCAGAAACGTAACTTTTGACCCAGAGCTCAGTTTTGAATTACATACACATGTTAGTGGTGTCCTGAGTCGGGGAAGCTAAAAAACCACTCCATTCGCTGATCTGAGCTTTCCCTGAGGAGATAGACCAAAGCTTACATCAGAATTAGCAAAAGAGCCTAATTCAGCCAGAAACGTAACTTTTGACCCAGAGCTCAGTTTCGAACAACATACATATGTCAGTGGTGTCCTGAGTCGGGGAAGCTAAAAAAACCACTCCATTCGCTGATCTGAGCTTTCCCTAAGGAGTTAGACCAAAGCTTATATCAGATTTGGCAAAAGAGTGCAATTCAGCCAGAAACGTAACTTTTGACCCAGAGCTCAGTTTTGAATTACATACACATGTTAGTGGTGTCCTGAGTCGGGGAAGCTAAAAAACCACTCCATTCGCTGATCTGAGCTTTCCCTGAGGAGATAGACGAAAGCTAATATTAGAATTGGCAAAAGAGCCCAATTCAGCCAGAAATGTAACTTTTGACCCAGAGCTCAGTTTTGAAAAACATAAACACATTAATGGTGTCCAGAGTCGAGGAAGCTAAAAGACCACTCCATTCGAGGATCTGCGCTTTCCCTGAGGAGTTAGACCAAAGCTTATATCAGATTTGGCAAAAAAGTGCAATTCAGCCAGAAACGTAACTTTTGACCCAGAGCTCAGTTTTGAATTACATACACATGTTAGTGGTGTCCTGAGTCGGGGAAGCTAAAAAACCACTCCATTCGCTGATCTGAGCTTTCCCTGAGGAGTTAGACCAAAGCTTATATTAGAATTGGCAAAAGAGCCCAATTCAGCCAGAAATGTAACTTTTGACCCAGAGCTCAGTTTTGAAAAACATACATATGTTAGTGGTGTCCTGAGTCGGGGAAGCTAAAAAACCACTCCATTCGCTGATCTGAGCTTTCCCTAAGGAGTTAGACCAAAGCTTATATCAGATTTGGCAAAAGAGTGCAATTCAGCCAGAAACGTAACTTTTGACACAGAGCTCAGTTTCGAACAACATACATATGTTAGTGGAGTCCTGAGTCGGGGAAGCTAAAAAACCACTCCATTCGCTGATCTGAGCTTTCCCTGAGGAGATAGACCAAAGCTTACATCAGAATTAGCAAAAGAGCCTAATTCAGCCAGAAATGTAACTTTTGACCCAGAACACAGTTTCGAATAACATACACATGTTACTGGTGTTCTGTCGGGGAAGGTAAAAAAAGCCACAGCATTCGCTGATATGAGCTTTCACTGAGGAGTTAGACCAAAGTTTATATCAGAATTAGCAAAAGAGCCTAATTCAGCCAGAAACGTAACTTTTGACCCAGAGCTCAGTTTCGAACAACATACAAAGTTTTGTAGTATCCTGAGTCGGGAAACCTAGAAAACCACTCCATTCGCTGATCTGAGCTTTCCCTGAGGAGATAGACGAAAGCTTATATTAGAATTGGCAAAAGAGCCTAATTCAGCCAGAAACGTAACTTTTGACACAGATCTAAGTTTCGAACAACATACAAAGTTTTGTAGTATCCTGAGTCGGGGAAGCTAAAAAACCACTCCATTCGCTGATCTGAGCTTTCCCTGAGGAGTTAGACCAAAGCTTATATTAGAATTGGCAAAATAGAACAATTCAACAAGAAACGTAACTTTTGACCCAGAGCTCAGTTTCGAACAACATACATATGTTAGTGGAGTCCTGAGTCGGGGAAGCTAAAAAACCACTCCATTCGCTGATCTGAGCTTTCCCTGAGGAGTTAGACCAAAGCTTATATTAGAATTGGCAAAATAGCACAATTCAGCCAGAAACGTAACTTTTGACCCAGAGCTCAGTTTCGAACAACATACATATGTTAGTGGTGTCCTGAGTCGGGGAAGCTAAAAAACCACTCCATTCGCTGATCTGAGCTTTCACTTAGGAGTTAGACCAAAGCTTATATCAGAATTAGCAAAAGAGCCTAATTCAGCCAGAAACGTAACTTTTGACACAGAGCTAAGTTTCGAACAACATACAGTTTTGTAGTATCCTGAGTCGGGAAAGCTAGAAAACCACTCCATTCGCTGATCTGAGCTTCCCTGAGGAGATAGACCAAAGCTTACATCAGAATTAGCAAAAGAGCCTAATTCAGCCAGAAATGTAACTTTTGACCCAGAACACAGTTTCGAATAACATACACATGTTAGTGGTGTTCTGTCGGGGAAGGTAAAAAAAGCCACACCATTCGCTGATCTGAGCTTTCCCTGAGGAGTTAGACCAAAGCTTATATCAGAATTAGCAAAAGAGCCTAATTCAGCCAGAAACGTAACTTTTGACACAGATCTAAGTTTCGAACAACATACAAAGTTTTGTAGTATCCTGAGTCGGGAAAGCTAGAAAACCACTCCATTCGCTGATCTGAGCTTTCCCTGAGGAGTTAGACCAAAGCTTATATTACAATTGGCAAAATAGAACAATTCAACAAGAAACGTAACTTTTGACCCAGAGCTCAGTTTCGAACAACATACATATGTTAGTGGTGTCCTGAGTCGGGGAAGCTAAAAAACCACTCCATTCGCTGATCTGAGCTTTCCCTAAGGAGTTAGACCAAAGCTTATATCAGATTTGGCAAAAGAGTGCAATTCAGCCAGAAACGTAACTTTTGACCCACAGCGCAGTATCGAATAACATACATATGTTAGTGGAGTCCTGAGTCGGGGAAGCTAAAAAACCACTCCATTCGCTGATCTGAGCTTTCCCTGAGGAGATAGACCAAAGCTTACATCAGAATTAGCAAAAGAGTGCAATTCAGCCAGAAACGTAACTTTTGACACAGAGCTCAGTTTCGAACAACATACATATGTTAGTGGAGTCCTGAGTCGGGGAAGCTAAAAAACCACTCCATTCGCTGATCTGAGCTTTCCCTGAGGAGATAGACCAAAGCTTACATCAGAATTAGCAAAAGAGCCTAATTCAGCCAGAAATGTAACTTTTGACCCAGAACACAGTTTCGAATAACATACACATGTTACTGGTGTTCTGTCGGGGAAGGTAAAAAAAGCCACAGCATTCGCTGATATGAGCTTTCACTGAGGAGTTAGACCAAAGTTTATATCAGAATTAGCAAAAGAGCCTAATTCAGCCAGAAACGTAACTTTTGACCCAGAGCTCAGTTTCGAACAACATACAAAGTTTTGTAGTATCCTGAGTCGGGAAACCTAGAAAACCACTCCATTCGCTGATCTGAGCTTTCCCTGAGGAGATAGACGAAAGCTTATATTAGAATTGGCAAAAGAGCCTAATTCAGCCAGAAACGTAACTTTTGACACAGATCTAAGTTTCGAACAACATACAAAGTTTTGTAGTATCCTGAGTCGGGAAAGCTAGAAAACCACTCCATTCGCTGATCTGAGCTTTCCCTGAGGAGTTAGACCAAAGCTTATATTAGAATTGGCAAAATAGAACAATTCAACAAGAAACGTAACTTTTGACCCAGAGCTCAGTTTCGAACAACATACATATGTTAGTGGTGTCCTGAGTCGGGGAAGCTAAAAAACCACTCCATTCGCTGATCTGAGCTTTCCCTAAAGAGTTAGACCAAAGCTTATATCAGATTTGGCAAAAGAGTGCAATTCAGCCAGAAACGTAACTTTTGACCCACAGCGCAGTTTCGAATAACATAAACACGTTAATGGTGTCCTGAGTCGGGGAAGCTAAAAAACCACTCCATTCGCTGATCTGAGCTTTCACTGAGGAGTTAGACCAAAGCTTATATCAGAATTGGCAAAAGAGCCCAATTCAGCCAGAAATGTAACTTTTGACCCAGAGCTCAGTTTTGAAAAACATACATATGTTAGTGGTGTCCTGAGTCGGGGAAGCTAAAAATCCACTCCATTCGCTTATCTGAGCTTTCACTGAGGAGTTAGACCAAAGCTTATATCAGAATTGGCAAAAGAGCCCAATTCAGCCAGAAATGTAACGTTTGACACACAACGCAGTTTCGAATAACATAAACACGTTAATGGTGTCCAGAGTCGAGGAAGCTAAAAGACCACTCCATTCGAGGATCTGCGCTTTCCCTGAGGAGTTAGACCAAAGCTTATATCAGATTTGGCAAAAGAGTGCAATTCAGCCAGAAACGTAACTTTTGACCCAGAGCTCAGTTTTGAATTACATACACATGTTAGTGGTGTCCTGAGTCGGGGAAGCTAAAAAACCACTCCATTCGCTGATCTGAGCTTTCCCTGAGGAGATAGACCAAAGCTTACATCAGAATTAGCAAAAGAGCCTAATTCAGCCAGAAACGTAACTTTTGACCCAGAGCTCAGTTTTGAACAACATACATATGTCAGTGGTGTCCTGAGTCGGGGAAGCTAAAAAAACCACTCCATTCGCTGATCTGAGCTTTCCCTAAGGAGTTAGACCAAAGCTTATATCAGATTTGGCAAAAGAGTGCAATTCAGCCAGAAACGTAACTTTTGACCCAGAGCTCAGTTTTGAATTACATACACATGTTAGTGGTGTCCTGAGTCGGGGAAGCTAAAAAACCACTCCATTCGCTGATCTGAGCTTTCCCTGAGGAGATAGACGAAAGCTAATATTAGAATTGGCAAAAGAGCCCAATTCAGCCAGAAATGTAACTTTTGACCCAGAGCTCAGTTTTGAAAAACATAAACACATTAATGGTGTCCAGAGTCGAGGAAGCTAAAAGACCACTCCATTCGAGGATCTGCGCTTTCCCTGAGGAGTTAGACCAAAGCTTATATCAGATTTGGCAAAAAAGTGCAATTCAGCCAGAAACGTAACTTTTGACCCAGAGCTCAGTTTTGAATTACATACACATGTTAGTGGTGTCCTGAGTCGGGGAAGCTAAAAAACCACTCCATTCGCTGATCTGAGCTTTCCCTGAGGAGTTAGACCAAAGCTTATATTAGAATTGGCAAAAGAGCCCAATTCAGCCAGAAATGTAACTTTTGACCCAGAGCTCAGTTTTGAAAAACATACACATGTTAGTGGTGTCCTGAGTCGGGGAAGCTAAAAAACCACTCCATTCGCTTATCTGAGCTTTCACTGAGGAGTTAGACCAAAGCTTATATCAGAATTGGCAAAAGAGCCCAATTCAGCCAGAAATGTAACTTTTGACCCACAACGCAGTTTCGAATAACATAAACACGTTAATGGTGTCCAGAGTCGAGGAAGCTAAAAGACCACTCCATTCGAGGATCTGCGCTTTCCCTGAGGAGTTAGACCAAAGCTTATATCAGATTTGGCAAAAGAGTGCAATTCAGCCAGAAACGTAACTTTTGACCCAGAGCTCAGTTTTGAATTACATACACATGTTAGTGGTGTCCTGAGTCGGGGAAGCTAAAAAACCACTCCATTCGCTGATCTGAGCTTTCCCTGAGGAGATAGACCAAAGCTTACATCAGAATTAGCAAAAGAGCCTAATTCAGCCAGAAACGTAACTTTTGACCCAGAGCTCAGTTTCGAACAACATACATATGTCAGTGGTGTCCTGAGTCGGGGAAGCTAAAAAAACCACTCCATTCGCTGATCTGAGCTTTCCCTAAGGAGTTAGACCAAAGCTTATATCAGATTTGGCAAAAGAGTGCAATTCAGCCAGAAACGTAACTTTTGACACAGAGCTCAGTTTCGAACAACATACATATGTTAGTGGAGTCCTGAGTCGGGGAAGCTAAAAAACCACTCTATTCGCTGATCTGAGCTTTCCCTGAGGAGTTAGACCAAAGCTTATATTAGAATTAACAAAATAGCACAATTCAGCCAGAAACGTAACATTTGACCCAGAGCTCAGTTTCGAACAACATACGTCAGTGGTGTCCTGAGTCGGGGAAGCTAAAAAACCACTCCATTCGCTGATCTGAGCTTTCCCTAAGGAGTTAGACCAAAGCTTATATCAGATTTGGCAAAAGAGTGCAATTCAGCCAGAAACGTAACTTTTGACCCAGAGCTCAGTTTTGAATTACATACACATGTTAGTGGTGTCCTGAGTCGGGGAAGCTAAAAAACCACTCCATTCGCTGATCTGAGCTTTCCCTGAGGAGATAGACGAAAGCTAATATTAGAATTGGCAAAAGAGCCCAATTCAGCCAGAAATGTAACTTTTGACCCAGAGCTCAGTTTTGAAAAACATAAACACATTAATGGTGTCCAGAGTCGAGGAAGCTAAAAGACCACTCCATTCGAGGATCTGCGCTTTCCCTGAGGAGTTAGACCAAAGCTTATATCAGATTTGGCAAAAAAGTGCAATTCAGCCAGAAACGTAACTTTTGACCCAGAGCTCAGTTTTGAATTACATACACATGTTAGTGGTGTCCTGAGTCGGGGAAGGTAAAAAACCACTCCATTCGCTGATCTGAGCTTTCCCTGAGGAGATAGACCAAAGCTTACATCAGAATTAGCAAAAGAGCCTAATTCAGCCAGAAACGTAACTTTTGACCCAGAGCTCAGTTTCGAACAACATACATATGTTAGTGGTGTCCTGAGTCGGGGAAGCTAAAAAAACCACTCCATTCGCTGATCTGAGCTTTCCCTAAGGAGTTAGACCAAAGCTTATATCAGATTTGGCAAAAGAGTGCAATTCAGCCAGAAACGTAACTTTTGACACAGAGCTCAGTTTCGAACAACATACATATGTTAGTGGAGTCCTGAGTCGGGGAAGCTAAAAAACCACTCCATTCGCTGATCTGAGCTTTCCCTGAGGAGTTAGACCAAAGCTTATATTAGAATTAACAAAATAGCACAATTCAGCCAGAAACGTAACTTTTGACCCAGAGCTCAGTTTCGAACAACATACATATGTTAGTGGTGTCCTGAGTCGGGGAAGCTAAAAAACCACTCCATTCGCTGATCTGAGCTTTCCCTAAGGAGTTAGACCAAAGCTTATATCAGATTTGGCAAAAGAGTGCAATTCAGCCAGAAACGTAATTTTTGACCCAGAGCTCAGTTTTGAATTACATACACATGTTAGTGGTGTCCTGAGTCGGGGAAGCTAAAAAACCACTCCATTCGCTGATCTGAGCTTTCCCTGAGGAGATAGACCAAAGCTTACATCAGAATTAGCAAAAGAGCCTAATTCAGCCAGAAATGTAACTTTTGACCCAGAACACAGTTTCGAATAACATACACATGTTACTGGTGTTCTGTCGGGGAATGTAAAAAAAGCCACAGCATTCGCTGATATGAGCTTTCACTGAGGAGTTAGACCAAAGTTTATATTAGAATTGGCAAAAGAGCCTAATTCAGCCAGAAACGTAACTTTTGACTCAGAGCTCAGTTTCGAACAACATACAAAGTTTTGTAGTATCCTGAGTCGGGAAACCTAGAAAACCACTCCATTCGCTGATCTGAGCTTTCCCTGAGGAGTTAGACGAAAGCTTATATTAGAATTGGCAAAATAGCACAATTCAACAAGAAACGTAACTTTTGACCCAGAGCTCAGTTTCCAATAACATGCAATTGTTAGTGGAGTCCTGAGTCGGGGAAGCTAAAAAACCACTCTATTCGCTTATCTGAGCTTTCACTGAGGAGTTAGACCAAAGCTTATATCAGATTTGGCAAAAAAGTGCAATTCAGCCAGAAACGTAACTTTTGACCCAGAGCTCAGTTTTGAATTACATACACATGTTAGTGGTGTCCTGAGTCGGGGAAGCTAAAAAACCACTCCATTCGCTGATCTGAGCTTTCCCTGAGGAGTTAGACCAAAGCTTATATTAGAATTGGCAAAAGAGCCCAATTCAGCCAGAAATGTAACTTTTGACCCAGAGCTCAGTTTTGAAAAACATACATATGTTAGTGGTGTCCTGAGTCGGGGAAGCTAAAAAACCACTCCATTCGCTGATCTGAGCTTTCCCTAAGGAGTTAGACCAAAGCTTATATCAGATTTGGCAAAAGAGTGCAATTCAGCCAGAAACGTAACTTTTGACACAGAGCTCAGTTTCGAACAACATACATATGTTAGTGGAGTCCTGAGTCGGGGAAGCTAAAAAACCACTCCATTCGCTGATCTGAGCTTTCCCTGAGGAGATAGACCAAAGCTTACATCAGAATTAGCAAAAGAGCCTAATTCAGCCAGAAATGTAACTTTTGACCCAGAACACAGTTTCGAATAACATACACATGTTACTGGTGTTCTGTCGGGGAAGGTAAAAAAAGCCACAGCATTCGCTGATATGAGCTTTCACTGAGGAGTTAGACCAAAGTTTATATCAGAATTAGCAAAAGAGCCTAATTCAGCCAGAAACGTAACTTTTGACCCAGAGCTCAGTTTCGAACAACATACAAAGTTTTGTAGTATCCTGAGTCGGGAAACCTAGAAAACCACTCCATTCGCTGATCTGAGCTTTCCCTGAGGAGATAGACGAAAGCTTATATTAGAATTGGCAAAAGAGCCTAATTCAGCCAGAAACGTAACTTTTGACACAGATCTAAGTTTCGAACAACATACAAAGTTTTGTAGTATCCTGAGTCGGGAAAGCTAGAAAACCACTCCATTCGCTGATCTGAGCTTTCCCTGAGGAGTTAGACCAAAGCTTATATTAGAATTGGCAAAATAGAACAATTCAACAAGAAACGTAACTTTTGACCCAGAGCTCAGTTTCGAACAACATACATATGTTAGTGGTGTCCTGAGTCGGGGAAGCTAAAAAACCACTCCATTCGCTGATCTGAGCTTTCCCTAAGGAGTTAGACCAAAGCTTATATCAGATTTGGCAAAAGAGTGCAATTCAGCCAGAAACGTAACTTTTGACCCACAGCGCAGTTTCGAATAACATAAACACGTTAATGGTGTCCTGAGTCGGGGAAGCTAAAAAACCACTCCATTCGCTGATCTGAGCTTTCACTGAGGAGTTAGACCAAAGCTTATATCAGAATTGGCAAAAGAGCCCAATTCAGCCAGAAATGTAACTTTTGACCCAGAGCTCAGTTTTGAAAAACATACATATGTTAGTGGTGTCCTGAGTCGGGGAAGCTAAAAAACCACTCGATTCGCTTATCTGAGCTTTCACTGAGGAGTTAGACCAAAGCTTATATCAGAATTGGCAAAAGAGCCCAATTCAGCCAGAAATGTAACTTTTGACCCACAACGCAGTTTCGAATAACATAAACACGTTAATGGTGTCCAGAGTCGAGGAAGCTAAAAGACCACTCCATTCGAGGATCTGCGCTTTCCCTGAGGAGTTAGACCAAAGCTTATATCAGATTTGGCAAAAGAGTGCAATTCAGCCAGAAACGTAACTTTTGACCCAGAGCTCAGTTTTGAATTACATACACATGTTAGTGGTGTCCTGAGTCGGGGAAGCTAAAAAACCACTCCATTCGCTGATCTGAGCTTTCCCTGAGGAGATAGACCAAAGCTTACATCAGAATTAGCAAAAGAGCCTAATTCAGCCAGAAACGTAACTTTTGACCCAGAGCTCAGTTTCGAACAACATACATATGTCAGTGGTGTCCTGAGTCGGGGAAGCTAAAAAAACCACTCCATTCGCTGATCTGAGCTTTCCCTAAGGAGTTAGACCAAAGCTTATATCAGATTTGGCAAAAGAGTGCAATTCAGCCAGAAACGTAACTTTTGACACAGAGCTCAGTTTCGAACAACATACATATGTTAGTGGAGTCCTGAGTCGGGGAAGCTAAAAAACCACTCTATTCGCTGATCTGAGCTTTCCCTGAGGAGTTAGACCAAAGCTTATATTAGAATTAACAAAATAGCACAATTCAGCCAGAAACGTAACTTTTGACCCAGAGCTCAGTTTCGAACAACATACGTCAGTGGTGTCCTGAGTCGGGGAAGCTAAAAAACCACTCCATTCGCTGATCTGAGCTTTCCCTAAGGAGTTAGACCAAAGCTTATATCAGATTTGGCAAAAGAGTGCAATTCAGCCAGAAACGTAACTTTTGACCCAGAGCTCAGTTTTGAATTACATACACATGTTAGTGGTGTCCTGAGTCGGGGAAGCTAAAAAACCACTCCATTCGCTGATCTGAGCTTTCCCTGAGGAGATAGACGAAAGCTAATATTAGAATTGGCAAAAGAGCCCAATTCAGCCAGAAATGTAACTTTTGACCCAGAGCTCAGTTTTGAAAAACATAAACACATTAATGGTGTCCAGAGTCGAGGAAGCTAAAAGACCACTCCATTCGAGGATCTGCGCTTTCCCTGAGGAGTTAGACCAAAGCTTATATCAGATTTGGCAAAAAAGTGCAATTCAGCCAGAAACGTAACTTTTGACCCAGAGCTCAGTTTTGAATTACATACACATGTTAGTGGTGTCCTGAGTTGGGGAAGCTAAAAAACCACTCCATTCGCTGATCTGAGCTTTCCCTGAGGAGATAGACCAAAGCTTACATCAGAATTAGCAAAAGAGCCTAATTCAGCCAGAAACGTAACTTTTGACCCAGAGCTCAGTTTCGAACAACATACATATGTTAGTGGTGTCCTGAGTCGGGGAAGCTAAAAAAACCACTCCATTCGCTGATCTGAGCTTTCCCTAAGGAGTTAGACCAAAGCTTATATCAGATTTGGCAAAAGAGTGCAATTCAGCCAGAAACGTAACTTTTGACACAGAGCTCAGTTTCGAACAACATACATATGTTAGTGGAGTCCTGAGTCGGGGAAGCTAAAAAACCACTCCATTCGCTGATCTGAGCTTTCCCTGAGGAGTTAGACCAAAGCTTATATTAGAATTAACAAAATAGCACAATTCAGCCAGAAACGTAACTTTTGACCCAGAGCTCAGTTTCGAACAACATACATATGTTAGTGGTGTCCTGAGTCGGGGAAGCTAAAAAACCACTCCATTCGCTGATCTGAGCTTTCCCTAAGGAGTTAGACCAAAGCTTATATCAGATTTGGCAAAAGAGTGCAATTCAGCCAGAAACGTAATTTTTGACCCAGAGCTCAGTTTTGAATTACATACACATGTTAGTGGTGTCCTGAGTCGGGGAAGCTAAAAAACCACTCCATTCGCTGATCTGAGTTTTCCCTGAGGAGATAGACCAAAGCTTACATCAGAATTAGCAAAAGAGCCTAATTCAGCCAGAAATGTAACTTTTGACCCAGAACACAGTTTCGAATAACATACACATGTTAGTGGTGTCCTGAGTCGGGGAAGCTAAAAAACCACTCCATTCGCTGATCTGAGCTTTCCCTAAGGAGTTAGACCAAAGCTTATATCAGATTTGGCAAAAGAGTGCAATTCAGCCAGAAACGTAACTTTTGACACAGAGCTCAGTTTCGAACAACATACATATGTTAGTGGAGTCCTGAGTCGGGGAAGCTAAAAAACCACTCCATTCGCTGATCTGAGCTTTCCCTGAGGAGTTAGACCAAAGCTTATATTAGAATTAACAAAATAGCACAATTCAGCCAGAAACGTAACTTTTGACCCAGAGCTCAGTTTCGAACAACATACATATGTTAGTGGTGTCCTGAGTCGGGGAAGCTAAAAAACCACTCCATTCGCTGATCTGAGCTTTCCCTAAGGAGTTAGACCAAAGCTTATATCAGATTTGGCAAAAGAGTGCAATTCAGCCAGAAACGTAATTTTTGACCCAGAGCTCAGTTTTGAATTACATACACATGTTAGTGGTGTCCTGAGTCGGGGAAGCTAAAAAACCACTCCATTCGCTGATCTGAGTTTTCCCTGAGGAGATAGACCAAAGCTTACATCAGAATTAGCAAAAGAGCCTAATTCAGCCAGAAATGTAACTTTTGACCCAGAACACAGTTTCGAATAACATACACATGTTACTGGTGTTCTGTCGGGGAATGTAAAAAAAGCCACAGCATTCGCTGATATGAGCTTTCACTGAGGAGTTAGACCAAAGTTTATATTAGAATTGGCAAAAGAGCCTAATTCAGCCAGAAACGTAACTTTTGACTCAGAGCTCAGTTTCGAACAACATACAAAGTTTTGTAGTATCCTGAGTCGGGAAACCTAGAAAACCACTCCATTCGCTGATCTGAGCTTTCCCTGAGGAGTTAGACGAAAGCTTATATTAGAATTGGCAAAATAGCACAATTCAACAAGAAACGTAACTTTTGACCCAGAGCTCAGTTTCCAATAACATACAATTGTTAGTGGAGTCCTGAGTCGGGGAAGCTAAAAAACCACTCCATTCGCTTATCTGAGCTTTCACTGAGGAGTTAGACCAAAGCTTATATCAGAATTGGCAAAAGCCCAATTCAGCCAGAAATGTAACTTTTGACCCACAACGCAGTTTCGAATAACATAAACACGTTAATGGTGTCCAGAGTCGAGGAAGCTAAAAGACCACTCCATTCGAGGATCTGCGCTTTCCCTGAGGAGTTAGACCAAAGCTTATATCAGATTTGGCAAAAGAGTGCAATTCAGCCAGAAACGTAACTTTTGACCCAGAGCTCAGTTTTGAATTACATACACATGTTAGTGGTGTCCTGAGTCGGGGAAGCTAAAAAACCACTCCATTCGCTGATCTGAGCTTTCCCTGAGGAGATAGACCAAAGCTTACATCAGAATTAGCAAAAGAGCCTAATTCAGCCAGAAACGTAACTTTTGACCCAGAGCTCAGTTTCGAACAACATACATATGTCAGTGGTGTCCTGAGTCGGGGAAGCTAAAAAAACCACTCCATTCGCTGATCTGAGCTTTCCCTAAGGAGTTAGACCAAAGCTTATATCAGATTTGGCAAAAGAGTGCAATTCAGCCAGAAACGTAACTTTTGACACAGAGCTCAGTTTCGAACAACATACATATGTTAGTGGAGTCCTGAGTCGGGGAAGCTAAAAAACCACTCCATTCGCTGATCTGAGCTTTCCCTGAGGAGTTAGACCAAAGCTTATATTAGAATTAACAAAATAGCACAATTCAGCCAGAAACGTAACTTTTGACCCAGAGCTCAGTTTCGAACAACATACATATGTTAGTGGTGTCCTGAGTCGGGGAAGCTAAAAAACCACTCCATTCGCTGATCTGAGCTTTCCCTAAGGAGTTAGACCAAAGCTTATATCAGATTTGGCAAAAGAGTGCAATTCAGCCAGAAACGTAACTTTTGACCCAGAGCTCAGTTTTGAATTACATACACATGTTAGTGGTGTCCTGAGTCGGGGAAGCTAAAAAACCACTCCATTCGCTGATCTGAGCTTTCCCTGAGGAGATAGACCAAAGCTTACATCAGAATTAGCAAAAGAGCCTAATTCAGCCAGAAATGTAACTTTTGACCCAGAACACAGTTTCGAATAACATACACATGTTACTGGTGTTCTGTCGGGGAAGGTAAAAAAAGCCACAGCATTCGCTGATATGAGCTTTCACAGAGGAGTTAGACCAAAACTTATATCAGAATTAGCAAAAGAGCCTAATTCAGCCAGAAACGTAACTTTTGACCCAGAGCTCAGTTTCGAACAACATACAAAGTTTTGTAGTATCCTGAGTCGGGAAACCTAGAAAACCACTCCATTCGCTGATCTGAGCTTTCCCTGAGGAGTTAGACGAAAGCTTATATTAGAATTGGCAAAATAGCACAATTCAACAAGAAACGTAACTTTTGACCCACAGCTCAGTTTCCAATAACATACAATTGTTAGTGGAGTCTTGAGTCGGGGAAGCTAAAAAACCACTCCATTCGCTGATCTGAGCTTTCACTGAGGAGTTAGACCAAAGCTTATATCAGAATTAGCAAAAGAGCCTAATTCAGCCAGAAACGTAACTTTTGACCCAGAACTCAGTTTCGAACAACATACAAAGTTTTGTAGTATCCTGAGTCGGGAAACCTAGAAAACCACTCCATTCGCTGATCTGAGCTTTCCCTGAGGAGTTAGACCAAAGCTTATATCAGATTTGGCAGAAGAGTGCAATTCAGCCAGAAACGTAACTTTTGACCCACAACGCAGTTTCGAATAACATAAACACGTTAATGGTGTCCTGAGTCGGGGAAGCTAAAAAACCACTCCATTCGCTGATCTGAGCTTTCCCTGAGGAGATAGACCAAAGCTTACATCAGAATTAGCAAAAGAGCCTAATTCAGCAAGAAATGTAACTTTTGACCCAGAACACAGTTTCAAATAACATACACATGTTACTGGTGTTCTGTCGGGGAAGGTAAAAAAAGCCAAACCATTCGCTGATCTGAGCTTTCACTGAGGAGTTAGACCAAAGCTTATATCAGATTTGGCAAAAGAGTGCAATTCAGCCAGAAACGTAACTTTTGACCCACAACGCAGTTTCGAATAACATAAACACGTTAATGGTGTCCTGAGTCGGGGAAGCTAAAAAACCACTCCATTCGCTGATCTGAGCTTTCCCTGAGGTGATAGACGAAAGCTTATATTAGAATTGGCAAAAGAGCCTAATTCAGCCAGAAACGTAACTTTTGACTCAGAGCTCAGTTTCGAACAACATACAAAGTTTTGTAGTATCCTGAGTCGGGAAACCTAGAAAACCACTCCATTCGCTGATCTGAGCTTTCCCTGAGGAGTTAGACGAAAGCTTATATTAGAATTGGCAAAATAGCACAATTCAACAAGAAACGTAACTTTTGACCCAGAGCTCAGTTTCCAATAACATACAATTGTTAGTGGAGTCCTGAGTCGGGGAAGCTAAAAAACCACTCCATTCGCTTATCTGAGCTTTCACTGAGGAGTTAGACCAAAGCTTATATCAGAATTGGCAAAAGAGCCCAATTCAGCCAGAAATGTAACTTTTGACCCAGAGCTCAGTTTTGAAAAACATAAACACATTAATGGTGTCCAGAGT
The DNA here is from genome assembly GCF_964273705.1 of Natrix helvetica. Lineage (NCBI taxonomy): Eukaryota > Metazoa > Chordata > Lepidosauria > Squamata > Natricidae > Natrix > Natrix helvetica. Next base: position 3,927,383 of record NC_138559.1, on the reverse strand, counting down.
CGAGGAAGCTAAAAGACCACTCCATTCGAGAATCTGCGCTTTCCCTGAGGAGTTAGACCAAAGCTTATATCAGATTTGGCAAAAGAGTGCAATTCAGCCAGAAACGTAACTTTTGACCCAGAGCTCAGTTTTGAATTACATACACATGTTAGTGGTGTCCTGAGTCGGGGAAGCTAAAAAACCACTCCATTCGCTGATCTGAGCTTTCCCTGAGGAGTTAGACCAAAGCTTATATTAGAATTAACAAAATAGCACAATTCAGCCAGAAACGTAACTTTTGACCCAGAGCTCAGTTTCGAACAACATACACATGTTACTGGTGTTCTGTCGGGGAAGGTAAAAAAAGCCACAGCATTCGCTGATATGAGCTTTCACTGAGGAGTTAGACCAAAGCTTATATCAGAATTAGCAAAAGAGCCTAATTCAGCCAGAAACGTAACTTTTGACCCAGAGCTCAGTTTCGAACAACATACAAAGTTTTGTAGTATCCTGAGTCGGGAAACCTAGACAACCACTCCATTCGCTGATCTGAGCTTTCCCTGAGGAGTTAGACGAAAGCTTATATTAGAATTGGCAAAATAGCACAATTCAACAAAAAACGTAACTTTTGACCCAGAGCTCAGTTTCCAATAACATACAATTGTTAGTGGAGTCCTGAGTCGGGGAAGCTAAAAAACCACTCCATTCGCTGATCTGAGCTTTCCCTGAGGAGTTAGACCAAAGCTTATATTAGAATTAACAAAATAGCACAATTCAGCCAGAAACGTAACTTTTGACCCAGAGCTCAGTTTCGATCAACATACATATGTTAGTGGTGTCCTGAGTCGGGGAAGCTAAAAAACCACTCCATTCGCTGATCTGAGCTTTCCCTAAGGAGTTAGACCAAAGCTTATATCAGATTTGGCAAAAGAGTGCAATTCAGCCAGAAACGTAACTTTTGACCCAGAGCTCAGTTTTGAATTACATACACATGTTAGTGGTGTCCTGAGTCGGGGAAGCTAAAAAACCACTCCATTCGCTGATCTGAGCTTTCCCTGAGGAGATAGACCAAAGCTTACATCAGAATTAGCAAAAGAGCCTAATTCAGCCAGAAATGTAACTTTTGACCCAGAACACAGTTTCGAATAACATACACATGTTACTGGTGTTCTGTCGGGAAAGGTAAAAAAAGCCACAGCATTCGCTGAAATGAGCTTTCACTGAGGAGTTAGACCAAAGCTTATATCAGAATTAGCAAAAGAGCCTAATTCAGCCAGAAACGTAACTTTTGACCCAGAGCTCAGTTTCGAACAACATACAAAGTTTTGTAGTATCCTGAGTCGGGAAACCTAGAAAACCACTCCATTCGCTGATCTGAGCTTTCCCTAAGGAGTTAGACCAAAGCTTATATCAGATTTGGCAGAAGAGTGCAATTCAGCCAGAAACGTAACTTTTGACCCACAACGCAGTTTCGAATAACATAAACACGTTAATGGTGTCCTGAGTCGGGGAAGCTAAAAAACCACTCCATTCGCTGATCTGAGCTTTCCCTGAGGAGATAGACCAAAGCTTACATCAGAATTAGCAAAAGAGCCTAATTCAGCAAGAAATGTAACTTTTGACCCAGAACACAGTTTCAAATAACATACACATGTTACTGGTGTTCTGTCGGGGAAGGTAAAAAAAGCCAAACCATTCGCTGATATGAGCTTTCACTGAGGAGTTAGACCAAAGCTTATATCAGATTTGGCAAAAGAGTGCAATTCAGCCAGAAACGTAACTTTTGACCCACAACGCAGTTTCGAATAACATAAACACGTTAATGGTGTCCTGAGTCGGGGAAGCTAAAAAACCACTCCATTCGCTGATCTGAGCTTTCCCTGAGGTGATAGACGAAAGCTTATATTAGAATTGGCAAAAGAGCCTAATTCAGCCAGAAACGTAACTTTTGACTCAGAGCTCAGTTTCGAACAACATACAAAGTTTTGTAGTATCCTGAGTCGGGAAACCTAGAAAACCACTCCATTCGCTGATCTGAGCTTTCCCTGAGGAGTTAGACGAAAGCTTATATTAGAATTGGCAAAATAGCACAATTCAACAAGAAACGTAACTTTTGACCCAGAGCTCAGTTTCCAATAACATACAATTGTTAGTGGAGTCCTGAGTCGGGGAAGCTAAAAAACCACTCCATTCGCTTATCTGAGCTTTCACTGAGGAGTTAGACCAAAGCTTATATCAGAATTGGCAAAAGAGCCCAATTCAGCCAGAAATGTAACTTTTGACCCAGAGCTCAGTTTTGAAAAACATAAACACATTAATGGTGTCCAGAGTCGAGGAAGCTAAAAGACCACTCCATTCGAGAATCTGCGCTTTCCCTGAGGAGTTAGACCAAAGCTTATATCAGATTTGGCAAAAGAGTGCAATTCAGCCAGAAACGTAACTTTTGACCCAGAGCTCAGTTTTGAATTACATACACATGTTAGTGGTGTCCTGAGTCGGGGAAGCTAAAAAACCACTCCATTCGCTGATCTGAGCTTTCCCTGAGGAGATAGACCAAAGCTTACATCAGAATTAGCAAAAGAGCCTAATTCAGCCAGAAACGTAACTTTTGACCCAGAGCTCAGTTTCGAACAACATACATATGTTAGTGGTGTCCTGAGTCGGGGAAGCTAAAAAAACCACTCCATTCGCTGATCTGAGCTTTCCCTAAGGAGTTAGACCAAAGCTTATATCAGATTTGGCAAAAGAGTGCAATTCAGCCAGAAACGTAACTTTTGACACAGAGCTCAGTTTCGAACAACATACATATGTTAGTGGAGTCCTGAGTCGGGGAAGCTAAAAAACCACTCCATTCGCTGATCTGAGCTTTCACTGAGGAGTTAGACCAAAGCTTACATCAGAATTAGCAAAAGAGCCTAATTCAGCCAGAAATGTAACTTTTGACCCAGAACACAGTTTCGAATAACATACACATGTTACTGGTGTTCTGTCGGGGAAGGTAAAAAAAGCCACAGCATTCGCTGATATGAGCTTTCACTGAGGAGTTAGACCAAAGCTTATATCAGAATTAGCAAAAGAGCCTAATTCAGCCAGAAACGTAACTTTTGACCCAGAGCTCAGTTTCGAACAACATACAAAGTTTTGTAGTATCCTGAGTCGGGAAACCTAGACAACCACTCCATTCGCTGATCTGAGCTTTCCCTGAGGAGTTAGACGAAAGCTTATATTAGAATTGGCAAAATAGCACAATTCAACAAAAAACGTAACTTTTGACCCAGAGCTCAGTTTCCAATAACATACAATTGTTAGTGGAGTCCTGAGTCAGGTAAGCTAAAAAACCACTCCATTCGCTGATCTGAGCTTTCACTGAGGAGTTAGACCAAAGCTTACATCAGAATTAGCAAAAGAGCCTAATTCAGCCAGAAACGTAACTTTTGACCCACAACGCAGTTTCGAATAACATAAACACGTTAATGGTGTCCTGAGTCGGGGAAGCTAAAAAACCACTCCATTCGCTGATCTGAGCTTTCCCTGAGGAGATAGACGAAAGCTTATATTAGAATTGGCAAAAGAGCCTAATTCAGCCAGAAACGTAACTTTTGACTCAGAGCTCAGTTTCGAAGAACATACAAAGTTTTGTAGTATCCTGAGTCGGGAAACCTAGAAAACCACTCCATTCGCTGATCTGAGCTTTCCCTGAGGAGTTAGACGAAAGCTTATATTAGAATTGGCAAAATAGCACAATTCAACAAGAAACGTAACTTTTGACCCAGAGCTCAGTTTCCAATAACATACAATTGTTAGTGGAGTCCTGAGTCGGGGAAGCTAAAAAACCACTCCATTCGCTTATCTGAGCTTTCACTGAGGAGTTAGACCAAAGCTTATATCAGAATTGGCAAAAGAGCCCAATTCAGCCAGAAATGTAACTTTTGACCCAGAGCTCAGTTTTGAAAAACATAAACACATTAATGGTGTCCAGAGTCGAGGAAGCTAAAAGACCACTCCATTCGAGGATCTGCGCTTTCCCTGAGGAGTTAGACCAAAGCTTATATCAGATTTGGCAAAAGAGTGCAATTCAGCCAGAAACGTAACTTTTGACCCAGAGCTCAGTTTTGAATTACATACACATGTTAGTGGTGTCCTGAGTCGGGGAAGCTAAAAAACCACTCCATTCGCTGATCTGAGCTTTCCCTGAGGAGATAGACCAAAGCTTACATCAGAATTAGCAAAAGAGCCTAATTCAGCCAGAAACGTAACTTTTGACCCAGAGCTCAGTTTCGAACAACATACATATGTTAGTGGAGTCCTGAGTCGGGGAAGCTAAAAAACCACTCCATTCGCTGATCTGAGCTTTCCCTGAGGAGTTAGACCAAAGCTTATATTAGAATTAACAAAATAGCACAATTCAGCCAGAAACGTAACTTTTGACCCAGAGCTCAGTTTCGAACAACATACATATGTTAGTGGTGTCCTGAGTCGGGGAAGCTAAAAAACCACTCCATTCGCTGATCTGAGCTTTCCCTAAGGAGTTAGACCAAAGCTTATATCAGATTTGGCAAAAGAGTGCAATTCAGCCAGAAACGTAACTTTTGACCCAGAGCTCAGTTTTGAATTACATACACATGTTAGTGGTGTCCTGAGTCGGGGAAGCTAAAAAACCACTCCATTCGCTGATCTGAGCTTTCCCTGAGGAGATAGACCAAAGCTTACATCAGAATTAGCAAAAGAGCCTAATTCAGCCAGAAATGTAACTTTTGACCCAGAACACAGTTTCGAATAACATACACATGTTACTGGTGTTCTGTCGGGGAAGGTAAAAAAAGCCACAGCATTCGCTGATATGAGCTTTCACTCAGGAGTTAGACCAAAGTTTATATCAGAATTAGCAAAAGAGCCTAATTCAGCCAGAAACGTAACTTTTGACCCAGAGCTCAGTTTCGAACAACATACAAAGTTTTGTAGTATCCTGAGTCGGGAAACCTAGAAAACCACTCCATTCGCTGATCTGAGCTTTCCCTGAGGAGATAGACGAAAGCTTATATTAGAATTGGCAAAAGAGCCTAATTCAGCCAGAAACGTAACTTTTGACTCAGAGCTCAGTTTCGAACAACATACAAAGTTTTGTAGTATCCTGAGTCGGGAAACCTAGAAAACCACTCCATTAGCTGATCTGAGCTTTCCCTGAGGAGTTAGACGAAAGCTTATATTAGAATTGGCAAAATAGCACAATTCAAGAAGAAACGTAACTTTTGACCCAGAGCTCAGTTTCCAATAACATACAATTGTTAGTGGAGTCCTGAGTCGGGGAAGCTAAAAAACCACTCCATTCGCTTATCTGAGCTTTCACTGAGGAGTTAGACCAAAGCTTATATCAGAATTGGCAAAAGAGCCCAATTCAGCCAGAAATGTAACTTTTGACCCACAACGCAGTTTCGAATAACATAAACACGTTAATGGTGTCCAGAGTCGAGGAAGCTAAAAGACCACTCCATTCGAGGATCTGCGCTTTCCCTGAGGAGTTAGACCAAAGCTTATATCAGATTTGGCAAAAGAGTGCAATTCAGCCAGAAACGTAACTTTTGACCCAGAGCTCAGTTTTGAATTGCATACACATGTTAGTGGTGTCCTGAGTCGGGGAAGCTAAAAAACCACTCCATTCGCTGATCTGAGCTTTCCCTGAGGAGATAGACCAAAGCTTACATCAGAATTAGCAAAAGAGCCTAATTCAGCCAGAAACGTAACTTTTGACCCAGAGCTCAGTTTCGAACAACATACATATGTCAGTGGTGTCCTGAGTCGGGAAGCTAAAAAAACCACTCCATTCGCTGATCTGAGCTTTCCCTAAGGAGTTAGACCAAAGCTTATATCAGATTTGGCAAAAGAGTGCAATTCAGCCAGAAACGTAACTTTTGACACAGAGCTCAGTTTCGAACAACATACATATGTTAGTGGAGTCCTGAGTCGGGGAAGCTAAAAAACCACTCCATTCACTGATCTGAGCTTTCCCTAAGGAGTTAGACCAAAGCTTATATCAGATTTGGCAAAAGAGTGCAATTCAGCCAGAAACGTAACTTTTGACACAGAGCTCAGTTTCGAACAACATACATATGTTAGTGGAGTCCTGAGTCGGGGAAGCTAAAAAACTACTCCATTCGCTGATCTGAGCTTTCCCTGAGGAGTTAGACCAAAGCTTATATTAGAATTGGCAAAATAGCACAATTCAGCCAGAAACGTAACTTTTGACCCAGTGCTCAGTTTCGAACAACATACATATGTTACTGGTGTTCTGTCGGGGAAGGTAAAAAAAGCCAAACCATTCGCTGATATGAGCTTTCACTGAGGAGTTAGACCAAAGCTTATATCAGATTTGGCAAAAGAGTGCAATTCAGCCAGAAACGTAACTTTTGACCCACAACGCAGTTTCGAATAACATAAACACGTTAATGGTGTCCTGAGTCGGGGAAGGTAAAAAAAGCCAAACCATTCGCTGAGGAGTTAGACCAAAGCTTATATCAGATTTGGCAAAAGAGTGCAATTCAGCCAGAAACGTAACTTTTGACCCACAACGCAGTTTCGAATAACATAAACACGTTAATGGTGTCCTGAGTCGGGGAAGCTAAAAAACCACTCCATTCGCTGATCTGAGCTTTCCCTGAGGAGATAGACCAAAGCTTATATCAGATTTGGCAAAAGAGTGCAATTCAGCCAGAAACGTAACTTTTGACACAGAGCTCAGTTTCGAACAACATACATATGTTAGTGGAGTCCTGAGTCGGGGAAGGTAAAAAACCACTCCATTCGCTGATCTGAGCTTTCCCTAAGGAGTTAGACCAAAGCTTATATCAGATTTGGCAAAAGAGTGCAATTCAGCCAGAAACGTAACTTTTGACACAGAGCTCAGTTTCGAACAACATACATATGTTAGTGGAGTCCTGAGTCAGGGAAGCTAAAAAACTACTCCATTCGCTGATCTGAGCTTTCCCTGAGGAGTTAGACCAAAGCTTATATTAGAATTGGCAAAATAGCACAATTCAGCCAGAAACGTAACTTTTGACCCAGTGCTCAGTTTCGAACAACATACATATGTTACTGGTGTTCTGTCGGGGAAGGTAAAAAAAGCCAAACCATTCGCTGAGGAGTTAGACCAAAGCTTATATCAGATTTGGCAAAAGAGTGCAATTCAGCCAGAAACGTAACTTTTGACCCACAACGCAGTTTCGAATAACATAAACACGTTAATGGTGTCCTGAGTCGGGGAAGCTAAAAAACCACTCCATTCGCTGATCTGAGCTTTCACTGAGGAGTTAGACCAAAGCTTATATCAGAATTGGCAAAAGAGCCCAATTCAGCCAGAAATGTAACTTTTGACCCAGAGCTCAGTTTTGAAAAACATAAAGACATTAATGGTGTCCAGAGTCGAGGAAGCTAAAAGACCACTCCATTCGCTGATCTGAGCTTTCCCTGAGGAGATAGACCAAAGCTTACATCAGAATTAGCAAAAGAGCCTAATTCAGCCAGAAACGTAACTTTTGACCCAGAGCTCAGTTTCGAACAACATACATATGTTAGTGGAGTCCTGAGTCGGGGAAGCTAAAAAACCACTCCATTCGCTGATCTGAGCTTTCCCTGAGGAGTTAGACCAAAGCTTATATTAGAATTAACAAAATAGCACAATTCAGCCAGAAACGTAACTTTTGACCCAGAGCTCAGTTTCGAACAACATACATATGTTAGTGGTGTCCTGAGTCGGGGAAGCTAAAAAACCACTCCATTCGCTGATCTGAGCTTTCCCTAAGGAGTTAGACCAAAGCTTATATCAGATTTGGCAAAAGAGTGCAATTCAGCCAGAAACGTAACTTTTGACCCAGAGCTCAGTTTTGAATTACATACACATGTTAGTGGTGTCCTGAGTCGGGGAAGCTAAAAAACCACTCCATTCGCTGATCTGAGCTTTCCCTGAGGAGATAGACCAAAGCTTACATCAGAATTAGCAAACGAGCCTAATTCAGCCAGAAATGTAACTTTTGACCCAGAACACAGTTTCGAATAACATACACATGTTACTGGTGTTCTGTCGGGGAAGGTAAAAAAAGCCACAGCATTCGCTGATATGAGCTTTCACTGAGGAGTTAGACCAAAGTTTATATCAGAATTAGCAAAAGAGCCTAATTCAGCCAGAAACGTAACTTTTGACCCAGAGCTCAGTTTCGAAGAACATACAAAGTTTTGTAGTATCCTGAGTCGGGAAACCTAGAAAACCACTCCATTCGCTGATCTGAGCTTTCCCTGAGGAGATAGACGAAAGCTTAGAATTGGCAAAAGAGCCTAATTCAGCCAGAAACGTAACTTTTGACTCAGAGCTCAGTTTCGAACAACATACAAAGTTTTGTAGTATCCTGAGTCGGGAAACCTAGAAAACCACTCCATTCGCTGATCTGAGCTTTCCCTGAGGAGTTAGACGAAAGCTTATATTAGAATTGGCAAAATAGCACAATTCAACAAGAAACGTAACTTTTGACCCAGAGCTCAGTTTCCAATAACATACAATTGTTAGTGGAGTCCTGAGTCGGGGAAGCTAAAAAACCACTCCATTCGCTGATCTGAGCTTTCACTGAGGAGTTAGACCAAAGCTTATATCAGAATTAGCAAAAGAGCCCAATTCAGCCAGAAATGTAACTTTTGACCCACAACGCAGTTTCGAATAACATAAACACGTTAATGGTGTCCAGAGTCGAGGAAGCTAAAAAAACCACTCCATTCGCTGATCTGAGCTTTCCCTAAGGAGTTAGACCAAAGCTTATATCAGATTTGGCAAAAGAGTGCAATTCAGCCAGAAACGTAACTTTTGACACAGAGCTCAGTTTCGAACAACATACATATGTTAGTGGAGTCCTGAGTCGGGGAAGCTACAAAACCACTCCATTTGCTGATCTGAGCTTTCCCTAAGGAGTTAGACCAAAGCTTATATCAGATTTGGCAAAAGAGTGCAATTCAGCCAGAAACGTAACTTTTGACACAGAGCTCAGTTTCGAACAACATACATATGTTAGTGGAGTCCTGAGTCGGGGAAGCTAAAAAACTACTCCATTCGCTGATCTGAGCTTTCCCTGAGGAGTTAGACCAAAGCTTATATTAGAATTGGCAAAATAGCACAATTCAGCCAGAAACGTAACTTTTGACCCAGTGCTCAGTTTCGAACAACATACATATGTTACTGGTGTTCTGTCGGGGAAGGTAAAAAAAGCCAAACCATTCGCTGATATGAGCTTTCACTGAGGAGTTAGACCAAAGCTTATATCAGATTTGGCAAAAGAGTGCAATTCAGCCAGAAACGTAACTTTTGACCCACAACGCAGTTTCGAATAACATAAACACGTTAATGGTGTCCTGAGTCGGGGAAGCTAAAAAACCACTCCATTCGCTGATCTGAGCTTTCCCTGAGGAGATAGACCAAAGCTTACACCAGAATTAGCAAAAGAGCCTAATTCAGCCAGAAACGTAACTTTTGACTCAGAGCTCAGTTTCGAACAACATACAAAGTTTTGTAGTATCCTGAGTCGGGAAACCTAGAAAACCACTCCATTCGCTGATCTGAGCTTTCCCTGAGGAGTTAGACGAAAGCTTATATTAGAATTGGCAAAATAGCACAATTCAACAAGAAACGTAACTTTTGACCCAGAGCTCAGTTTCCAATAACATACAATTGTTAGTGGAGTCCTGAGTCAGGGAAGCTAAAAAACCACTCTATTCGCTTATCTGAGCTTTCACTGAGGAGTTAGACCAAAGCTTATATCAGAATTGGCAAAAGAGCCCAATTCAGCCAGAAATGTAACTTTTGACCCAGAGCTCAGTTTTGAAAAACATAAAGACATTAATGGTGTCCAGAGTCGAGGAAGCTAAAAGACCACTCCATTCGAGGATCTGCGCTTTCCCTGAGGAGTTAGACCAAAGCTTATATCAGATTTGGCAAAAGAGTGCAATTCAGCCAGAAACGTAACTTTTGACCCAGAGCTCAGTTTTGAATTACATACACATGTTAGTGGTGTCCTGAGTCGGGGAAGCTAAAAAAACCACTCCATTCGCTGATCTGAGCTTTCCCTAAGGAGTTAGACCAAAGCTTATATCAGATTTGGCAAAAGAGTGCAATTCAGCCAGAAACGTAACTTTTGACACAGAGCTCAGTTTCGAACAACATACATATGTTAGTGGAGTCCTGAGTCGGGGAAGCTAAAAAACCACTCCATTCGCTGATCTGAGCTTTCCCTGAGGAGTTAGACCAAAGCTTATATTAGAATTAACAAAATAGCACAATTCAGCCAGAAACGTAACTTTTGACCCAGAGCTCAGTTTCGAACAACATACATATGTTAGTGGTGTCCTGAGTCGGGGAAGCTAAAAAACCACTCCATTCGCTGATCTGAGCTTTCCCTAAGGAGTTAGACCAAAGCTTATATCAGATTTGGCAAAAGAGTGCAATTCAGCCAGAAACGTAACTTTTGACACAGAGCTCAGTTTCGAACAACATACATATGTTAGTGGAGTCCTGAGTCGGGGAAGGTAAAAAACCACTCCATTCGCTGATCTGAGCTTTCCCTAAGGAGTTAGACCAAAGCTTATATCAGATTTGGCAAAAGAGTGCAATTCAGCCAGAAACGTAACTTTTGACACAGAGCTCAGTTTCGAACAACATACATATGTTAGTGGAGTCCTGAGTCAGGGAAGCTAAAAAACTACTCCATTCGCTGATCTGAGCTTTCCCTGAGGAGTTAGACCAAAGCTTATATTAGAATTGGCAAAATAGCACAATTCAGCCAGAAACGTAACTTTTGACCCAGTGCTCAGTTTCGAACAACATACATATGTTACTGGTGTTCTGTCGGGGAAGGTAAAAAAAGCCAAACCATTCGCTGAGGAGTTAGACCAAAGCTTATATCAGATTTGGCAAAAGAGTGCAATTCAGCCAGAAACGTAACTTTTGACCCACAACGCAGTTTCGAATAACATAAACACGTTAATGGTGTCCTGAGTCGGGGAAGCTAAAAAACCACTCCATTCGCTGATCTGAGCTTTCCCTGAGGAGATAGACCAAAGCTTACATCAGAATTAGCAAAAGAGCCTAATTCAGCCAGAAACGTAACTTTTGACTCAGAGCTCAGTTTCGAACAACATACAAAGTTTTGTAGTATCCTGAGTCGGGAAACCTAGAAAACCACTCCATTCGCTGATCTGAGCTTTCCCTGAGGAGTTAGACGAAAGCTTATATTAGAATTGGCAAAATAGCACAATTCAACAAGAAACGTAACTTTTGACCCAGAGCTCAGTTTCCAATAACATACAATTGTTAGTGGAGTCCTGAGTCGGGGAAGCTAAAAAACCACTCTATTCGCTTATCTGAGCTTTCACTGAGGAGTTAGACCAAAGCTTATATCAGAATTGGCAAAAGAGCCCAATTCAGCCAGAAATGTAACTTTTGACCCAGAGCTCAGTTTTGAAAAACATAAAGACATTAATGGTGTCCAGAGTCGAGGAAGCTAAAAGACCACTCCATTCGAGGATCTGCGCTTTCCCTGAGGAGTTAGACCAAAGCTTATATCAGATTTGGCAAAAGAGTGCAATTCAGCCAGAAACGTAACTTTTGACCCAGAGCTCAGTTTTGAATTACATACACATGTTAGTGGTGTCCTGAGTCGGGGAAGCTAAAAAACCACTCCATTCGCTGATCTGAGCTTTCCCTGAGGAGATAGACCAAAGCTTACATCAGAATTAGCAAAAGAGCCTAATTCAGCCAGAAACGTAACTTTTGACCCAGAGCTCAGTTTCGAACAACATACATATGTCACTGGTGTCCTGAGTCGGGGAAGCTAAAAAAACCACTCCATTCGCTGATCTGAGCTTTCCCAAAGGAGTTAGACCAAAGCTTATATCAGAATTGGCAAAAGAGCCCAATTCAGCCAGAAATGTAACTTTTGACCCAGAGCTCAGTTTTGAAAAACATAAAGACATTAATGGTGTCCAGAGTCGAGGAAGCTAAAAGACCACTCCATTCGAGGATCTGCGCTTTCCCTGAGGAGTTAGACCAAAGCTTATATCAGATTTGGCAAAAGAGTGCAATTCAGCCAGAAACGTAACTTTTGACCCAGAGCTCAGTTTTGAATTACATACACATGTTAGTGGTGTCCTGAGTCGGGGAAGCTAAAAAACCACTCCATTCGCTGATCTGAGCTTTCCCTGAGATAGACCAAAGCTTACATCAGAATTAGCAAAAGAGCCTAATTCAGCCAGAAACCTAACTTTTGACACAGATCTAAGTTTCGAATAACATACACATGTTAGTTGTGTCCTTTCGAGGAAGGTAAAAAAAAAAACACCATTCGCTGATATGAGCTTTCCCTGAGGAGTTAGACCAAAGCTTATATCAGAATTGGCAAAAGAGCCCAATTGAGCCACAAACGTAACTTTTGACCCAGAGCTCAGTTTTGAATTACATACATATGTTAGTGGTGTCCTGAGTTGGGGAAGCTAAAAAACCACTCCATTCGCTGATCTGAGCTTTCCCTAAGGAGTTAGACCAAAGCTTATATCAGATTTGGCAAAAGAGTGCAATTCAGCGAGAAACGTAACTTTTGACACAGAGCTCAGTTTCGAACAACATACATATGTTAGTGGAGTCCTGAGTCGGGGAAGCTAAAAAACTACTCCATTCGCTGATCTGAGGTTTCCCTGAGGAGTTAGACCAAAGCTTATATTAGAATTGGCAAAATAGCACAATTCAGCCAGAAACGTAACTTTTGACCCAGTGCTCAATTTCGAACAACATACATATGTTAGTGGTGTCCTGAGTCGGGGAAGCTAAAAAACCACTCCATTCGCTGATCTGAGCTTTCCCTAAGGAGTTAGACCAAAGTTTATATCAGATTTGGCAAAAGAGTACAATTCAGCCAGAAACGTAACTTTTGACCCACAACGCAGTTTCGAATAACATAAACACGTTAATGGTGTTCTGAGTCGGGGAAGCTAAAAAACCACTCCATTCGCTGATCTGAGCTTTCCCTGAGGAGATAGACCAAAGCTTACATCAGAATTAGCAAAAGAGCCTAATTCAGCCAGAAATGTAACTTTTGACCCAGAACACAGTTTCGAATAACATACACATGTTACTGGTGTTCTGTCGGGGAAGGTAAAAAAAGCCACAGCATTCGCTGATATGAGCTTTCACTGAGGAGTTAGACCAAAGCTTATATCAGAATTGGCAAAAGAGCCTAATTCAGCCAGAAACGTAACTTTTGACTCAGAGCTCAGTTTCGAACAACATACAAAGTTTTGTAGTATCCTGAGTCGGGAAACCTAGAAAACCACTCCATTCGCTGATCTGAGCTTTCCCTGAGGAGTTAGACGAAAGCTTATATTAGAATTGGCAAAATAGCACAATTCAGCCAGAAACGTAACTTTTGACCCAGAGCTCAGTTTCGAACAACATACATATGTTAGTGGTGTCCTGAGTCGGGGAAGCTAAAAAACCACTCCATTCGCTGATCTGAGCTTTCCCTAAGGAGTTAGACCAAAGCTTATATCAGATTTGGCAAAAGAGTGCAATTCAGCCAGAAACGTAACTTTTGACCCAGAGCTCAGTTTTGAATTACATACACATGTTAGTGGTGTCCTGAGTCGGGGAAGCTAAAAAACCACTCCATTCGCTGATCTGAGCTTTCCCTGAGGAGATAGACCAAAGCTTACATCAGAATTAGCAAACGAGCCTAATTCAGCCAGAAATGTAACTTTTGACCCAGAACACAGTTTCGAATAACATACACATGTTACTGGTGTTCTGTCGGGGAAGGTAAAAAAAGCCACAGCATTCGCTGATATGAGCTTTCACTGAGGAGTTAGACCAAAGTTTATATCAGAATTAGCAAAAGAGCCTAATTCAGCCAGAAACGTAACTTTTGACCCAGAGCTCAGTTTCGAACAACATACAAAGTTTTGTAGTATCCTGAGTCGGGAAACCTAGAAAACCACTCCATTCGCTGATCTGAGCTTTCCCTGAGGAGATAGACGAAAGCTTATATTAGAATTGGCAAAAGAGCCTAATTCAGCCAGAAACGTAACTTTTGACTCAGAGCTCAGTTTCGAACAACATACAAAGTTTTGTAGTATCCTGAGTCGGGAAACCTAGAAAACCACTCCATTCGCTGATCTGAGCTTTCCCTGAGGAGTTAGACGAAAGCTTATATTAGAATTGGCAAAATAGCAAAATTCAACAAGAAACGTAACTTTTGACCCAGAGCTCAGTTTCCAATAACATACAATTGTTAGTGGAGTCCTGAGTCGGGGAAGCTAAAAAACCACTCCATTCGCTGATCTGAGCTTTCACTGAGGAGTTAGACCAAAGCTTATATCAGAATTAGCAAAAGAGCCCAATTCAGCCAGAAATGTAACTTTTGACCCACAACGCAGTTTCGAATAACATAAACACGTTAATGGTGTCCAGAGTCGAGGAAGCTAAAAAAACCACTCCATTCGCTGATCTGAGCTTTCCCTAAGGAGTTAGACCAAAGCTTATATCAGATTTGGCAAAAGAGTGCAATTCAGCCAGAAACGTAACTTTTGACACAGAGCTCAGTTTCGAACAACATACATATGTTAGTGGAGTCCTGAGTCGGGGAAGCTACAAAACCACTCCATTTGCTGATCTGAGCTTTCCCTAAGGAGTTAGACCAAAGCTTATATCAGATTTGGCAAAAGAGTGCAATTCAGCCAGAAACGTAACTTTTGACACAGAGCTCAGTTTCGAACAACATACATATGTTAGTGGAGTCCTGAGTCGGGGAAGCTAAAAAACTACTCCATTCGCTGATCTGAGCTTTCCCTGAGGAGTTAGACCAAAGCTTATATTAGAATTGGCAAAATAGCACAATTCAGCCAGAAACGTAACTTTTGACCCAGTGCTCAGTTTCGAACAACATACATATGTTACTGGTGTTCTGTCGGGGAAGGTAAAAAAAGCCAAACCATTCGCTGATATGAGCTTTCACTGAGGAGTTAGACCAAAGCTTATATCAGATTTGGCAAAAGAGTGCAATTCAGCCAGAAACGTAACTTTTGACCCACAACGCAGTTTCGAATAACATAAACACGTTAATGGTGTCCTGAGTCGGGGAAGCTAAAAAACCACTCCATTCGCTGATCTGAGCTTTCCCTGAGGAGATAGACCAAAGCTTACACCAGAATTAGCAAAAGAGCCTAATTCAGCCAGAAACGTAACTTTTGACTCAGAGCTCAGTTTCGAACAACATACAAAGTTTTGTAGTATCCTGAGTCGGGAAACCTAGAAAACCACTCCATTCGCTGATCTGAGCTTTCCCTGAGGAGTTAGACGAAAGCTTATATTAGAATTGGCAAAATAGCACAATTCAACAAGAAACGTAACTTTTGACCCAGAGCTCAGTTTCCAATAACATACAATTGTTAGTGGAGTCCTGAGTCGGGGAAGCTAAAAAACCACTCTATTCGCTTATCTGAGCTTTCACTGAGGAGTTAGACCAAAGCTTATATCAGAATTGGCAAAAGAGCCCAATTCAGCCAGAAATGTAACTTTTGACCCAGAGCTCAGTTTTGAAAAACATAAAGACATTAATGGTGTCCAGAGTCGAGGAAGCTAAAAGACCACTCCATTCGAGGATCTGCGCTTTCCCTGAGGAGTTAGACCAAAGCTTATATCAGATTTGGCAAAAGAGTGCAATTCAGCCAGAAACGTAACTTTTGACCCAGAGCTCAGTTTTGAATTACATACACATGTTAGTGGTGTCCTGAGTCGGGGAAGCTAAAAAAACCACTCCATTCGCTGATCTGAGCTTTCCCTAAGGAGTTAGACCAAAGCTTATATCAGATTTGGCAAAAGAGTGCAATTCAGCCAGAAACGTAACTTTTGACACAGAGCTCAGTTTCGAACAACATACATATGTTAGTGGAGTCCTGAGTCGGGGAAGCTAAAAAACCACTCCATTCGCTGATCTGAGCTTTCCCTGAGGAG
Source organism: Natrix helvetica (assembly GCF_964273705.1). Lineage (NCBI taxonomy): Eukaryota > Metazoa > Chordata > Lepidosauria > Squamata > Natricidae > Natrix > Natrix helvetica. Next base: position 3,911,374 of record NC_138559.1, on the reverse strand, counting down.
TTAGACCAAAGCTTATATTAGAATTAACAAAATAGCACAATTCAGCCAGAAACGTAACTTTTGACCCAGAGCTCAGTTTCGAACAACATACATATGTTAGTGGTGTCCTGAGTCGGGGAAGCTAAAAAACCACTCCATTCGCTGATCTGAGCTTTCCCTAAGGAGTTAGACCAAAGCTTATATCAGATTTGGCAAAAGAGTGCAATTCAGCCAGAAACGTAACTTTTGACACAGAGCTCAGTTTCGAACAACATACATATGTTAGTGGAGTCCTGAGTCGGGGAAGGTAAAAAACCACTCCATTCGCTGATCTGAGCTTTCCCTAAGGAGTTAGACCAAAGCTTATATCAGATTTGGCAAAAGAGTGCAATTCAGCCAGAAACGTAACTTTTGACACAGAGCTCAGTTTCGAACAACATACATATGTTAGTGGAGTCCTGAGTCAGGGAAGCTAAAAAACTACTCCATTCGCTGATCTGAGCTTTCCCTGAGGAGTTAGACCAAAGCTTATATTAGAATTGGCAAAATAGCACAATTCAGCCAGAAACGTAACTTTTGACCCAGTGCTCAGTTTCGAACAACATACATATGTTACTGGTGTTCTGTCGGGGAAGGTAAAAAAAGCCAAACCATTCGCTGAGGAGTTAGACCAAAGCTTATATCAGATTTGGCAAAAGAGTGCAATTCAGCCAGAAACGTAACTTTTGACCCACAACGCAGTTTCGAATAACATAAACACGTTAATGGTGTCCTGAGTCGGGGAAGCTAAAAAACCACTCCATTCGCTGATCTGAGCTTTCCCTGAGGAGATAGACCAAAGCTTACATCAGAATTAGCAAAAGAGCCTAATTCAGCCAGAAACGTAACTTTTGACTCAGAGCTCAGTTTCGAACAACATACAAAGTTTTGTAGTATCCTGAGTCGGGAAACCTAGAAAACCACTCCATTCGCTGATCTGAGCTTTCCCTGAGGAGTTAGACGAAAGCTTATATTAGAATTGGCAAAATAGCACAATTCAACAAGAAACGTAACTTTTGACCCAGAGCTCAGTTTCCAATAACATACAATTGTTAGTGGAGTCCTGAGTCGGGGAAGCTAAAAAACCACTCTATTCGCTTATCTGAGCTTTCACTGAGGAGTTAGACCAAAGCTTATATCAGAATTGGCAAAAGAGCCCAATTCAGCCAGAAATGTAACTTTTGACCCAGAGCTCAGTTTTGAAAAACATAAAGACATTAATGGTGTCCAGAGTCGAGGAAGCTAAAAGACCACTCCATTCGAGGATCTGCGCTTTCCCTGAGGAGTTAGACCAAAGCTTATATCAGATTTGGCAAAAGAGTGCAATTCAGCCAGAAACGTAACTTTTGACCCAGAGCTCAGTTTTGAATTACATACACATGTTAGAGGTGTCCTGAGTCGGGGAAGCTAAAAAACCACTCCATTCGCTGATCTGAGCTTTCCCTGAGGAGATAGACCAAAGCTTACATCAGAATTAGCAAAAGAGCCTAATTCAGCCAGAAACGTAACTTTTGACCCAGAGCTCAGTTTCGAACAACATACATATGTCACTGGTGTCCTGAGTCGGGGAAGCTAAAAAAACCACTCCATTCGCTGATCTGAGCTTTCCCTAAGGAGTTAGACCAAAGCTTATATCAGAATTGGCAAAAGAGCCCAATTCAGCCAGAAATGTAACTTTTGACCCAGAGCTCAGTTTTGAAAAACATAAAGACATTAATGGTGTCCAGAGTCGAGGAAGCTAAAAGACCACTCCATTCGAGGATCTGCGCTTTCCCTGAGGAGTTAGACCAAAGCTTATATCAGATTTGGCAAAAGAGTGCAATTCAGCCAGAAACGTAACTTTTGACCCAGAACTCAGTTTTGAATTACATACACATGTTAGTGGTGTCCTGAGTCGGGGAAGCTAAAAAACCACTCCATTCGCTGATCTGAGCTTTCCCTGAGATAGACCAAAGCTTACATCAGAATTAGCAAAAGAGCCTAATTCAGCCAGAAACGTAACTTTTGACACAGATCTAAGTTTCGAATAACATACACATGTTAGTTGTGTCCTTTCGAGGAAGGTAAAAAAAAAACACCATTCGCTGATATGAGCTTTCCCTGAGGAGTTAGACCAAAGCTTATATCAGAATTGGCAAAAGAGCCCAATTGAGCCACAAACGTAACTTTTGACCCAGAGCTCAGTTTTGAATTACATACATATGTTAGTGGTGTCCTGAGTTGGGGAAGCTAAAAAACCACTCCATTCGCTGATCTGAGCTTTCCCTAAGGAGTTAGACCAAAGCTTATATCAGATTTGGCAAAAGAGTGCAATTCAGCGAGAAACGTAACTTTTGACACAGAGCTCAGTTTCGAACAACATACATATGTTAGTGGAGTCCTGAGTCGGGGAAGCTAAAAAACTACTCCATTCGCTGATCTGAGCTTTCCCTGAGGAGTTAGACCAAAGCTTATATTAGAATTGGCAAAATAGCACAATTCAGCCAGAAACGTAACTTTTGACCCAGTGCTCAATTTCGAACAACATACATATGTTAGTGGTGTCCTGAGTCGGGGAAGCTAAAAAACCACTCCATTCGCTGATCTGAGCTTTCCCTAAGGAGTTAGACCAAAGCTTATATCAGATTTGGCAAAAGAGTACAATTCAGCCAGAAACGTAACTTTTGACCCACAACGCAGTTTCGAATAACATAAACACGTTAATGGTGTTCTGAGTCGGGGAAGCTAAAAAACCACTCCATTCGCTGATCTGAGCTTTCCCTGAGGAGATAGACCAAAGCTTACATCAGAATTAGCAAAAGAGCCTAATTCAGCCAGAAATGTAACTTTTGACCCAGAACACAGTTTCGAATAACATACACATGTTACTGGTGTTCTGTCGGGGAAGGTAAAAAAAGCCACAGCATTCGCTGATATGAGCTTTCACTGAGGAGTTAGACCAAAGCTTATATCAGAATTGGCAAAAGAGCCTAATTCAGCCAGAAACGTAACTTTTGACTCAGAGCTCAGTTTCGAACAACATACAAAGTTTTGTAGTATCCTGAGTCGGGAAACCTAGAAAACCACTCCATTCGCTGATCTGAGCTTTCCCTGAGGAGTTAGACGAAAGCTTATATTAGAATTGGCAAAATAGCACAATTCAACAAGAAACGTAACTTTTGACCCAGAGCTCAGTTTCCAATAACATACAATTGTTAGTGGAGTCCTGAGTCGTGGAAGCTAAAAAACCACTCCATTCGCTTATCTGAGCTTTCACTGAGGAGTTAGACCAAAGCTTATATCAGAATTGGCAAAAGAGCCCAATTCAGCCAGAAATGTAACTTTTGACCCAGAGCTCAGTTTTGAATTACATACACATGTTAGTGGTGTCCTGAGTCGGGGAAGCTAAAAAAACCACTCCATTCGCTGATCTGAGCTTTCCCTGAGGAGATAGACCAAAGCTTACATCAGAATTAGCAAAAGAGCCTAATTCAGCCAGAAACGTAACTTTTGACCCAGAGCTCAGTTTCGAACAACATACATATGTTAGTGGTGTCCTGAGTCGGGGAAGCTAAAAAAACCACTCCATTCGCTGATCTGAGCTTTCCCTAAGGAGTTAGACCAAAGCTTATATCAGATTTGGCAAAAGAGTGCAATTCAGCCAGAAACGTAACTTTTGACACAGAGCTCAGTTTCGAACAACATACATATGTTAGTGGAGTCCTGAGTCGGGGAAGCTAAAAAACCACTCCATTCGCTGATCTGAGCTTTCCCTGAGGAGTTAGACCAAAGTTATATTAGAATTGGCAAAATAGCACAATTCAACAAGAAACGTAACTTTTGACCCCGAGCTCAGTTTCGAATAACATAAATATGTAAATGGTGTCCTGAGTCGGGGAAGCTAAAAAACCACTCCATTCGCTGATCTGAGCTTCAACTGAGGAGTTAGACCAAAGCTTACATCAGAATTAGCAAAAGAGCCTAATTCAGCCAGAAACGTAACTTTTGACATAGAGCTCAGTTTCGAACAACATACAAAGTTTTGTAGTATCCTGAGTTGGGAAACCTAGAAAACCACTCCATTCGCTGATCTGAGCTTTCCCTGAGGAGTTAGACGAAAGCTTATATTAGAATTAGCAAAAGAGCCTAATTCAGCCAGAAACGTAACTTTTGACCCAGAGCTCAGTTTCGAACAACATACATATGTTAGTGGTGTCCTGAGTCGGGGAAGCTAAAAAAACCACTCCATTCGCTGATCTGAGCTTTCCCTAAGGAGTTAGACCAAAGCTTATATCAGATTTGGCAAAAGAGTGCAATTCAGCCAGAAACGTAACTTTTGACCCACAACGCAGTTTCGAATAACATAAACACGTTAATGGTGTCCTGAGTCGGGGAAGCTAAAAAACCACTCCATTCGCTGATCTGAGCTTTCCCTGAGATAGACCAAAGCTTACATCAGAATTAGCAAAAGAGCCTAATTCAGCCAGAAACGTAACTTTTGACACAGATCTAAGTTTCGAATAACATACACATGTTAGTTGTGTCCTTTCGAGGAAGGTAAAAAAAAAACACCATTCGCTGATATGAGCTTTCCCTGAGGAGTTAGACCAAAGCTTATATCAGAATTGGCAAAAGAGCCCAATTGAGCCACAAACGTAACTTTTGACCCAGAGCTCAGTTTTGAATTACATACATATGTTAGTGGTGTCCTGAGTTGGGGAAGCTAAAAAACCACTCCATTCGCTGATCTGAGCTTTCCCTAAGGAGTTAGACCAAAGCTTATATCAGATTTGGCAAAAGAGTGCAATTCAGCCAGAAACGTAACTTTTGACACAGAGCTCAGTTTCGAACAACATACATATGTTAGTGGAGTCCTGAGTCGGGGAAGCTAAAAAACTACTCCATTCGCTGATCTGAGCTTTCCCTGAGGAGTTAGACCAAAGCTTATATTAGAATTGGCAAAATAGCACAATTCAGCCAGAAACGTAACTTTTGACCCAGTGCTCAATTTCGAACAACATACATATGTTAGTGGTGTCCTGAGTCGGGGAAGCTAAAAAACCACTCCATTCGCTGATCTGAGCTTTCCCTAAGGAGTTAGACCAAAGCTTATATCAGATTTGGCAAAAGAGTACAATTCAGCCAGAAACGTAACTTTTGACCCACAACGCAGTTTCGAATAACATAAACACGTTAATGGTGTTCTGAGTCGGGGAAGCTAAAAAACCACTCCATTCGCTGATCTGAGCTTTCCCTGAGGAGATAGACCAAAGCTTACATCAGAATTAGCAAAAGAGCCTAATTCAGCCAGAAATGTAACTTTTGACCCAGAACACAGTTTCGAATAACATACACATGTTACTGGTGTTCTGTCGGGGAAGGTAAAAAAAGCCACAGCATTCGCTGATATGAGCTTTCACTGAGGAGTTAGACCAAAGCTTATATCAGAATTGGCAAAAGAGTGCAATTCAGCCAGAAACGTAACTTTTGACCCAGAGCTCAGTTTCGAACAACATACATATGTTAGTGGTGTCCTGAGTCGGGGAAGCTAAAAAAACCACTCCATTCGCTGATCTGAGCTTTCCCTAAGGAGTTAGACCAAAGCTTATATCAGATTTGGCAAAAGAGTGCAATTCAGCCAGAAACGTAACTTTTGACCCACAACGCAGTTTCGAATAACATAAACACGTTAATGGTGTCCTGAGTCGGGGAAGCTAAAAAACCACTCCATTCGCTGATCTGAGCTTTCCCTGAGATAGACCAAAGCTTACATCAGAATTAGCAAAAGAGCCTAATTCAGCCAGAAACGTAACTTTTGACACAGATCTAAGTTTCGAATAACATACACATGTTAGTTGTGTCCTTTCGAGGAAGGTAAAAAAAAAACACCATTCGCTGATATGAGCTTTCCCTGAGGAGTTAGACCAAAGCTTATATCAGAATTGGCAAAAGAGCCCAATTGAGCCACAAACGTAACTTTTGACCCAGAGCTCAGTTTTGAATTACATACATATGTTAGTGGTGTCCTGAGTTGGGGAAGCTAAAAAACCACTCCATTCGCTGATCTGAGCTTTCCCTAAGGAGTTAGACCAAAGCTTATATCAGATTTGGCAAAAGAGTGCAATTCAGCGAGAAACGTAACTTTTGACACAGAGCTCAGTTTCGAACAACATACATATGTTAGTGGAGTCCTGAGTCGGGGAAGCTAAAAAACTACTCCATTCGCTGATCTGAGCTTTCCCTGAGGAGTTAGACCAAAGCTTATATTAGAATTGGCAAAATAGCACAATTCAGCCAGAAACGTAACTTTTGACCCAGTGCTCAATTTCGAACAACATACATATGTTAGTGGTGTCCTGAGTCGGGGAAGCTAAAAAACCACTCCATTCGCTGATCTGAGCTTTCCCTAAGGAGTTAGACCAAAGCTTATATCAGATTTGGCAAAAGAGTACAATTCAGCCAGAAACGTAACTTTTGACCCACAACGCAGTTTCGAATAACATAAACACGTTAATGGTGTTCTGAGTCGGGGAAGCTAAAAAACCACTCCATTCGCTGATCTGAGCTTTCCCTGAGGAGATAGACCAAAGCTTACATCAGAATTAGCAAAAGAGCCTAATTCAGCCAGAAATGTAACTTTTGACCCAGAACACAGTTTCGAATAACATACACATGTTACTGGTGTTCTGTCGGGGAAGGTAAAAAAAGCCACAGCATTCGCTGATATGAGCTTTCACTGAGGAGTTAGACCAAAGCTTATATCAGAATTGGCAAAAGAGTGCAATTCAGCCAGAAACGTAACTTTTGACCCAGAGCTCAGTTTCGAACAACATACATATGTTAGTGGTGTCCTGAGTCGGGGAAGCTAAAAAAACCACTCCATTCGCTGATCTGAGCTTTCCCTAAGGAGTTAGACCAAAGCTTATATCAGATTTGGCAAAAGAGTGCAATTCAGCCAGAAACGTAACTTTTGACCCACAACGCAGTTTCGAATAACATAAACACGTTAATGGTGTCCTGAGTCGGGGAAGCTAAAAAACCACTCCATTCGCTGATCTGAGCTTTCCCTGAGATAGACCAAAGCTTACATCAGAATTAGCAAAAGAGCCTAATTCAGCCAGAAACGTAACTTTTGACACAGATCTAAGTTTCGAATAACATACACATGTTAGTTGTGTCCTTTCGAGGAAGGTAAAAAAAAAACACCATTCGCTGATATGAGCTTTCCCTGAGGAGTTAGACCAAAGCTTATATCAGAATTGGCAAAAGAGCCCAATTGAGCCACAAACGTAACTTTTGACCCAGAGCTCAGTTTTGAATTACATACATATGTTAGTGGTGTCCTGAGTTGGGGAAGCTAAAAAACCACTCCATTCGCTGATCTGAGCTTTCCCTAAGGAGTTAGACCAAAGCTTATATCAGATTTGGCAAAAGAGTGCAATTCAGCGAGAAACGTAACTTTTGACACAGAGCTCAGTTTCGAACAACATACATATGTTAGTGGAGTCCTGAGTCGGGGAAGCTAAAAAACTACTCCATTCGCTGATCTGAGCTTTCCCTGAGGAGTTAGACCAAAGCTTATATTAGAATTGGCAAAATAGCACAATTCAGCCAGAAACGTAACTTTTGACCCAGTGCTCAATTTCGAACAACATACATATGTTAGTGGTGTCCTGAGTCGGGGAAGCTAAAAAACCACTCCATTCGCTGATCTGAGCTTTCCCTAAGGAGTTAGACCAAAGCTTATATCAGATTTGGCAAAAGAGTACAATTCAGCCAGAAACGTAACTTTTGACCCACAACGCAGTTTCGAATAACATAAACACGTTAATGGTGTTCTGAGTCGGGGAAGCTAAAAAACCACTCCATTCGCTGATCTGAGCTTTCCCTGAGGAGATAGACCAAAGCTTACATCAGAATTAGCAAAAGAGCCTAATTCAGCCAGAAATGTAACTTTTGACCCAGAACACAGTTTCGAATAACATACACATGTTACTGGTGTTCTGTCGGGGAAGGTAAAAAAAGCCACAGCATTCGCTGATATGAGCTTTCACTGAGGAGTTAGACCAAAGCTTATATCAGAATTGGCAAAAGAGTGCAATTCAGCCAGAAACGTAACTTTTGACCCAGAGCTCAGTTTCGAACAACATACATATGTTAGTGGTGTCCTGAGTCGGGGAAGCTAAAAAAACCACTCCATTCGCTGATCTGAGCTTTCCCTAAGGAGTTAGACCAAAGCTTATATCAGATTTGGCAAAAGAGTGCAATTCAGCCAGAAACGTAACTTTTGACCCACAACGCAGTTTCGAATAACATAAACACGTTAATGGTGTCCTGAGTCGGGGAAGCTAAAAAACCACTCCATTCGCTGATCTGAGCTTTCCCTGAGATAGACCAAAGCTTACATCAGAATTAGCAAAAGAGCCTAATTCAGCCAGAAACGTAACTTTTGACACAGATCTAAGTTTCGAATAACATACACATGTTAGTTGTGTCCTTTCGAGGAAGGTAAAAAAAAAACACCATTCGCTGATATGAGCTTTCCCTGAGGAGTTAGACCAAAGCTTATATCAGAATTGGCAAAAGAGCCCAATTGAGCCACAAACGTAACTTTTGACCCAGAGCTCAGTTTTGAATTACATACATATGTTAGTGGTGTCCTGAGTTGGGGAAGCTAAAAAACCACTCCATTCGCTGATCTGAGCTTTCCCTACGGAGTTAGACCAAAGCTTATATCAGATTTGGCAAAAGAGTGCAATTCAGCGAGAAACGTAACTTTTGACACAGAGCTCAGTTTCGAACAACATACATATGTTAGTGGAGTCCTGAGTCGGGGAAGCTAAAAAACTACTCCATTCGCTGATCTGAGCTTTCCCTGAGGAGTTAGACCAAAGCTTATATTAGAATTGGCAAAATAGCACAATTCAGCCAGAAACGTAACTTTTGACCCAGTGCTCAATTTCGAACAACATACATATGTTAGTGGTGTCCTGAGTCGGGGAAGCTAAAAAACCACTCCATTCGCTGATCTGAGCTTTCCCTAAGGAGTTAGACCAAAGCTTATATCAGATTTGGCAAAAGAGTACAATTCAGCCAGAAACGTAACTTTTGACCCACAACGCAGTTTCGAATAACATAAACACGTTAATGGTGTTCTGAGTCGGGGAAGCTAAAAAACCACTCCATTCGCTGATCTGAGCTTTCCCTGAGGAGATAGACCAAAGCTTACATCAGAATTAGCAAAAGAGCCTAATTCAGCCAGAAATGTAACTTTTGACCCAGAACACAGTTTCGAATAACATACACATGTTACTGGTGTTCTGTCGGGGAAGGTAAAAAAAGCCACAGCATTCGCTGATATGAGCTTTCACTGAGGAGTTAGACCAAAGCTTATATCAGAATTGGCAAAAGAGCCTAATTCAGCCAGAAACGTAACTTTTGACTCAGAGCTCAGTTTCGAACAACATACAAAGTTTTGTAGTATCCTGAGTCGGGAAACCTAGAAAACCACTCCATTCGCTGATCTGAGCTTTCCCTGAGGAGTTAGACGAAAGCTTATATTAGAATTGGCAAAATAGCACAATTCAACAAGAAACGTAACTTTTGACCCAGAGCTCAGTTTCCAATAACATACAATTGTTAGTGGAGTCCTGAGTCGTGGAAGCTAAAAAACCACTCCATTCGCTTATCTGAGCTTTCACTGAGGAGTTAGACCAAAGCTTATATCAGAATTGGCAAAAGAGCCCAATTCAGCCAGAAATGTAACTTTTGACCCAGAGCTCAGTTTTGAATTACATACACATGTTAGTGGTGTCCTGAGTCGGGGAAGCTAAAAAAACCACTCCATTCGCTGATCTGAGCTTTCCCTAAGGAGTTAGACCAAAGCTTATATCAGATTTGGCAAAAGAGTGCAATTCAGCCAGAAACGTAACTTTTGACACAGAGCTCAGTTTCGAACAACATACATATGTTAGTGGAGTCCTGAGTCGGGGAAGCTAAAAAACCACTCCATTCGCTGATCTGAGCTTTCCCTGAGGAGTTAGACCAAAGTTATATTAGAATTGGCAAAATAGCACAATTCAACAAGAAACGTAACTTTTGACCCCGAGCTCAGTTTCGAATAACATAAATATGTAAATGGTGTCCTGAGTCGGGGAAGCTAAAAAACCACTCCATTCGCTGATCTGAGCTTCAACTGAGGAGTTAGACCAAAGCTTACATCAGAATTAGCAAAAGAGCCTAATTCAGCCAGAAACGTAACTTTTGACATAGAGCTCAGTTTCGAACAACATACAAAGTTTTGTAGTATCCTGAGTCGGGAAACCTAGAAAACCACTCCATTCGCTGATCTGAGCTTTCCCTGAGGAGTTAGACGAAAGCTTATATTAGAATTGGCAAAATAGCACAATTCAACAAGAAACGTAACTTTTGACCCAGAGCTCAGTTTCCAATAACATACAATTGTTAGTGGAGTCCTGAGTCGGGGAAGCTAAAAAACCACTCTATTCGCTTATCTGAGCTTTCACTGAGGAGTTAGACCAAAGCTTATATCAGAATTGGCAAAAGAGCCCAATTCAGCCAGAAATGTAACTTTTGACCCAGAGCTCAGTTTTGAAAAACATAAAGACATTAATGGTGTCCAGAGTCGAGGAAGCTAAAAGACCACTCCATTCGAGGATCTGCGCTTTCCCTGAGGAGTTAGACCAAAGCTTATATCAGATTTGGCAAAAGAGTGCAATTCAGCCAGAAACGTAACTTTTGACCCAGAGCTCAGTTTTGAATTACATACACATGTTAGTGGTGTCCTGAGTCGGGGAAGCTAAAAAACCACTCCATTCGCTGATCTGAGCTTTCCCTGAGGAGATAGACCAAAGCTTACATCAGAATTAGCAAAAGAGCCTAATTCAGCCAGAAACGTAACTTTTGACCCAGAGCTCAGTTTCGAACAACATACATATGTCAGTGGTGTCCTGAGTCGGGGAAGCTAAAAAAACCACTCCATTCGCTGATCTGAGCTTTCCCTAAGGAGTTAGACCAAAGCTTATATCAGATTTGGCAAAAGAGTGCAATTCATCCAGAAACGTAAGTTTTGACACAGAGCTCAGTTTCGAACAACATACATATGTTAGTGGAGTCCTGAGTCGGGGAAGCTAAAAAACCACTCCATTCGCTGATCTGAGCTTTCCCTGAGGAGTTAGACCAAAGCTTATATTAGAATTAACAAAATAGCACAATTCAGCCAGAAACGTAACTTTTGACCCAGAGCTCAGTTTCGAACAACATACATATGTTAGTGGTGTCCTGAGTCGGGGAAGCTAAAAAACCACTCCATTCGCTGATCTGAGCTTTCACTAAGCAGTTAGACCAAAGCTTATATCAGATTTGGCAAAAGAGTGCAATTCAGCCAGAAACGTAACTTTTGACCCAGAGCTCAGTTTTGAATTACATACACATTTTAGTGGTGTCCTGAGTCGGGGAAGCTAAAAAACCACTCCATTCGCTGATCTGAGCTTTCCCTGAGGAGATAGACCAAAGCTTACATCAGAATTAGCAAAAGAGCCTAATTCAGCCAGAAATGTAACTTTTGACCCAGAACACAGTTTCGAATAACATACACATGTTACTGGTGTTCTGTCGGGGAAGGTAAAAAAAGCCACAGCATTCGCTGATATGAGCTTTCACTGAGGAGTTAGACCAAAGCTTATATCAGAATTAGCAAAAGAGCCTAATTCAGCCAGAAACGTAACTTTTGACCCAGAGCTCAGTTTCGAACAACATACAAAGTTTTGTAGTATCCTGAGTCGGGAAACCTAGAAAACCACTCCATTCGCTGATCTGAGCTTTCCCTGAGGAGTTAGACGAAAGCTTATATTAGAATTGGCAAAATAGCACAATTCAACAAGAAACGTAACTTTTGACCCAGAGCTCAGTTTCCAACAACATACAATTGTTAGTGGAGTCCTGAGTCGGGGAAGCTAAAAAACCACTCCATTCGCTGATCTGAGCTTTCACTGAGGAGTTAGACCAAAGCTTACATCAGAATTAGCAAAAGAGCCTAATTCAGCCAGAAACGTAACTTTTGACCCAGAGCTCAGTTTCGAACAACATACATATGTTAGTGGTGTCCTGAGTCGGGGAAGCTAAAAAAACCACTCCATTCGCTGATCTGAGCTTTCCCTAAGGAGTTAGACCAAAGCTTATATCAGATTTGGCAAAAGAGTGCAATTCAGCCAGAAACGTAACTTTTGACCCACAACGCAGTTTCGAATAACATAAACACGTTAATGGTGTCCTGAGTCGGGGAAGCTAAAAAACCACTCCATTCGCTGATCTGAGCTTTCCCTGAGATAGACCAAAGCTTACATCAGAATTAGCAAAAGAGCCTAATTCAGCCAGAAACGTAACTTTTGACACAGATCTAAGTTTCGAATAACATACACATGTTAGTTGTGTCCTTTCGAGGAAGGTAAAAAAAAAACACCATTCGCTGATATGAGCTTTCCCTGAGGAGTTAGACCAAAGCTTATATCAGAATTGGCAAAAGAGCCCAATTGAGCCACAAACGTAACTTTTGACCCAGAGCTCAGTTTTGAATTACATACATATGTTAGTGGTGTCCTGAGTTGGGGAAGCTAAAAAACCACTCCATTCGCTGATCTGAGCTTTCCCTAAGGAGTTAGACCAAAGCTTATATCAGATTTGGCAAAAGAGTGCAATTCAGCCAGAAACGTAACTTTTGACACAGAGCTCAGTTTCGAACAACATACATATGTTAGTGGAGTCCTGAGTCGGGGAAGCTAAAAAACTACTCCATTCGCTGATCTGAGCTTTCCCTGAGGAGTTAGACCAAAGCTTATATTAGAATTGGCAAAATAGCACAATTCAGCCAGAAACGTAACTTTTGACCCAGTGCTCAATTTCGAACAACATACATATGTTAGTGGTGTCCTGAGTCGGGGAAGCTAAAAAACCACTCCATTCGCTGATCTGAGCTTTCCCTAAGGAGTTAGACCAAAGCTTATATCAGATTTGGCAAAAGAGTACAATTCAGCCAGAAACGTAACTTTTGACCCACAACGCAGTTTCGAATAACATAAACACGTTAATGGTGTTCTGAGTCGGGGAAGCTAAAAAACCACTCCATTCGCTGATCTGAGCTTTCCCTGAGGAGATAGACCAAAGCTTACATCAGAATTAGCAAAAGAGCCTAATTCAGCCAGAAATGTAACTTTTGACCCAGAACACAGTTTCGAATAACATACACATGTTACTGGTGTTCTGTCGGGGAAGGTAAAAAAAGCCACAGCATTCGCTGATATGAGCTTTCACTGAGGAGTTAGACCAAAGCTTATATCAGAATTGGCAAAAGAGCCTAATTCAGCCAGAAACGTAACTTTTGACTCAGAGCTCAGTTTCGAACAACATACAAAGTTTTGTAGTATCCTGAGTCGGGAAACCTAGAAAACCACTCCATTCGCTGATCTGAGCTTTCCCTGAGGAGTTAGACGAAAGCTTATATTAGAATTGGCAAAATAGCACAATTCAACAAGAAACGTAACTTTTGACCCAGAGCTCAGTTTCCAATAACATACAATTGTTAGTGGAGTCCTGAGTCGTGGAAGCTAAAAAACCACTCCATTCGCTTATCTGAGCTTTCACTGAGGAGTTAGACCAAAGCTTATATCAGAATTGGCAAAAGAGCCCAATTCAGCCAGAAATGTAACTTTTGACCCAGAGCTCAGTTTTGAATTACATACACATGTTAGTGGTGTCCTGAGTCGGGGAAGCTAAAAAAACCACTCCATTCGCTGATCTGAGCTTTCCCTGAGGAGATAGACCAAAGCTTACATCAGAATTAGCAAAAGAGCCTAATTCAGCCAGAAACGTAACTTTTGACCCAGAGCTCAGTTTCGAACAACATACATATGTTAGTGGTGTCCTGAGTCGGGGAAGCTAAAAAAACCACTCCATTCGCTGATCTGAGCTTTCCCTAAGGAGTTAGACCAAAGCTTATATCAGATTTGGCAAAAGAGTGCAATTCAGCCAGAAACGTAACTTTTGACACAGAGCTCAGTTTCGAACAACATACATATGTTAGTGGAGTCCTGAGTCGGGGAAGCTAAAAAACCACTCCATTCGCTGATCTGAGCTTTCCCTGAGGAGTTAGACCAAAGTTATATTAGAATTGGCAAAATAGCACAATTCAACAAGAAACGTAACTTTTGACCCCGAGCTCAGTTTCGAATAACATAAATATGTAAATGGTGTCCTGAGTCGGGGAAGCTAAAAAACCACTCCATTCGCTGATCTGAGCTTCAACTGAGGAGTTAGACCAAAGCTTACATCAGAATTAGCAAAAGAGCCTAATTCAGCCAGAAACGTAACTTTTGACATAGAGCTCAGTTTCGAACAACATACATATGTTAGTGGTGTCCTGAGTCGGGGAAGCTAAAAAACCACTCCATTCGCTGATCTGAGCTTTCCCTAAGGAGTTAGACCAAAGCTTATATCAGAATTGGCAAAAGAGTGCAATTCAGCCAGAAATGTAACTTTTGACCCACAGCGCAGTTTCGAATAACATAAACACGTTAATGGTGTCCTGAGTCGGGGAAGCTAAAAAACCACTCCATTCGCTGATCTGAGCTTTCACTGAGGAGTTAGACCAAAGCTTCTATCAGAATTGGCAAAAGAGCCCAATTGAGCCACAAACGTAACTTTTGAACCAGAGCTCAGTTTCGAACAACATACATATGTTAGTGGTGTCCTGAGTCGGGGAAGCTAAAAAAACCACTCCATTCGCTGATCTGAGCTTTCCCTGAGGAGATAGACCAAAGCTTACATCAGAATTAGCAAAAGAGCCTAATTCAGCCAGAAACGTAACTTTTGACCCAGAGCTCAGTTTCGAACAACATACATATGTTAGTGGTGTCCTGAGTCGGGGAAGCTAAAAAACCACTCCATTCGCTTATCTGAGCTTTCCCTAAGGAGTTAGACCAAAGCTTATATCAGAATTGGCAAAAGAGCCCAATTCAGCCAGAAATGTAACTTTTGACCCAGAGCTCCGTTTTGAAAAACATAAACACATTAATGGTGTCCTGAGTCGGGGAAGCTAGAAAACCACTCTATTCGCTGATCTGAGCTTTCCCTGAGGAGATAGACCAAAGCTTACATCAGAATTAGCAAAAGAGCCTAATTCAGCCAGAAACGTAACTTTTGACACAGAGCTAAGTTTCGAACAACATACAAAGTTTTGTAGTATCCTGAGTTCGGAAAGCTAGAAAACCACTCCATTCGCTGATCTGAGCGTTCCCTGAGGAGATAGACCAAAGCTTACATCAGAATTAGCAAAAGAGCCCAATTGAGTCAGAAACGTAACTTTTGACACAGATCTAAGTTTCGAACAACATACAAAGTTTTGTAGTATCCCGAGTCGGGAAAGCTAGAAAACCACTCCATTCGCTGATCTGAGCTTTCCCTGAGGAGTTAGACCAAAGTTATATTAGAATTGGCAAAATAGCACAATTCAACAAGAAACGTAACTTTTGACATAGAGCTCAGTTTCGAACAACATACATATGTTAGTGGTGTCCTGAGTCGGGGAAGCTAAAAAAGCACTCCATTCGCTGATCTGAGCTTTCCCTGAGGAGTTAAACCAAAGCTTATATCAGAATTGGCAAAAGAGCCCAATTGAGTCAGAAACGTTACTTTTGACCCAGAGCTCAGTTCTGAATTACATACACATGTTAGTGGTGTCCTGTCGGGGAAGGTAAAAAAACCACTCCATTCGCTGATCTGAGCTTTCACTGAGGAGTTAGACCAAAGCTTATTTCAAAATTGGCAAAAGAGCCCAATTCAGCCAGAAATGTAACTTTTGACCCAGAGCTCAGTTTTGAAAAACATACATATGTTAGTGGTGTCCTGAGTCGGGGAAGCTAAAAAACCACTCCATTCGCTGATATGAGCTTTCACTGAGGAGTTAGACCAAAGCTTATATCAGAATTAGCAAAAGAGCCTAATTCAGCCAGAAACGTAACTTTTGACACAGATCTAAGTTTCGAACAACATACAAAGTTTTGTAGTATCCTGAGTCGGGAAAGCTAGAAAACCACTCCATTCGCTGATCTGAGCTTTCCCTGAGGAGTTAGACCAAAGCTTATATTAGAATTGGCAAAATAGCACAATTCAGCAATAAACGTAACTTTTGACCCAGAGCTCAGTTTCCAATAACATACAATTGTTAGTGGAGTCCTGAGTCGGGGAAGCTAAAAAACCACTCCATTCGCTGATCTGAGCTTTCACTGAGGAGTTAGACCAAAGCTTATATCAGAATTGGCAAAAGAGCCCAATTCAGCCAGAAATGTAACTTTTGACCCAGAGCTCAGTTTTGAAAAACATAAATACATTAATGGTGTCCTGAGTCGGGGAAGCTAAAAGACCACTCCATTCGCTTATCTGAGCTTTCCCTGAGGAGTTAGACCAAAGCTTATATCAGAATTGGAAAAAGAGCCCAATTGAGCCACAAACGTAACTTTTGACCCAGAGCTCAGTTTTGAATTACATACACATGTTAGTGGTGTCCTGAGTCGGGGAAGCTAAAAAACCACTCCATACGCTGATCTGAGCTTTCCTTGAGGAGATAGACCAAAGCTTACATCAGAATTAGCAAAAGAGCCTAATTCAGCCAGAAACGTAACTTTTGACCCAGAGCTCAGTTTCGAACAACATACATATGTTAGTGGTGTCCTGAGTCGTGGAAGCTAAAAAACCACTCCATTCGCTGATCTGAGCTTTCCCTAAGGAGTTAGACCAAAGCTTATATCAGATTTGGCAAAAGAGTGCAATTCAGCCAGAAACGTAACTTTTGACACAGAGCTCAGTTTCGAACAACATACATATGTTAGTGGAGTCCTGAGTCGGGGAAGCTAAAAAACCACTCCATTCGCTGATCTGAGCTTTCCCTGAGGAGTTAGACCAAAGCTTATATTAGAATTGGCAAAATAGCACAATTCAGCCAGAAACGTAACTTTTGACCCAGAGCTCAGTTTCGAACAACATACATATGTTAGTGGTGTCCTGAGTCGGGGAAGCTAAAAAACCACTCCATTCGCTGATCTGAGCTTTCCCTAAGGAGTTAGACCAAAGCTTATATCAGATTTGGCAAAAGAGTGCAATTCAGCCAGAAACGTAACTTTTGACCCACAACGCAGTTTCGAATAACATAAACACGTTAATGGTGTCCTGAGTCGGGGAAGCTAAAAAACCACTCCATTCGCTG
Source organism: Natrix helvetica (assembly GCF_964273705.1). Taxonomy (NCBI): domain Eukaryota; kingdom Metazoa; phylum Chordata; class Lepidosauria; order Squamata; family Natricidae; genus Natrix; species Natrix helvetica. The sequence continues at coordinate 3,894,102 of NC_138559.1, read as the reverse complement.
ATCTGAGCTTTCACTGAGGAGTTAGACCAAAGCTAATATCAGAATTAGCAAAAGAGCCTAATTCAGCCAGAAACGTAACTTTTGACACAGATCTAAGTTTCGAACAACATACAAAGTTTTGTAGTATCCTGAGTCGGGAAAGCTAGAAAACCACTCCATTCGCTGATCTGAGCTTTCACTGAGGAGTTAGACCAAAGCTTATATCAGAACTGGCAAAAGAGCCCAATTCAGCCAGAAACGTAACTTTTGACCCCGAGCTCAGTTTCGAATAACATAAATATGTAAATGGTGTCCTGAGTCGGGGAAGCTAAAAAACCACTCCATTCACTGATCTGAGCTTTCACTTAGGAGTTAGACCAAAGCTTATATCAGAATTAGCAAAAGAGCCTAATTCAGCCAGAAACGTAACTTTTGACACAGAGCTAAGTTTCGAACAACATACAGTTTTGTAGTATCCTGAGTCGGGAAAGCTAGAAAACCACTCCATTCGCTGATCTGAGCTTCCCTGAGGAGATAGACCAAAGCTTACATCAGAATTAGCAAAAGAGCCTAATTCAGCCAGAAATGTAACTTTTGACCCAGAACACAGTTTCGAATAACATACACATGTTAGTGGTGTTCTGTCGGGGAAGGTAAAAAAAGCCACACCATTCGCTGATCTGAGCTTTCCCTGAGGAGTTAGACCAAAGCTTATATCAGAATTAGCAAAAGAGCCTAATTCAGCCAGAAACGTAACTTTTGACACAGATCTAAGTTTCGAACAACATACAAATTTTTGTAGTATCCTGAGTCGGGAAAGCTAGAAAACCACTCCATTCGCTGATCTGAGCTTTCCCTGAGGAGTTAGACCAAAGCTTATATTAGAATTGGCAAAATAGAACAATTCAACAAGAAACGTAACTTTTGACCCAGAGCTCAGTTTCGAACAACATACATATGTTAGTGGTGTCCTGAGTCGGGGAAGCTAAAAAACCACTCCATTCGCTGATCTGAGCTTTCCCTAAGGAGTTAGACCAAAGCTTATATCAGATTTGGCAAAAGAGTGCAATTCAGCCAGAAACGTAACTTTTGACCCACAGCGCAGTTTCGAATAACATAAACACGTTAATGGTGTCCTGAGTCAGGGAAACTAAAAAACCACTCCATTCGCTGATCTGAGCTTTCACTGAGGAGTTAGACCAAAGCTTATATCAGAATTGGCAAAAGAGCCCAATTCAGCCAGAAATGTAACTTTTGACCCAGAGCTCAGTTTTGAAAAACATACATATGTTAGTGGTGTCCTGAGTCGAGGAAGCTAAAAAACCACTCCATTCGCTGATCTGAGCTTTCCCTAAGGAGTTAGACCAAAGCTTATATCAGATTTGGCAAAAGAGTGCAATTCAGCCAGAAACGTAACTTTTGACACAGAGCTCAGTTTCGAACAACATACATATGTTAGTGGAGTCCTGAGTCGGGGAAGCTAAAAAACCACTCCATTCGCTGATCTGAGCTTTCCCTGAGGAGTTAGACCAAAGCTTATATTAGAATTGGCAAAAGAGCACAATTCACCTAGAAACGTAACTTTTGACCCAGAGCTCAGTTTCGAATAACATACACGTTAGTGGTGTCCTGAGTCGGGGAAGCGAAAAAACCACTCCATTCGCTGATCTGAGCTTTCCCTGAGGAGTTAGACCAAAGCTTATATCAGAACTAGCAAAAGAGCCTAATTCAGCCAGAAATGTAACTTTTGACACAGAGCTAAGTTTCGAACAACATACAAAGTTTTGTAGTATCCTGAGTCCGGAAAGCTAGAAAACCACTCCATTCGCTGATCTGAGCGTTCCCTGAGGAGTTAGACCAAAGCTTAGAATTGGCAGAATAGCACAATTCAGCCAGAAACGTAACTTTTGACGCAGAGCTCAGTTTCCAATAACATACAATTGTTAGTGGAGTCCTGAGTCGGGGAAGCTAAAAGACCACTCCATTCGCTGATCTGAGGTTTCCCTGAGGAGTTAGACCAAAGCATATATCAGAATTGGAAAAAGAGCCCAATTCAGCCAGAAACGTAACTTTTGACATAGAGCTCAGCTTCGAACAACATACATATGTTAGTGGTGTCCTGAGTCGGGGAAGCTAAAAAAGCACTCCATTAGCTGATCTGAGCTTTCCCTGAGGAGTTAAACCAAAGCTTATATCAGAATTGGCAAAAGAGCCCAATTGAGTCAGAAACGTAGCTTTTGACCCAGAGCTCAGTTCTGAATTACATACACATGTTAGTGGTGTCCTGTCGGGGAAGGTAAAAAACCACTCCATTCGCTGATCTGAGCTTTCACTGAGGAGTTAGACCAAAGCTTATTTCAAAATTAGCAAAAGAGCCTAATTCAGCCAGAAACGTAGCTTTTGACCCAGAGCTCAGTTTTGAAAAACATAAACACATTAATGGTGTCCTGAGTCGGGGAAGTTAAAGACCACTCCATTCGCTGATCTGAGTTTTCACTGAGGAGTTAGACCAAAGCTTATTTCAAAATTGGCAAAAGAGCCCAATTCAGCCAGAAACGTAACTTTTGACCCCGAGCTCAGTTTCGAATAACATAAATATGTAAATGGTGTCCTGAGTCGGGGAAGCTAAAAAACCACTCCATTCGCTGATCTGAGCTTTCCCTGAGGAGTTAGACCAAAGCTTATATTAGAATTGGCAAAAGAGCCCAATTGAGCCAGAAATGTAACTTTTGACCCAGAGCTCAGTTTCAAATAACATACACATGTTAGTGGTGTCCTGTCGGGGAAGGTAAAAAAAGCCACACCATTCGCTGATATGAGCTTTCCCTGAGGAGTTAGACCAAAGCTTATATCAGAATTGGTAAAAGAGCCCAATTCAGCCAGAAACGTAACTTTTCACCCCGAGCTCAGTTTCGAATAACATAAATATGTAAATGGTGTCCTGAGTCGGGGAAGCTAAAAAACCACTCCATTCGCTGATCTGAGCTTTCACTTAGGAGTTAGACCAAAGCTTATATCAGAATTAGCAAAAGAGCCTAATTCAGCCTGAAACGTAACTTTTGACACAGATCTAAGTTTCGAACAACATACAAAGTTTCGTAGTATCCTGAGTCGGGAAAGCTAGAAAACCACTCCATTCGCTGATCTGAGCTTTCCCTGAGGAGTTAGACCAAAGCTTATATTAGAATTGGCAAAAGAGCCAAATTCAGCCAGAAATGTAACTTTTGACCCAGAGCTCAGTTTCCAATAACATACAATTGTTAGTGGAGTCCTGAGTCGGGGAAGCTAAAAAACCACTCCATTCGCTGTTCTGAGCTTTCACTGAGGAGTTAGACCAAAGCTTATATCAGAATTGGCAAAAGAGCCCAATTCAGCCAGAAATGTAACTTTTGACCCAGAGCTCAGTTTTGAAAAACATAAACACATTAATGGTGTCCTGAGTCGGGGAAGCTAAAAGACCACTCCATTCGCTGATCTGAGCTTTCCCTGAGGAGTTAGACCAAAGCTTATTTCAGAATTGGCAAAAGAGCCCAATTCAGCCAGAAATGTAACTTTTGACCCAGAGCTCAGTTTCGAATAACATACACATGTTAGTCGTGTCCTTTCGAGGAAGGTTAAAAAAAACACACCATTCGCTGATATGAGCTTTCCCTGAGGAGTTAGACCAAAGCTTATATCAGATTTGGCAAAATAGCACAATTCAGCCAGAAACGTAACTTTTGACCCAGAGCTCAGTTTCCAATAACATACAATTGTTAGTGGAGTCCTGAGTCGGGGAAGCTAAAAAAGCACTCCATTCGCTGATCTGAGGTTTCCCTGAGGAGTTAGACCAAAGTATATATCAGAATTGGAAAAAGAGCCCAATTCAGCCAGAAACGTAACTTTTGACATAGAGCTCAGTTTCGAACAACATACATATGTTAGTGGTGTCCTGAGTCGGGGAAGCTAAAAAAGCACTCCATTCTCTGATCTGAGCTTTCCCTGAGGAGTTAAACCAAAGCTTATATCAGAATTGGCAAAAGAGCCCAATTGAGTCAGAAACGTAACTTTTGACCCAGAGCTCAGTTTTGAATTACATACATATGTTTGTGGTGTCCTGAGTCGTGGAAGCTAAAAAAGCACTCCATTCGCTGATCTGAGCTTTCCCTGAGGAGTTAGACCAAAGCTTATATCAGAATTGGCAAAAGAGCCCAATTCAGCCAGAAATGTAACTTTTGACCCAGAGCTCCGTTTTGAAAAACATAAACACATTAATGGTGTCCTGAGTCGGGGAAGCTAGAAAACCACTCTATTCGCTGATCTGAGCTTTCCCTGAGGAGATAGACCAAAGCTTACATCAGAATTAGCAAAAGAGCCTAATTCAGCCAGAAACGTAACTTTTGACCCAGAGCTAAGTTTCGAACAACATACATAGTTTTGTAATATCCTGTCGGGAAAGCTAAAAAACCACTCCATTCGCTGATCTGAGCTTTCCCTGAGGAGATAGACCAAAGCTTATAATAGAATTGGCAAAAGAGCACAATTCACCCAGAAACGTAACTTTTGACACAGAGCTAAGTTTCGAACAACATACAAAGTTTTGTAGTATCCTGAGTTCGGAAAGCTAGAAAACCACTCCATTCGCTGATCTGAGCTTTCACTGAGGAGTTAGACCAAAGCTTATATCAGAATTGGCAAAAGAGCCCAATTCAGCCAGAAATGTAACTTTTGACCCAGAGCTCAGTTTTGAAAAACATACATATGTTAGTGGTGTCCTGAGTCGGGGAAGCTAAAAAACCACTCCATTCGCTGATCTGAGCTTTCCCTAAGGAGTTAGACCAAAGCTTATATCAGATTTGGCAAAAGAGTGCAATTCAGCCAGAAACGTAACTTTTGACACAGAGCTCAGTTTCGAACAACATACATATGTTAGTGGAGTCCTGAGTCGGGGAAGCTAAAAAACCACTCCATTCGCTGATCTGAGCTTTCCCTGAGGAGTTAGACCAAAGCTTATATTAGAATTGGCAAAAGAGCACAATTCACCTAGAAACGTAACTTTTGACCCAGAGCTCAGTTTCGAATAACATACACGTTAGTGGTGTCCTGAGTCGGGGAAGCGAAAAAACCACTCCATTCGCTGATCTGAGCTTTCCCTGAGGAGTTAGACCAAAGCTTATATCAGAACTAGCAAAAGAGCCTAATTCAGCCAGAAACGTAACTTTTGACACAGAGCTAAGTTTCGAACAACATACAAAGTTTTGTAGTATCCTGAGTCCGGAAAGCTAGAAAACCACTCCATTCGCTGATCTGAGCGTTCCCTGAGGAGTTAGACCAAAGCTTAGAATTGGCAAAATAGCACAATTCAGCCAGAAACGTAACTTTTGACGCAGAGCTCAGTTTCCAATAACATACAATTGTTAGTGGAGTCCTGAGTCGGGGAAGCTAAAAGACCACTACATTCGCTGATCTGAGGTTTCCCTGAGGAGTTAGACCAAAGCATATATCAGAATTGGAAAAAGAGCCCAATTCAGCCAGAAACGTAACTTTTGACATAGAGCTCAGCTTCGAACAACATACATATGTTAGTGGTGTCCTGAGTCGGGGAAGCTAAAAAAGCACTCCATTAGCTGATCTGAGCTTTCCCTGAGGAGTTAAACCAAAGCTTATATCAGAATTGGCAAAAGAGCCCAATTGAGTCAGAAACGTAGCTTTTCACCCAGAGCTCAGTTCTGAATTAGATACACATGTTAGTGGTGTCCTGTCGGGGAAGGTAAAAAACCACTCCATTCGCTGATCTGAGCTTTCACTGAGGAGTTAGACCAAAGCTTATTTCAAAATTGGCAAAAGAGCCCAATTCAGCCAGAAATGTAACTTTTGACCCAGAGCTCAGTTTTGAAAAACATACATATGTTAGTGGTGTCCTGAGTCGGGGAAGCTAAAAAACCACTCCATTCGCTGATCTGAGCTTTCACTTAGGAGTTAGACCAAAGCTTATATCAGAATTAGCAAAAGAGCCTAATTCAGCCAGAAACGTAGCTTTTGACCCAGAGCTCAGTTTTGAAAAACATAAAGACATTAATGGTGTCCTGAGTCGGGGAAGCTAAAAGACCACTCCATTCGCTGATCTGAGCTTTCCCTGAGGAGTTAGACCAAAGCTTATTTCAGAATTGGCAAAAGAGCCCAATTCAGCCAGAAATGTAACTTTTGACCCAGAGCAGTTTCAAATAGCATACACATGTTAGTGGTGTCCTGAGTCCGGAAAGCTAGAAAACCACTCCATTCGCTGATCTGAGTTTTCACTGAGGAGTTAAACCAAAGCTTATTTCAAAATTGGCAAAAGAGCCCAATTCAGCCAGAAATGTAACTTTTGACCCAGAGCTCAGTTTTGAAAAACATACATATGTTAGTGGTGTCCTGAGTCGGGGAAGCTAAAAAACCACTCCATTCGCTGATCTGAGCTTTCACTTAGGAGTTAGACCAAAGCTTATATCAGAATTAGCAAAAGAGCCTAATTCAGCCAGAAACGTAGCTTTTGACCCAGAGCTCAGTTTTGAAAAACATAAAGACATTAATGGTGTCCTGAGTCGGGGAAGCTAAAAGACCACTCCATTCGCTGATCTGAGCTTTCCCTGAGGAGTTAGACCAAAGCTTATTTCAGAATTGGCAAAAGAGCCCAATTCAGCCAGAAATGTAACTTTTGACCCAGAGCAGTTTCAAATAGCATACACATGTTAGTGGTGTCCTGAGTCCGGAAAGCTAGAAAACCACTCCATTCGCTGATCTGAGTTTTCACTGAGGAGTTAAACCAAAGCTTATTTCAAAATTGGCAAAAGAGCCCAATTGAGTCAGAAACGTAGCTTTTGACCCAGAGCTCAGTTTTGAAAAACATAAACACATTAATGGTGTCCTGAGTCGGGGAAGTTAAAGACCACTCCATTCGCTGATCTGAGTTTTCACTGAGGAGTTAGACCAAAGCTTATTTCAAAATTGGCAAAAGAGCCCAATTCAGCCAGAAACGTAACTTTTGACCCCGAGCTCAGTTTCGAATAACATAAATATGTAAATGGTGTCCTGAGTCGGGGAAGCTAAAAAACCACTCCATTCGCTGATCTGAGCTTTCCCTGAGGAGTTAGACCAAAGCTTATATTAGAATTGGCAAAAGAGCCCAATTGAGCCAGAAATGTAACTTTTGACCCAGAGCTCAGTTTCAAATAACATACACATGTTAGTGGTGTCCTGTCGGGGAAGGTAAAAAAAGCCACACCATTCGCTGATATGAGCTTTCCCTGAGGAGTTAGACCAAAGCTTATATCAGAATTAGCAAAAGAGCCTAATTCAGCCTGAAACGTAACTTTTGACACAGATCTAAGTTTCGAACAACATACAAAGTTTTGTAGTATCCTGAGTCGGGAAAGCTAGAAAACCACTCCATTCGCTGATCTGAGCTTTCACTTAGGAGTTAGACCAAAGCTTATATCAGAATTAGCAAAAGAGCCTAATTCAGCCAGAAACGTAACTTTTGACACAGAGCTAAGTTTCGAACAACATACAGTTTTGTAGTATCCTGAGTCGGGAAAGCTAGAAAACCACTCCATTCGCTGATCTGAGCTTCCCTGAGGAGATAGACCAAAGCTTACATCAGAATTAGCAAAAGAGCCTAATTCAGCCAGAAATGTAACTTTTGACCCAGAACACAGTTTCGAATAACATACACATGTTAGTGGTGTTCTGTCGGGGAAGGTAAAAAAAGCCACACCATTCGCTGATCTGAGCTTTCCCTGAGGAGTTAGACCAAAGCTTATATCAGAATTAGCAAAAGAGTCTAATTCAGCCTGAAACGTAACTTTTGACACAGATCTAAGTTTCGAACAACATACAAAGTTTTGTAGTATCCTGAGTCGGGAAAGCTAGAAAACCACTCCATTCGCTGATCTGAGCTTTCCCTGAGGAGTTAGACCAAAGCTTATATTAGAATTGGCAAAAGAGCCAAATTCAGCCAGAAATGTAACTTTTGACCCAGAGCTCAGTTTTGAAAAACATAAACACATTAATGGTGTCCTGAGTCGGGGAAGCTAAAAGACCACTCCATTCGCTGATCTGAGCTTTCCCTGAGGAGTTAGACCAAAGCTTATTTCAGAATTGGCAAAAGAGCCCAATTCAGCCAGAAATGTAACTTTTGACCCAGAGCTCAGTTTCGAATAACATACACATGTTAGTTGTGTCCTTTCGAGGGAGGTAAAAAAAACCACACCATTCGCTGATATGAGCTTTCCCTGAGGAGTTAGACCAAAGCTTATATCAGATTTGGCAAAATAGCACAATTCCGCCAGAAACGTAACTTTTGACCCAGAGCTCAGTTTCCAATAACATACAATTGTTAGTGGAGTCCTGAGTCGGGGAAGCTAAAAAAGCACTCCATTCGCTGATCTGAGGTTTCCCTGAGGAGTTAGACCAAAGCATATATCAGAATTGGAAAAAGAGCCCAATTCAGTCAGAAACGTAACTTTTGACATAGAGCTCAGTTTCGAACAACATACATATGTTAGTGGTGTCCTGAGTCGGGGAAGCTAAAAAAGCACTCCATTCGCTGATCTGAGCTTTCCCTGAGGAGTTAAACCAAAGCTTATATCAGAATTGGCAAAAGAGCCCAATTGAGTCAGAAACGTAACTTTTGACCCAGAGCTCAGTTTTGAATTACATACATATGTTTGTGGTATCCTGAGTCGGGGAAGCTAAAAAAGGACTCCATTCGCTGATCTGAGCTTTCCCTGAGGAGTTAGACCAAAGCTTATATCAGAATTGGCAAAAGAGCCCAATTCAGCCAGAAATGTAACTTTTGACCCAGAGCTCCGTTTTGAAAAACATAAACACATTAATGGTGTCCTGAGTCGGGGAAGCTATAAAACCACTCTATTCGCTGATCTGAGCTTTCCCTGAGGAGATAGACCAAAGCTTACATCAGAATTAGCAAAAGAGCCTAATTCAGCCAGAAACGTAACTTTTGACCCAGAGCTAAGTTTCGAACAACATACATAGTTTTGTAGTATCCTGAGTTCGGAAAGCTAGAAAACCACTCCATTCGCTGATCTGAGCGTTCCCTGAGGAGATAGACCAAAGCTTATAATAGAATTGGCAAAAGAGCACAATTCACCCAGAAACGTAACTTTTGACACAGAGCTAAGTTTCGAACAACATACAAAGTTTTGTAGTATCCTGAGTTCGGAAAGCTAGAAAACCACTCCATTCGCTGATCTGAGCGTTCCCTGAGGAGATAGACCAAAGCTTACATCAGAATTAGCAAAAGAGCCCAATTGAGTCAGAAACGTAACTTTTGACACAGATCTAAGTTTCGAACAACATACAAAGTTTTGTAGTATACTGAGTCGGGAAAGCTAGAAAACCACTCCATTCGCTGATCTGAGCTTTCCCTGAGGAGTTAGACCAAAGTTATATTAGAATTGGCAAAATAGCACAATTCAACAAGAAACGTAACTTTTGACCCCGAGCTCAGTTTCGAATAACATAAATATGTAAATGGTGTCCTGAGTCGGGGAAGCTAAAAAACCACTCCATTCGCTGATCTGAGCTTCAACTGAGGAGTTAGACCAAAGCTTACATCAGAATTAGCAAAAGAGCCTAATTCAGCCAGAAACGTAACTTTTGACATAGAGCTCATTTTCGAACAACATACATATGTTAGTGGTGTCCTGAGTCGGGGAAGCTAAAAAAGCACTCCATTCGCTGATCTGAGCTTTCCCTGAGGAGTTAAACCAAAGCTTATATCAGAATTGGCAAAAGAGCCCAATTGAGTCAGAAACGTTACTTTTGACCCAGAGCTCAGTTCTAAATTACATACACATGTTAGTGGTGTCCTGTCGGGGAAGGTAAAAAAACCACTCCATTCGCTGATCTGAGCTTTCACTGAGGAGTTAGACCAAAGCTTATTTCAAAATTGGCAAAAGAGCCCAATTCAGCCAGAAATGTAACTTTTGACCCAGAGCTCAGTTTTGAAAAACATACATATGTTAGTGGTGTCCTGAGTCGGGGAAGCTAAAAAACCACTCCATTCTCTGATCTGAGCTTTCCCTGAGGAGTTAGACCAAAGCTTATTTCAGAATTGGCAAAACAGCCCAATTCAGCCAGAAATGTAACTTTTGACCCAGAGCAGTTTCGAATAGCATACACATGTTAGTGGTGTCCTGTCGGGGAAGGTAAAAAAAGCCACACAATTCGCTGATATGAGCTTTCCCTGAGGAGTTAGACCAAAGCTTATATCAGAATTGGCAAAGGAGCCCAATTCAGCCAGAAACGTAACTTTTGACCCCGAGCTCAGTTTCGAATAACATAAATATGTAAATGGTGTCCTGAGTTGGGGAAGCTAAAAAACCACTCCATTCGCTGATCTGAGCTTTCACTTAGGAGTTAGACCAAAGCTTACATCAGAATTAGCAAAAGAGCCTAATTCAGCCAGAAACGTAACTTTTGACCCAGATCTAAGTTTCGAACAACATACAAAGTTTTGTAGTATCCTGAGTCGGGAAAGCTAGAAAACCACTCCATTCGCTGATCTGAGCTTTCCCTGAGGAGTTAGACCAAAGCTTATATTAGAATTGGCAAAATAGCACAATTCAGCAAGAAACGTAACTTTTGACCCAGAGCTCAGTTTCCAATAACATACAATTGTTAGTGGAGTCCTGAGTCGGGGAAGCTAAAAAACCACTCCATTCGCTGATCTGAGCTTTCACTGAGGAGTTAGACCAAAGCTTATATCAGAATTGGCAAAAGAGCCCAATTCAGCCAGAAATGTAACTTTTGACCCAGAGCTCAGTTTTGAAAAACATAAACACATTAATGGTGTCCTGAGTCGGGGAAGCTAAAAGACCACTCCATTCGCTGATCTGAGCTTTCCCTGAGGAGATAGACCAAAGCTTACATCAGAATTAGCAAAAGAGCCTAATTCAGCCAGAAACGTAACTTTTGACCCATAGCTCAGTTTCGAACAACATACATATGTTAGTGGAGTCCTGAGTCGGGGAAGCTAAAAAACCACTCCATTCGCTGATCTGAGCTTTCCCTGAGGAGTTAGACCAAAGCTTATATCAGAATTGGTAAAAGAGCCCAATTCAGCCAGAAACGTAACTTTTGACCCAGAGCTCAGTTTCGAACAACATACATATGTTAGTGGTGTCCTGAGTCGGGGAAGCTAAAAAACCACTCCATTCGCTGATCTGAGCTTTCCCTAAGGAGTTAGACCAAAGCTTATATCAGATTTGGCAAAAGAGTGCAATTCAGCCAGAAACGTAACTTTTGACCCACAACGCAGTTTCGAATAACATAAACACGTTAATGGTGTCCTGAGTCGGGGAAGCTAAAAAACCACTCCATTCGCTGATCTGAGCTTTCACTGAGGAGTTAGACCAAAACTAATATCAGAATTAGCAAAAGAGCCTAATTCAGCCAGAAACGTAACTTTTGACACAGATCTAAGTTTCGAACAACATACAAAGTTTTGTAGTATCCTGAGTCGGGAAAGCTAGAAAACCACTCCATTCGCTGATCTGAGCTTTCCCTGAGGAGTTAGACCAAAGCTTATATTAGAATTGGCAAAAGAGCCAAATTCAGCCAGAAATGTAACTTTTGACCCAGAGCTCAGTTTCCAATAACATACAATTGTTAGTGGAGTCCTGAGTCGGGGAAGCTAAAAAACCACTCCATTCGCTGATCTGAGCTTTCACTGAGGAGTTAGACCAAAGCTTATATCAGAATTGGCAAAAGAGCCCAATTCAGCCAGAAATGTAACTTTTGACCCAGAGCTCAGTTTTGAAAAACATAAACACATTAATGGTGTCCTGAATCGGGGAAGCTAAAAGACCACTCCATTCGCTGATCTGAGCTTTCCCTGAGGAGTTAGACCAAAGCTTATTTCAGAATTGGCAAAAGAGCCCAATTCAGCCAGAAATGTAACTTTTGACCCAGAGCTCAGTTTCGAATAACATACACATGTTAGTCGTGTCCTTTCGAGGAAGGTAAAAAAAAACACACCATTCGCTGATATGAGCTTTCCCTGAGGAGTTAGACCAAAGCTTATATCAGATTTGGCAAAATAGCACAATTCAGCCAGAAACGTAACTTTTGACCCAGAGCTCAGTTTCCAATAACATACAATTGTTAGTGGAGTCCTGAGTCGGGGAAGCTAAAAAGCACTCCATTCGCTGATCTGAGGTTTCCCTGAGGAGTTAGACCAAAGCATATATCAGAATTGGAAAAAGAGCCCAATTCAGCCAGAAACGTAACTTTTGACATAGAGCTCAGTTTCGAACAACATACATATGTTAGTGGTGTCCTGAGTCGGGGAAGCTAAAAAAAGCACTCCATTCGCTGATCTGAGCTTTCCCTGAGGAGTTAAACCAAAGCTTATATCAGAATTGGCAAAAGAGCCCAATTGAGTCAGAAACGTAACTTTTGACCCAGAGCTCAGTTTTGAATTACATACATATGTTTGTGGTGTCCTGAGTCGGGGAAGCTAAAAAAGCACTCCATTCGCTGATCTGAGCTTTCCCTGAGGAGTTAGACCAAAGCTTATATCAGAATTGGCAAAAGAGACCAATTCAGCCAGAAATGTAACTTTTGACCCAGAGCTCCGTTTTGAAAAACATAAACACATTAATGGTGTCCTGAGTCGGGGAAGCTAGAAAACCACTCTATTCGCTGATCTGAGCTTTCCCTGAGGAGATAGACCAAAGCTTACATCAGAATTAGCAAAAGAGCCTAATTCAGCCAGAAACGTAACTTTTGACACAGAGCTAAGTTTCGAACAACATACAAAGTTTTGTAGTATCCTGAGTTCGGAAAGCTAGAAAACCACTCCATTCGCTGATCTGAGCGTTCCCTGAGGAGATAGACCAAAGCTTACATCAGAATTAGCAAAAGAGCCCAATTGAGTCAGAAACGTAACTTTTGACACAGATCTAAGTTTCGAACAACATACAAAGTTTTGTAGTATCCTGAGTCGGGAAAGCTAGAAAACCACTCCATTCGCTGATCTGAGCTTTCCCTAAGGAGTTAGACCAAAGCTTATATCAGATTTGGCAAAAGAGTGCAATTCAACAAGAAACGTAACTTTTGACCCCGAGCTCAGTTTCGAATAACATAAATATGTAAATGGTGTCCTGAGTCGGGGAAGCTAAAAAACCACTCCATTCGCTGATCTGAGCTTCAACTGAGGAGTTAGACCAAAGCTTACATCAGAATTAGCAAAAGAGCCCAATTGAGTCAGAAACGTAACTTTTGACACAGATCTAAGTTTCGAACAACATACAAAGTTTTGTAGTATCCTGAGTCGGGGAAGCTAAAAAAGCACTCCATTCGCTGATCTGAGCTTTCCCTGAGGAGTTAAACCAAAGCTTATATCAGAATTGGCAAAAGAGCCCAATTGAGTCAGAAACGTAACTTTTGACCAAGAGCTCAGTTCTGAATTACATACACATGTTAGTGGTGTCCTGTCGGGTAAGGTAAAAAAAGCCACACAATTCGCTGATATGAGCTTTCCCTGAGGAGTTAGACCAAAGCTTATATCAGAATTGGCAAAGGAGCCCAATTCAGCCAGAAACGTAACTTTTGACCCCGAGCTCAGTTTCGAATAACATAAATATGTAAATGGTGTCCTGAGTTGGGGAAGCTAAAAAACCACTCCATTCGCTGATCTGAGCTTTCACTTAGGAGTTAGACCAAAGCTTATATCAGAATTAGCAAAAGAGCCTAATTCAGCCAGAAACGTAACTTTTGACACAGATCTAAGTTTCGAACAACATACAAAGTTTTGTAGTATCCTGAGTCGGGAAAGGTAGAAAACCACTCCATTCGCTGATCTGAGCTTTCCCTGAGGAGTTAGACCAAAGCTTATATTAGAATTGGCAAAATAGCACAATTCAGGAAGAAACGTAACTTTTGACCCAGAGCTCAGTTTCCAATAACATACAATTGTTAGTGGAGTCCTAAGTCGGGGAAGCTAAAAAACCACTCCATTCGCTGATCTGAGCTTTCACTGAGGAGTTAGACCAAAGCTTATATCAGAATTGGCAAAAGAGCCCAATTCAGCCAGAAATGTAACTTTTGACCCAGAGCTCAGTTTTGAAAAACATAAACACATTAATGGTGTCCTGAGTCGGGGAAGCTAAAAGACCACTCCATTCGCTGATCTGAGCTTTCCCTGAGGAGTTAGACCAAAGCTTCTATCAGAATTGGCAAAAGAGCCCAATTGAGCCACAAACGTAACTTTTGACCCAGAGCTCAGTTTTGAATTACATACACATGTTAGTGGTGTCCTCAGTCGGGGAAGCTAAAAAACCACTCCATTCGCTGATCTGAGCTTTCCCTGAGGAGATAGACCAAAGCTTACATCAGAATTAGCAAAAGAGCCTAATTCAGCCAGAAACGTAACTTTTGACCCAGAGCTCAGTTTCGAACAACATACATATGTTAGTGGTGTCCTGAGTTGGGGAAGCTAAAAAACCACTCCATTCGCTGATCTGAGCTTTCCCTAAGGAGTTAGACCAAAGCTTATATCAGATTTGGCAAAAGAGTGCAATTCAGCCAGAAACGTAACTTTTGACACAGAGCTCAGTTTCGAACAACATACATATGTTAGTGGAGTCCTGAGTCGGGGAAGCTAAAAAACCACTCCATTCGCTGATCTGAGCTTTCCCTGAGGAGTTAGACCAAAGCTTATATTAGAATTGTCAAAATAGCACAATTCAGCCAGAAACGTAACATTTGACCCAGAGCTCAGTTTCGAACAACATACATATGTTAGTGGTGTCCTGAGTCGGGGAAGCTAAAAAACCACTCCATTCGCTGATCTGAGCTTTCCCTAAGGAGTTAGACCAAACCTTATATCAGATTTGGCAAAAGAGTGCAATTCAGCCAGAAACGTAACTTTTGACCCACAACGCAGTTTCGAATAACATAAACACGTTAATGGTGTCCTGAGTCGGGGAAGCTAAAAAACCACTCCATTCGCTGATCTGAGCTTTCACTGAGGAGTTAGACCAAAGCTAATATCAGAATTAGCAAAAGAGCCTAATTCAGCCAGAAACGTAACTTTTGACACAGATCAAAGTTTCGAACAACATACAAAGTTTTGTAGTATCCTGAGTCCGGAAAGCTAGAAAACCACTCCATTCGCTGATCTGAGCGTTCCCTGAGGAGTTAGACCAAAGCTTAGAATTGGCAGAATAGCACAATTCAGCCAGAAACGTAACTTTTGACGCAGAGCTCAGTTTCCAATAACATACAATTGTTAGTGGAGTCCTGAGTCGGGGAAGCTAAAAGACCACTCCATTCGCTGATCTGAGGTTTCCCTGAGGAGTTAGACCAAAGCATATATCAGAATTGGAAAAAGAGCCCAATTCAGCCAGAAACGTAACTTTTGACATAGAGCTCAGCTTCGAACAACATACATATGTTAGTGGTGTCCTGAGTCGGGGAAGCTAAAAAAGCACTCCATTAGCTGATCTGAGCTTTCCCTGAGGAGTTAAACCAAAGCTTATATCAGAATTGGCAAAAGAGCCCAATTGAGTCAGAAACGTAGCTTTTGACCCAGAGCTCAGTTCTGAATTACATACACATGTTAGTGGTGTCCTGTCGGGGAAGGTAAAAAACCACTCCATTCGCTGATCTGAGCTTTCACTGAGGAGTTAGACCAAAGCTTATTTCAAAATTAGCAAAAGAGCCTAATTCAGCCAGAAACGTAGCTTTTGACCCAGAGCTCAGTTTTGAAAAACATAAAGACATTAATGGTGTCCTGAGTCGGGGAAGCTAAAAGACCACTCCATTCGCTGATCTGAGCTTTCCCTGAGGAGTTAGACCAAAGCTTATATTAGAATTGGCAAAAGAGCCCAATTGAGCCAGAAATGTAACTTTTGACCCAGAGCTCAGTTTCAAATAACATACACATGTTAGTGGTGTCCTGTCGGGGAAGGTAAAAAAAGCCACACCATTCGCTGATATGAGCTTTCCCTGAGGAGTTAGACCAAAGCTTATATCAGAATTGGTAAAAGAGCCCAATTCAGCCAGAAACGTCACTTTTGACCCCGAGCTCAGTTTCGAATAACATAAATATGTAAATGGTGTCCTGAGTCGGGGAAGCTAAAAAACCACTCCATTCGCTGATCTGAGCTTTCACTTAGGAGTTAGACCAAAGCTTATATCAGAATTAGCAAAAGAGCCTAATTCAGCCAGAAACGTAACTTTTGACACAGAGCTAAGTTTCGAACAACATACAGTTTTGTAGTATACTGAGTCGGGAAAGCTAGAAAACCACTCCATTCGCTGATCTGAGCTTCCCTGAGGAGATAGACCAAAGCTTACATCAGAATTAGCAAAAGAGCCTAATTCAACCAGAAATGTAACTTTTGACCCAGAACACAGTTTCGAATAACATACACATGTTAGTGGTGTTCTGTCGGGGAATGTAAAAAAAGCCACACCATTCGCTGATCTGAGCTTTCCCTGAGGAGTTAGACCAAAGCTTATATTAGAATTGGCAAAAGAGCCCAATTGAGCCAGAAATGTAACTTTTGACCCAGAGCTCAGTTTCAAATAACATACACATGTTAGTGGTGTCCTGTCGGGGAAGGTAAAAAAAGCCACACCATTCGCTGATATGAGCTTTCCCTGAGGAGTTAGACCAAAGCTTATATCAGAATTGGTAAAAGAGCCTAATTCAGCCAGAAACGTAGCTTTTGACCCAGAGCTCAGTTTTGAAAAACATAAAGACATTAATGGTGTCCTGAGTCGGGGAAGCTAAAAGACCACTCCATTCGCTGATCTGAGCTTTCCCTGAGGAGTTAGACCAAAGCTTATATTAGAATTGGCAAAAGAGCCCAATTGAGCCAGAAATGTAACTTTTGACCCAGAGCTCAGTTTCAAATAACATACACATGTTAGTGGTGTCCTGTCGGGGAAGGTAAAAAAAGCCACACCATTCGCTGATATGAGCTTTCCCTGAGGAGTTAGACCAAAGCTTATATCAGAATTGGTAAAAGAGCCCAATTCAGCCAGAAACGTCACTTTTGACCCCGAGCTCAGTTTCGAATAACATAAATATGTAAATGGTGTCCTGAGTCGGGGAAGCTAAAAAACCACTCCATTCGCTGATCTGAGCTTTCACTTAGGAGTTAGACCAAAGCTTATATCAGAATTAGCAAAAGAGCCTAATTCAGCCAGAAACGTAACTTTTGACACAGAGCTAAGTTTCGAACAACATACAGTTTTGTAGTATACTGAGTCGGGAAAGCTAGAAAACCACTCCATTCGCTGATCTGAGCTTCCCTGAGGAGATAGACCAAAGCTTACATCAGAATTAGCAAAAGAGCCTAATTCAACCAGAAATGTAACTTTTGACCCAGAACACAGTTTCGAATAACATACACATGTTAGTGGTGTTCTGTCGGGGAATGTAAAAAAAGCCACACCATTCGCTGATCTGAGCTTTCCCTGAGGAGTTAGACCAAAGCTTATATTAGAATTGGCAAAAGAGCCCAATTGAGCCAGAAATGTAACTTTTGACCCAGAGCTCAGTTTCAAATAACATACACATGTTAGTGGTGTCCTGTCGGGGAAGGTAAAAAAAGCCACACCATTCGCTGATATGAGCTTTCCCTGAGGAGTTAGACCAAAGCTTATATCAGAATTGGTAAAAGAGCCCAATTCAGCCAGAAACGTAACTTTTGACCCCGAGCTCAGTTTCGAATAACATAAATATGTAAATGGTGTCCTGAGTCGGGGAAGCTAAAAAACCACTCCATTCGCTGATCTGAGCTTTCACTTAGGAGTTAGACCAAAGCTTATATCAGAATTAGCAAAAGAGCCTAATTCAGCCAGAAACGTAACTTTTGACACAGAGCTAAGTTTCGAACAACATACAGTTTTGTAGTATACTGAGTCGGGAAAGCTAGAAAACCACTCCATTCGCTGATCTGAGCTTCCCTGAGGAGATAGACCAAAGCTTACATCAGAATTAGCAAAAGAGCCTAATTCAACCAGAAATGTAACTTTTGACCCAGAACACAGTTTCGAATAACATACACATGTTAGTGGTGTTCTGTCGGGGAAGGTAAAAAAAGCCACACCATTCGCTGATCTGAGCTTTCCCTGAGGAGTTAGACCAAAGCTTATATCAGAATTAGCAAAAGAGCCTAATTCAGCCTGAAACGTAACTTTTGACACAGATCTAAGTTTCGAACAACATACAAAGTTTTGTAGTATCCTGAGTCGGGAAAGCTAGAAAACCACTCCATTCGCTGATCTGAGCTTTCCATGAGGAGTTAGACCAAAGCTTATATTAGAATTGGCAAAAGAGCCAAATTCAGCCAGAAATGTAACTTTTGACCCAGAGCTCAGTTTCCAATAACATACAATTGTTAGTGGAGTCCTGAGTCGGGGAAGCTAAAAAACCACTCCATTCGCTGATCTGAGCTTTCACTGAGGAGTTAGACCAAAGCTTATATCAGAATTGGCAAAAGAGCCCAATTCAGCCAGAAATGTAACTTTTGACCCAGAGCTCAGTTTTGAAAAACATAAACACATTAATGGTGTCCTGAGTCGGGGAAGCTAAAAGACCACTCCATTCGCTGATCTGAGCTTTCCCTGAGGAGTTAGACCAAAGCTTATTTCAGAATTGGCAAAAGAGCCCAATTCAGCCAGAAATGTAACTTTTGACCCAGAGCTCAGTTTCGAATAACATACACATGTTAGTCGTGTCCTTTCGAGGAAGGTTAAAAAAAACACACCATTCGCTGATATGAGCTTTCCCTGAGGAGTTAGACCAAAGCTTATATCAGATTTGGCAAAATAGCACAATTCAGCCAGAAACGTAACTTTTGACCCAGAGCTCAGTTTCCAATAACATACAATTGTTAGTGGAGTCCTGAGTCGGGGAAGCTAAAAAAGCACTCCATTCGCTGATCTGAGGTTTCCCTGAGGAGTTAGACCAAAGTATATATCAGAATTGGAAAAAGAGCCCAATTCAGCCAGAAACGTAACTTTTGACATAGAGCTCAGTTTCGAACAACATACATATGTTAGTGGTGTCCTGAGTCGGGGAAGCTAAAAAAGCACTCCATTCGCTGATCTGAGCTTTCCCTGAGGAGTTAAACCAAAGCTTATATCAGAATTGGCAAAAGAGCCCAATTGAGTCAGAAACGTAACTTTTGACCCAGAGCTCAGTTTTGAATTACATACATATGTTTGTGGTGTCCTGAGTCGTGGAAGCTAAAAAAGCACTCTATTCGCTGATCTGAGCTTTCCCTGAGGAGTTAGACCAAAGCTTATATCAGAATTGGCAAAAGAGCCCAATTCAGCCAGAAATGTAACTTTTGACCCAGAGCTCCGTTTTGAAAAACATAAACACATTAATGGTGTCCTGAGTCGGGGAAGCTAGAAAACCACTCTATTCGCTGATCTGAGCTTTCCCTGAGGAGATAGACCAAAGCTTACATCAGAATTAGCAAAAGAGCCTAATTCAGCCAGAAACGTAACTTTTGACCCAGAGCTAAGTTTCGAACAACATACATAGTTTTGTAATATCCTGTCGGGAAAGCTAAAAAACCACTCCATTCGCTGATCTGAGCTTTCCCTGAGGAGATAGACCAAAGCTTATAATAGAATTGGCAAAAGAGCACAATTCACCCAGAAACGTAACTTTTGACACAGAGCTAAGTTTCGAACAACATACAAAGTTTTGTAGTATCCTGAGTTCGGAAAGCTAGAAAACCACTCCATTCGCTGATCTGAGCTTTCACTGAGGAGTTAGACCAAAGCTTATATCAGAATTGGCAAAAGAGCCCAATTCAGCCAGAAATGTAACTTTTGACCCAGAGCTCAGTTTTGAAAAACATACATATGTTAGTGGTGTCCTGAGTCGGGGAAGCTAAAAAACCACTCCATTCGCTGATCTGAGCTTTCCCTAAGGAGTTAGACCAAAGCTTATATCAGATTTGGCAAAAGAGTGCAATTCAGCCAGAAACGTAACTTTTGACACAGAGCTCAGTTTCGAACAACATACATATGTTAGTGGAGTCCTGAGTCGGGGAAGCTAAAAAACCACTCCATTCGCTGATCTGAGCTTTCCCTGAGGAGTTAGACCAAAGCTTATATTAGAATTGGCAAAAGAGCACAATTCACCTAGAAACGTAACTTTTGACCCAGAGCTCAGTTTCGAATAACATACACGTTAGTGGTGTCCTGAGTCGGGGAAGCGAAAAAACCACTCCATTCGCTGATCTGAGCTTTCCCTGAGGAGTTAGACCAAAGCTTATATCAGAACTAGCAAAAGAGCCTAATTCAGCCAGAAACGTAACTTTTGACACAGAGCTAAGTTTCGAACAACATACAAAGTTTTGTAGTATCCTGAGTCCGGAAAGCTAGAAAACCACTCCATTCGCTGATCTGAGCGTTCCCTGAGGAGTTAGACCAAAGCTTAGAATTGGCAAAATAGCACAATTCAGCCAGAAACGTAACTTTTGACGCAGAGCTCAGTTTCCAATAACATACAATTGTTAGTGGAGTCCTGAGTCGGGGAAGCTAAAAGACCACTACATTCGCTGATCTGAGGTTTCCCTGAGGAGTTAGACCAAAGCATATATCAGAATTGGAAAAAGAGCCCAATTCAGCCAGAAACGTAACTTTTGACATAGAGCTCAGCTTCGAACAACATACATATGTTAGTGGTGGCCTGAGTCGGGGAAGCTAAAAAAGCACTCCATTAGCTGATCTGAGCTTTCCCTGAGGAGTTAAACCAAAGCTTATATCAGAATTGGCAAAAGAGCCCAATTGAGTCAGAAACGTAGCTTTTGACCCAGAGCTCAGTTCTGAATTAGATACACATGTTAGTGGTGTCCTGTCGGGGAAGGTAAAAAACCACTCCATTCGCTGATCTGAGCTTTCACTGAGGAGTTAGACCAAAGCTTATTTCAAAATTGGCAAAAGAGCCCAATTCAGCCAGAAATGTAACTTTTGACCCAGAGCTCAGTTTTGAAAAACATACATATGTTAGTGGTGTCCTGAGTCGGGGAAGCTAAAAAACCACTCCATTCGCTGATCTGAGCTTTCACTTAGGAGTTAGACCAAAGCTTATATCAGAATTAGCAAAAGAGCCTAATTCAGCCAGAAACGTAGCTTTTGACCCAGAGCTCAGTTTTGAAAAACATAAAGACATTAATGGTGTCCTGAGTCGGGGAAGCTAAAAGACCACTCCATTCGCTGATCTGAGCTTTCCCTGAGGAGTTAGACCAAAGCTTATTTCAGAATTGGCAAAAGAGCCCAATTCAGCCAGAAATGTAACTTTTGACCCAGAGCAGTTTCAAATAGCATTCACATGTTAGTGGTGTCCTGAGTCCGGAAAGCTAGAAAACCACTCCATTCGCTGATCTGAGTTTTCACTGAGGAGTTAAACCAAAGCTTATTTCAAAATTGGCAAAAGAGCCCAATTCAGCCAGAAATGTAACTTTTGACCCAGAGCTCAGTTTTGAAAAACATACATATGTTAGTGGTGTCCTGAGTCGGGGAAGCTAAAAAACCACTCCATTCGCTGATCTGAGCTTTCACTTAGGAGTTAGACCAAAGCTTATATCAGAATTAGCAAAAGAGCCTAATTCAGTCAGAAACGTAGCTTTTGACCCAGAGCTCAGTTTTGAAAAACATAAAGACATTAATGGTGTCCTGAGTCGGGGAAGCTAAAAGACCACTCCATTCGCTGATCTGAGCTTTCCCTGAGGAGTTAGACCAAAGCTTATTTCAGAATTGGCAAAAGAGCCCAATTCAGCCAGAAATGTAACTTTTGACCCAGAGCAGTTTCAAATAGCATACACATGTTAGTGGTGTCCTGAGTCCGGAAAGCTAGAAAACCACTCCATTCGCTGATCTGAGTTTTCACTGAGGAGTTAAACCAAAGCTTATTTCAAAATTGGCAAAAGAGCCCAATTGAGTCAGAAACGTAGCTTTTGACCCAGAGCTCAGTTTTGAAAAACATAAACACATTAATGGTGTCCTGAGTCTGTGAAGTTAAAGACCACTCCATTCGCTGATCTGAGTTTTCACTGAGGAGTTAGACCAAAGCTTATTTCAAAATTGGCAAAAGAGCCCAATTCAGCCAGAAACGTAACTTTTGACCCCGAGCTCAGTTTCGAATAACATAAATATGTAAATGGTGTCCTGAGTCGGGGAAGCTAAAAAACCACTCCATTCGCTGATCTGAGCTTTCCCTGAGGAGTTAGACCAAAGCTTATATTAGAATTGGCAAAAGAGCCCAATTGAGCCAGAAATGTAACTTTTGACCCAGAGCTCAGTTTCAAATAACATACACATGTTAGTGGTGTCCTGTCGGGGAAGGTAAAAAAAGCCACACCATTCGCTGATATGAGCTTTCCCTGAGGAGTTAGACCAAAGCTTATATCAGAATTGGTAAAAGAGCCCAATTCAGCCAGAAACGTAACTTTTCACCCCGAGCTCAGTTTCGAATAACATAAATATGTAAATGGTGTCCTGAGTCGGAGAAGCTAAAAAACCACTCCATTCGCTGATCTGAGCTTTCACTTAGGAGTTAGACCAAAGCTTATATCAGAATTAGCAAAAGAGCCTAATTCAGCCAGAAACGTAACTTTTGACACAGAGCTAAGTTTCGAACAACATACAGTTTTGTAGTATCCTGAGTCGGGAAAGCTAGAAAACCACTCCATTCGCTGATCTGAGCTTCCCTGAGGAGATAGACCAAAGCTTACATCAGAATTAGCAAAAGAGCCTAATTCAGCCAGAAATGTAACTTTTGACCCAGAACACAGTTTCGAATAACATACACATGTTAGTGGTGTTCTGTCGGGAAGGTAAAAAAAGCCACACCATTCGCTGATCTGAGCTTTCCCTGAGGAGTTAGACCAAAGCTTATATCAGAATTAGCAAAAGAGCCTAATTCAGCCTGAAACGTAACTTTTGACACAGATCTAAGTTTCGAACAACATACAAAGTTTTGTAGTATCCTGAGTCGGGAAAGCTAGAAAACCACTCCATTCGCTGATCTGAGCTTTCCCTGAGGAGTTAGACCAAAGCTTATATTAGAATTGGCAAAAGAGCCAAATTCAGCCAGAAATGTAACTTTTGACCCAGAGCTCAGTTTCCAATAACATACAATTGTTAGTGGAGTCCTGAGTCGGGGAAGCTAAAAAACCACTCCATTCGCTGATCTGAGCTTTCACTGAGGAGTTAGACCAAAGCTTATATCAGAATTGGCAAAGGAGCCCAATTCAGCCAGAAATGTAACTTTTGACCCAGAGCTCAGTTTTGAAAAACATAAACACATTAATGGTGTCCTGAGTCGGGGAAGCTAAAAGACCACTCCATTCGCTGATCTGAGCTTTCCCTGAGGAGTTAGACCAAAGCTTATTTCAGAATTGGCAAAAGAGCCCAATTCAGCCAGAAATGTAACTTTTGACCCAGAGCTCAGTTTCGAATAACATACACATGTTAGTTGTGTCCTTTCGAGGGAGGTAAAAAAAACCACACCATTCGCTGATATGAACTTTCCCTGAGGAGTTAGACCAAAGCTTATATCAGATTTGGCAAAATAGCACAATTCAGCCAGAAACGTAACTTTTGACCCAGAGCTCAGTTTCCAATAACATACAATTGTTAGTGGAGTCCTGAGTCGGGGAAGCTAAAAAAGCACTCCATTCGCTGATCTGAGGTTTCCCTGAGGAGTTAGACCAAAGCATATATCAGAATTGGAAAAAGAGCCCAATTCAGTCAGAAACGTAACTTTTGACATAGAGCTCAGTTTCGAACAACATACATATGTTAGTGGTGTCCTGAGTCGGGGAAGCTAAAAAAGCACTCCATTCGCTGATCTGAGCTTTCCCTGAGGAGTTAAACCAAAGCTTATATCAGAATTGGCAAAAGAGCCCACTTGAGTCAGAAACGTAACTTTTGACCCAGAGCTCAGTTTTGAATTACATACATATGTTTGTGGTATCCTGAGTCGGGGAAGCTAAAAAAGGACTCCATTCGCTGATCTGAGCTTTCCCTGAGGAGTTAGACCAAAGCTTATATCAGAATTGGCAAAAGAGCCCAATTCAGCCAGAAATGTAACTTTTGACCCAGAGCTCCGTTTTGAAAAACATAAACACATTAATGGTGTCCTGAGTCGGGGAAGCTATAAAACCACTCTATTCGCTGATCTGAGCTTTCCCTGAGGAGATAGACCAAAGCTTACATCAGAATTAGCAAAAGAGCCTAATTCAGCCAGAAACGTAACTTTTGACCCAGAGCTAAGTTTCGAACAACATACATAGTTTTGTAGTATCCTGAGTTCGGAAAGCTAGAAAACCACTCCATTCGCTGATCTGAGCGTTCCCTGAGGAGATAGACCAAAGCTTATAATAGAATTGGCAAAAGAGCACAATTCACCCAGAAACGTAACTTTTGACACAGAGCTAAGTTTCGAACAACATACAAAGTTTTGTAGTATCCTGAGTTCGGAAAGCTAGAAAACCACTCCATTCGCTGATCTGAGCGTTCCCTGAGGAGATAGACCAAAGCTTACATCAGAATTAGCAAAAGAGCCCAATTGAGTCAGAAACGTAACTTTTGACACAGATCTAAGTTTCGAACAACATACAAAGTTTTGTAGTATCCTGAGTCGGGAAAGCTAGAAAACCACTCCATTCGCTGATCTGAGCTTTCCCTGAGGAGTTAGACCAAAGCTTATATTAGAATTGGCAAAAGAGCCAAATTCAGCCAGAAATGTAACTTTTGACCCAGAGCTCAGTTTCCAATAACATACAATTGTTAGTGGAGTCCTGAGTCGGGGAAGCTAAAAAACCACTCCATTCGCTGATCTGAGCTTTCACTGAGGAGTTAGACCAAAGCTTATATCAGAATTGGCAAAAGAGCCCAATTCAGCCAGAAATGTAACTTTTGACCCAGAGCTCAGTTTTGAAAAACATAAACACATTAATGGTGTCCTGAATCGGGGAAGCTAAAAGACCACTCCATTCGCTGATCTGAGCTTTCCCTGAGGAGTTAGACCAAAGCTTATTTCAGAATTGGCAAAAGAGCCCAATTCAGCCAGAAATGTAACTTTTGACCCAGAGCTAAGTTTCGAACAACATACATAGTTTTGTAGTATCCTGAGTTCGGAAAGCTAGAAAACCACTCCATTCGCTGATCTGAGCGTTCCCTGAGGAGATAGACCAAAGCTTATAATAGAATTGGCAAAAGAGCACAATTCACCCAGAAACGTAACTTTTGACACAGAGCTAAGTTTCGAACAACATACAAAGTTTTGTAGTATCCTGAGTTCGGAAAGCTAGAAAACCACTCCATTCGCTGATCTGAGCGTTCCCTGAGGAGATAGACCAAAGCTTACATCAGAATTAGCAAAAGAGCCCAATTGAGTCAGAAACGTAACTTTTGACACAGATCAAAGTTTCGAACAACATACAAAGTTTTGTAGTATCCTGAGTCGGGAAAGCTAGAAAACCACTCCATTCGCTGATCTGAGCTTTCACTGAGGAGTTAGACCAAAGCTTATATCAGAATTGGCAACAGAGCCCAATTCAGCCAGAAACGTAACTTTTGACCCCGAGCTCAGTTTCGAATAACATAAATATGTAAATGGTGTCCTGAGTCGGGGAAGCTAAAAAACCACTCCATTTGCTGATCTGAGCTTTCACTTAGGAGTTAGACCAAAGCTTATATCAGAATTAGCAAAAGAGCCTAATTCAGCCAGAAACGTAACTTTTGACACAGAGCTAAGTTTCGAACAACATACAGTTTTGTAGTATCCTGTGTCGGGAACGCTAGAAAACCACTCCATTCGCTGATCTGAGCTTCCCTGAGGAGATAGACCAAAGCTTACATCAGAATTAGCAAAAGAGCCTAATTCAGCCAGAAATGTAACTTTTGACCCAGAACACAGTTTCGAATAACATACACATGTTAGTGGTGTTCTGTCGGGGAAGGTAAAAAAAGCCACACCATTCGCTGATATGAGCTTTCACTGAGGAGTTAGACCAAAGCTTATATCAGAATTAGCAAAAGAGCCTAATTCAGCTAGAAACGTAACTTTTGACACAGATCTAAGTTTCGAACAACATACAAAGTTTTGTAGTATCCTGAGTCGGGAAAGCTAGAAAACCACTCCATTCGCTGATCTGAGCTTTCCCTAAGGAGTTAGACCAAAGCTTATATCAGATTTGGCAAAAGAGTGCAATTCAGCCAGAAACGTAACTTTTGACCCACAGCGCAGTTTCGAATAACATAAACACGTTAATGGTGTCCTGAGTCGGGGAAGCTAAAAAACCACTCTATTCGCTGATCTGAGCTTTCACTGAGGAGTTAGACCAAAGCTTATATCAGAATTGGCAAAAGAGCCCAATTCAGCCAGAAATGTAACTTTTGACCCAGAGCTCAGTTTTGAAAAACATACATATGTTAGTGGTGTCCTGAGTCGGGGAAGCTAAAAAACTACTCCATTCGCTGATCTGAGCTTTCCCTAAGGAGTTAGACCAAAGCTTATATCAGATTTGGCAAAAGAGTGCAATTCAGCCAGAAACGTAACTTTTGACACAGAGCTATTATTCGAACAACATACATATGTTAGTGGAGTCCTGAGTCGGGGAAGCTAAAAAACCACTCCATTCGCTGATCTGAGCTTTCCCTGAGGAGTTAGACCAAAGCTTATATTAGAATTGGCAAAAGAGCACAATTCACCTAGAAACGTAACTTTTGACCCAGAGCTCAGTTTCGAATAACATACACGTTAGTGGTGTCCTGAGTCGGGGAAGCGAAAAAACCACTCCATTCGCTGATCTGAGCTTTCCCTGAGGAGATAGACCAAAGCTTATATCAGAACTAGCAAAAGAGCCTAATTCAGCCAGAAACGTAACTTTTGACACAGAGCTAAGTTTCGAACAACATACAAAGTTTTGTAGTATCCTGAGTCCGGAAAGCTAGAAAACCACTCCATTCGCTGATCTGAGCGTTCCCTGAGGAGTTAGACCAAAGCTTAGAATTGGCAAAATAGCACAATTCAGCCAGAAACGTAACTTTTGACCCAGAGGTCAGTTTCCAATAACATACAATTGTTAGTGGAGTCCTGAGTCGGGGAAGCTAAAAGACCACTCCATTCGCTGATCTGAGCTTTCCCTGAGGAGTTAGACCAAAGCATATATCAGAATTGGAAAAAAAGCCCAATTCAGCCAGAAACGTAACTTTTGACCCAGAGCTCCGTTTTGAAAAACATAAACACATTAATGGTGTCCTGAGTCGGGGAAGCTAGAAAACCACTCTATTCGCTGATCTGAGCTTTCCCTGAGGAGATAGACCAAAGCTTACATCAGAATTAGCAAAAGAGCCTAATTCAGCCAGAAACGTAACTTTTGACACAGAGCTAAGTTTCGAACAACATACAAAGTTTTGTAGTATCCTGAGTCGGGAAAGCTAGAAAACCACTCCATTCGCTGATCTGAGCGTTCCCTGAGGAGATAGACCAAAGCTTACATCAGAATTAGCAAAAGAGCCCAATTGAGTCAGAAACGTAACTTTTGACACAGATCTAAGTTTCGAACAACATACAAAGTTTTGTAGTATCCTGAGTCGGGAAAGCTAGAAAACCACTCCATTCGCTGATCTGAGCTTTCCCTGAGGAGTTAGACCAAAGTTATATTAGAATTGGCAAAATAGCACAATTCAACAAGAAACGTAACTTTTGACCCCGAGCTCAGTTTCGAATAACATAAATATGTAAATGGTGTCCTGAGTCGGGGAAGCTAAAAAACCACTCCATTCGCTGATCTGAGCTTCAACTGAGGAGTTAGACCAAAGCTTACATCAGAATTAGCAAAGGAGCCTAATTCAGCCAGAAACATAACTTTTGACATAGAGCTCAGTTTCGAACAACATACATATGTTAGTGGTGTCCTGAGTCGGGGAAGCTAAAAAAGCACTCCATTCGCTGATCTGAGCTTTCCCTGAGGAGTTAAACCAAAGCTTATATCAGAATTGGCAAAAGAGCCCAATTGAGTCAGAAACGTTACTTTTGACCCAGAGCTCAGTTCTGAATTACATACACATGTTAGTGGTGTCCTGTCGGGTAAGGTAAAAAAAGCCACACAATTCGCTGATATGAGCTTTCCCTGAGGAGTTAGACCAAAGCTTATATCAGAATTGGCAAAGGAGCCCAATTCAGCCAGAAACGTAACTTTTGACCCCGAGCTCAGTTTCGAATAACATAAATATGTAAATGGTGTCCTGAGTTGGGGAAGCTAAAAAACCACTCCATTCGCTGATCTGAGCTTTCACTTAGGAGTTAGACCAAAGCTTATATCAGAATTAGCAAAAGAGCCTAATTCAGCCAGAAACGTAACTTTTGACACAGAGCTAAGTTTCGAACAACATACAGTTTTGTAGTATCCTGAGTCGGGAAAGCTAGAAAACCACTCCATTCGCTGATCTGAGCTTCCCTGAGGAGATAGACCAAAGCTTACATCAGAATTAGCAAAAGAGCCTAATTCAGCCAGAAATGTAACTTTTCACCCAGAACACAGTTTCGAATAACATACACATGTTAGTGGTGTTCTGTCGGGGAAGGTAAAAAAAGCCACACCATTCGCTGATATGAGCTTTCACTGAGGAGTTAGACCAAAGCTTATATCAGAATTAGCAAAAGAGCCTAATTCAGCCAGAAACGTAACTTTTGACACAGATCTAAGTTTCGAACAACATACAAAGTTTTGTAGTATCCTGAGTCGGGAAAGCTAGAAAACCACTCCATTCGCTGATCTGAGCTTTCCCTGAGGAGTTAGACCAAAGCTTATATTAGAATTGGCAAAATAGCACAATTCAGCAAGAAACGTAACTTTTGACCCAGAGCTCAGTTTCCAATAACATACAATTGTTAGTGGAGTCCTGAGTCGGGGAAGCTAAAAAACCACTCCATTCGCTGATCTGAGCTTTCACTGAGGAGTTAGACCAAAGCTTATATCAGAATTGGCAAAAGAGCCCAAGTCAGCCAGAAATGTAACTTTTGACCCAAAGCTCAGTTTTGAAAAACATAAACACATTAATGGTGTCCTGAGTCGGGGAAGCTAAAAGACCACTCCATTCGCTGATCTGAGCTTTCCCTGAGGAGTTAGACCAAAGCTTCTATCAGAATTGGCAAAAGAGCCCAATTGAGCCACAAACGTAACTTTTGACCCAGAGCTCAGTTTTGAATTACATACACATGTTAGTGGTGTCCTGAGTCGGGGAAGCTAAAAAACCACTCCATTCGCTGATCTGAGCTTTCCCTGAGGAGATAGACCAAAGCTTACATCAGAATTAGCAAAAGAGCCTAATTCAGCTAGAAACTTAACTTTTGACCCAGAGCTCAGTTTCGAACAACATACATATGTTAGTGGTGTCCTGAGTCGGGGAAGCTAAAAAACCACTCCATTCGCTGATCTGAGCTTTCCCTAAGGAGTTAGACCAAAGCTTATATCAGATTTGGCAAAAGAGTGCAATTCAGCCAGAAACGTAACTTTTGACACAGAGCTCAGTTTCGAACAACATACATATGTTAGTGGAGTCCTGAGTCGGGGAAGCTAAAAAACCACTCCATTCGCTGATCTGAGCTTTCCCTGAGGACTTAGACCAAAGCTTATATTAGAATTGGCAAAATAGCACAATTCAGCCAGAAATGTAACTTTTGACCCAGAGCTCAGTTTCGAACAACATACATATGTTAGTGGTGTCCTGAGTCGGGGAAGCTAAAAAACCACTCCATTCGCTGATCTGAGCTTTCCCTAAGGAGTTAGACCAAAGCTTATATCAGATTTGGCAAAAGAGTGCAATTCAGCCAGAAACGTAACTTTTGACCCACAACGCAGTTTCGAATAACATAAACACGTTAATGGTGTCCTGAGTCGGGGAAGCTAAAAAACCACTCCATTCGCTGATCTGAGCTTTCACTGAGGAGTTAGACCAAAGCTAATATCAGAATTAGCAAAAGAGCCTAATTCAGCCAGAAACGTAACTTTTGACACAGATCAAAGTTTCGAACAACATACAAAGTTTTGTAGTATCCTGAGTCGGGAAAGCTAGAAAACCACTCCATTCGCTGATCTGAGCTTTCACTGAGGAGTTAGACCAAAGCTTATATCAGAATTGGCAAAAGAGCCCAATTCAGCCAGAAACGTACCTTTTGACCCCGAGCTCAGTTTCGAATAACATAAATATGTAAATGGTGTCCTGAGTCGGGGAAGCTAAAAAACCACTCCATTCGCTGATCTGAGCTTTCACTTAGGAGTTAGACCAAAGCTTATATCAGAATTAGCAAAAGAGCCTAATTCAGCCAGAAACGTAACTTTTGACACAGAGCTAAGTTTCGAACAACATACAGTTTTGTAGTATCCTGAGTCGGGAAAGCTAGAAAACCACTCCATTCGCTGATCTGAGCTTCCCTGAGGAGATAGACCAAAGCTTACATCAGAATTAGCAAAAGAGCCTAATTCAGCCAGAAATGTAACTTTTGACCCAGAACACAGTTTCGAATAACATACACATGTTAGTGGGGTTCTGTCGGGGAAGGTAAAAAAAGCCACACCATTCGCTGATATGAGCTTTCACTGAGGAGTTAGACCAAAGCTTATATCAGAATTAGCAAAAGAGCCTAATTCAGCCAGAAACGTAACTTTTGACACAGATCTAAGTTTCGAACAACATACAAAGTTTTGTAGTATCCTGAGTCGGGAAAGCTAGAAAACCACTCCATTCGCTGATCTGAGTCTTCCCTGAGGAGTTAGACCAAAGCTTATATTAGAATTGGCAAAATAGAACAATTCAACAAGAAACGTAACTTTTGACCCAGGGCTCAGTTTCGAACAACATACATATGTTAGTGGTGTCCTGAGTCGGGGAAGCTAAAAAACCACTCCATTCGCTGATCTGAGCTTTCCCTGAGGAGTTAGACCAAAGCTTATATCAGAACTAGCAAAAGAGCCTAATTCAGCCAGAAACGTAACTTTTGACACAGAGCTAAGTTTCGAACAACATACAAAGTTTTGTAGTATCCTGAGTCCGGAAAGCTAGAAGACCACTCCATTCGCTGATCTGAGCGTTCCCTGAGGAGTTAGACCAAAGCTTAGAATTGGCAAAATAGCACAATTCAGCCAGAAACGTAACTTTTGACCCAGAGCTCAGTTTCCAATAACATACAATTGTTAGTGGAGTCCTGAGTCGGGGAAGCTAAAAGACCACTCCATTCGCTGATCTGAGCTTTCCCTGAGGAGTTAGACCAAAGCATATATCAGAATTGGAAAAAGAGCCCAATTCAGCCAGAAACGTAAGTTTTGACATAGAGCTCAGTTTCGAACAACATACATATGTTAGTGGTGTCCTGAGTCGGGGAAGCTAAAAAAGCACTCCATTCGCTGATCTGAGCTTTCCCTGAGGAGATAGACCAAAGCTTATATCAGAATTAGCAAAAGAGCCTAATTCAGCCAGAAACGTAACTTTTGACCCAGAGCTAAGATTCGAACAACATACATAGTTTTGTAATATCCTGAATCGGGAAAGCTAAAAAACCACTCCATTCGCTGATCTGAGCTTTCCCTGAGGAGATAGACCAAAGCTTATATTAGAATTGGCAAAAGAGCACAATTTACCCAGAAACGTAACTTTTGACCCAGAGCTCAGTTTCCAATAACATACAATTGTTAGTAGAGTCCTGAGTCGGGGAAGCTAAAAAACCACTCCATTCGCTGATCTGAGCTTTCCCTGAGGAGTTACACCAAAGCTTATATTAGAATTGGCAAAAGAGCCCAATTGAGTCAGAAACGTAACTTTTGACCCAGAGCTCAGTTCTGAATTACATACACATGTTAGTGGTGTCCTGTCGGGGAAGGTAAAAAACCACTCCATTCGCTGATCTGAGCTTTCACTGAGGAGTTAGACCAAAGCTTATTTCAAAATTGGCAAAAGAGCCCAATTCAGCCAGAAATGTAACTTTTGACCCAGAGCTCCGTTTCGAACAACATACATATGTTAGTGGTGTCCTGAGTCGGGGAAGCTAAAAAACCACTCCATTCGCTGATCTGAGCTTTCCCTAAGGAGTTAGACCAAAGCTTATATCAGATTTGGCAAAAGAGTGCAATTCAGCCAGAAACGTAACTTTTGACCCAGAGCTCAGTTTCGAACAACATACATATGTTAGTGGTGTCCTGAGTCGGGGAAGCTAAAAAACCACTCCATTCGCTGATCTGAGCGTTCCCTGAGGAGTTAGACCAAAGCTTAGAATTGGCAAAATAGCACAATTCAGCCAGAAACGTAACTTTTGACCCAGAGCTCAGTTTCCAATAACATACAATTGTTAGTAGAGTCCTGAGTCGGGGAAGCTAAAAGACCACTCCATTCGCTGATCTGAGCTTTCCCTGAGGAGTTAGACCAAAGCATATATCAGAATTGGAAAAAGAGCCCAATTCAGCTAGAAACGTAACTTTTGACATAGAGCTCAGTTTCGAACAACATACATATGTTAGTGGTGTCCTGAGACGGGGAAGCTAAAAAAGCACTCCATTCGCTGATCTGAGCTTTCCCTGAGGAGTTAAACCAAAGCTTATATCAGAATTGGCAAAAGAGCCCAATTGAGTCAGAAACGTAACTTTTGACCCAGAGCTCAGTTCTGAATTACATACACATGTTAGTGGTGTCCTGTCGGGGAAGGTAAAAAACCACTCCATTCGCTGATCTGAGCTTTCACTGAGGAGTTAGACCAAAGCTTATTTCAAAATTGGCAAAAGAGCCCAATTCAGCCAGAAATGTAACTTTTGACCCAGAGCTCAGTTTTGAAAAACATACATATGTTAGTGGTGTCCTGAGTCGGGGAAGCTATAAAACCACTCCATTCGCTGATCTGAGCTTTCCCTGAGGAGTTAGACCAAAGCTTATATCAGAATTAGCAAAAGAGCCTAATTCAGCCAGAAACGTAACTTTTGACACAGATCTAAGTTTCGAACAACATACAAAGTTTTGTAGTATCCTGAGTCGGGAAAGCTAGAAAACCACTCCATTCGCTGATCTGAGCTTTCCCTGAGGAGTTAGACCAAAGCTTATATTAGAATTGGCAAAATAGCACAATTCAACAAGAAACGTAACTTTTGACCCAGAGCTCAGTTTCCAATAACATACAATTGTTAGTGGAGTCCTGAGTCGGGGAAGCTAAAAAACCACTCCATTCGCTGATCTGAGCTTTCCCTGAGGAGTTAGACCAAAGCTTCTATCAGAATTGGCAAAAGAGCCCAATTGAGCCACAAACGTAACTTTTAACCCAGAGCTCAGTTTTGAATTACATACACATGTTAGTGGTGTCCTGAGTCGGGGAAGGTAAAAAACCACTCCATTCGCTGATCTGAGCTTTCACTGAGGAGTTAGACCAAAGCTTATTTCAAAATTGGCAAAAGAGCCCAATTCAGCCAGAAATGTAACTTTTGACCCAGAGCTCAGTTTTCAAAAACATACATATGTTAGTGGTGTCCTGAGTCGGGGAAGCTATAAAACCACTCCATTCGCTGATCTGAGCTTTCCCTGAGGAGTTAGACCAAAGCTTATATCAGAATTAGCAAAAGAGCCTAATTCAGCCAGAAACGTAACTTTTGACACAGATCTAAGTTTTGAATTACATACACATGTTAGTGGTGTCCTGAGTCGGGGAAGCTAAAAAACCACTCCATTCGCTGATCTGAGCTTTCCCTGAGGAGATAGACCAAAGCTTACATCAGAATTAGCAAAAGAGCCTAATTCAGCTAGAAACTTAACTTTTGACCCAGAGCTCAGTTTCGAACAACATACATATGTTAGTGGTGTCCTGAGTCGGGGAAGCTAAAAAACCACTCCATTCGCTGATCTGAGCTTTCCCTAAGGAGTTAGACCAAAGCTTATATCAGATTTGGCAAAAGAGTGCAATTCAGCCAGAAACGTAACTTTTGACACAGAGCTCAGTTTCGAACAACATACATATGTTAGTGGAGTCCTGAGTCGGGGAAGCTAAAAAACCACTCCATTCGCTGATCTGAGCTTTCCCTGAGGAGTTAGACCAAAGCTTATATTAGAATTGGCAAAATAGCACAATTCAGCCAGAAATGTAACTTTTGACCCAGAGCTCAGTTTCGAACAACATACATATGTTAGTGGTGTCCTGAGTCGGGGAAGCTAAAAAACCACTCCATTCGCTGATCTGAGCTTTCCCTAAGGAGTTAGACCAAAGCTTATATCAGATTTGGCAAAAGAGTGCAATTCAGCCAGAAACGTAACTTTTGACCCACAACGCAGTTTCGAATAACATAAACACGTTAATGGTGTCCTGAGTCGGGGAAGCTAAAAAACCACTCCATTCGCTGATCTGAGCTTTCACTGAGGAGTTAGACCAAAGCTAATATCAGAATTAGCAAAAGAGCCTAATTCAGCCAGAAACGTAACTTTTGACACAGATCAAAGTTTCGAACAACATACAAAGTTTTGTAGTATCCTGAGTCGGGAAAGCTAGAAAACCACTCCATTCGCTGATCTGAGCTTTCACTGAGGAGTTAGACCAAAGCTTATATCAGAATTGGCAAAAGAGCCCAATTCAGCCAGAAATGTAACTTTTGACCCAGAGCTCAGTTTTGAAAAACATACATATGTTAGTGGTGTCCTGAGTCGGGGAAGCTAAAAAACCACTCCATTCGCTGATCTGAGCTTTCCCTAAGGAGTTAGACCAAAGCTTATATCAGATTTGGCAAAAGAGTGCAATTCAGCCAGAAACGTAACTTTTGACCCCGAGCTCAGTTTCGAATAACATAAATATGTAAATGGTGTCCTGAGTCGGGGAAGCTAAAAAACCACTCCATTCGCTGATCTGAGCTTTCACTGAGGAGTTAGACCAAAGCTTATATCAGAATTGGCAAAAGAGCCCAATTCAGCCAGAAATGTAACTTTTGACCCAGAGCTCAGTTTTGAAAAACATACATATGTTAGTGGTGTCCTGAGTCGGGGAAGCTAAAAAACCACTCCATTCGCTGATCTGAGCTTTCCCTAAGGAGTTAGACCAAAGCTTATATCAGATTTGGCAAAAGAGTGCAATTCAGCCAGAAACGTAACTTTTGACACAGAGCTCAGTTTCGAACAACATACATATGTTAGTGGAGTCCTGAGTCGGGGAAGCTAAAAAACCACTCCATTCGCTGATCTGAGCTTTCCCTGAGGAGTTAGACCAAAGCTTATATTAGAATTGGCAAAAGAGCACAATTCACCTAGAAACGTAACTTTTGACCCAGAGCTCAGTTTCGAATAACATACACGTTAGTGGTGTCCTGAGTCGGGGAAGCGAAAAAACCACTCCATTCGCTGATCTGAGCTTTCCCTGAGGAGTTAGACCAAAGCTTATATCAGAACTAGCAAAAGAGCCTAATTCAGCCAGAAACGTAACTTTTGACACAGAGCTAAGTTTCGAACAACATACAAAGTTTTGTAGTATCCTGAGTCCGGAAAGCTAGAAAACCACTCCATTCGCTGATCTGAGCGTTCCCTGAGGAGTTAGACCAAAGCTTAGAATTGGCAAAATAGCACAATTCAGCCAGAAACGTAACTTTTGACCCAGAGCTCAGTTTCCAATAACATACAATTGTTAGTGGAGTCCTGAGTCGGGGAAGCTAAAAGACCACTCCATTCGCTGATCTGAGCTTTCCCTGAGGAGTTAGACCAAAGCATATATCAGAATTGGAAAAAGAGCCCAATTCAGCCAGAAACGTAAGTTTTGACATAGAGCTCAGTTTCGAACAACATACATATGTTAGTGGTGTCCTGAGTCGGGGAAGCTAAAAAAGCACTCCATTCGCTGATCTGAGCTTTCCCTGAGGAGATAGACCAAAGCTTATATCAGAATTAGCAAAAGAGCCTAATTCAGCCAGAAACGTAACTTTTGACCCAGAGCTAAGATTCGAACAACATACATAGTTTTGTAATATCCTGAATCGGGAAAGCTAAAAAACCACTCCATTCGCTGATCTGAGCTTTCCCTGAGGAGATAGACCAAAGCTTATATTAGAATTGGCAAAAGAGCCCAATTGAGTCAGAAACGTAACTTTTGACCCAGAGCTCAGTTCTGAATTACATACACATGTTAGTGGTGTCCTGTCGGGGAAGGTAAAAAACCACTCCATTCGCTGATCTGAGCTTTCACTGAGGAGTTAGACCAAAGCTTATTTCAAAATTGGCAAAAGAGCCCAATTCAGCCAGAAATGTAACTTTTGACCCAGAGCTCAGTTTCGAACAACATACATATGTTAGTGGTGTCCTGAGTCGGGGAAGCTAAAAAACCACTCCATTCGCTGATCTGAGCTTTCCCTAAGGAGTTAGACCAAAGCTTATATCAGATTTGGCAAAAGAGTGCAATTCAGCCAGAAACGTAACTTTTGACACAGAGCTCAGTTTCGAACAACATACATATGTTAGTGGTGTCCTGAGTCGGGGAAGCTAAAAAACCACTCCATTCGCTGATCTGAGCTTTCCCTGAGGAGTTAGACCAAAGCTTATATCAGAACTAGCAAAAGAGCTTAATTCAGCCAGAAACGTAACTTTTGACACAGAGCTAAGTTTCGAACAACATACAAAGTTTTGTAGTATCCTGAGTCCGGAAAGCTAGAAAACCACTCCATTCGCTGATCTGAGCGTTCCCTGAGGAGTTAGACCAAAGCTTAGAATTGGCAAAATAGCACAATTCAGCCAGAAACGTAACTTTTGACCCAGAGCTCAGTTTCCAATAACATACAATTGTTAGTAGAGTCCTGAGTCGGGGAAGCTAAAAGACCACTCCATTCGCTGATCTGAGCTTTCCCTGAGGAGTTAGACCAAAGCATATATCAGAATTGGAAAAAGAGCCCAATTCAGCTAGAAACGTAACTTTTGACATAGAGCTCAGTTTCGAACAACATACATATGTTAGTGGTGTCCTGAGACGGGGAAGCTAAAAAAGCACTCCATTCGCTGATCTGAGCTTTCCCTGAGGAGTTAAACCAAAGCTTATATCAGAATTGGCAAAAGAGCCCAATTGAGTCAGAAACGTAACTTTTGACCCAGAGCTCAGTTCTGAATTACATACACATGTTAGTGGTGTCCTGTCGGGGAAGGTAAAAAACCACTCCATTCGCTGATCTGAGCTTTCACTGAGGAGTTAGACCAAAGCTTATTTCAAAATTGGCAAAAGAGCCCAATTCAGCCAGAAATGTAACTTTTGACCCAGAGCTCAGTTTTGAAAAACATACATATGTTAGTGGTGTCCTGAGTCGGGGAAGCTATAAAACCACTCCATTCGCTGATCTGAGCTTTCCCTGAGGAGTTAGACCAAAGCTTATATCAGAATTAGCAAAAGAGCCTAATTCAGCCAGAAACGTAACTTTTGACACAGATCTAAGTTTCGAACAACATACAAAGTTTTGTAGTATCCTGAGTCGGGAAAGCTAGAAAACCACTCCATTCGCTGATCTGAGCTTTCCCTGAGGAGTTAGACCAAAGCTTATATTAGAATTGGCAAAATAGCACAATTCAACAAGAAACGTAACTTTTGACCCAGAGCTCAGTTTCCAATAACATACAATTGTTAGTGGAGTCCTGAGTCGGGGAAGCTAAAAAACCACTCCATTCGCTGATCTGAGCTTTCCCTGAGGAGTTAGACCAAAGCTTCTATCAGAATTGGCAAAAGAGCCCAATTGAGCCACAAACGTAACTTTTGACCCAGAGCTCAGTTTTGAATTACATACACATGTTAGTGGTGTCCTGAGTCGGGGAAGCTAAAAAACCACTCCATTCGCTGATCTGAGCTTTCCCTGAGGAGATAGACCAAAGCTTACATCAGAATTAGCAAAAGAGCCTAATTCAGCTAGAAACTTAACTTTTGACCTAGAGCTCAGTTTCGAACAACATACATATGTTAGTGGTGTCCTGAGTCGGGGAAGCTAAAAAACCACTCCATTCGCTGATCTGAGCTTTCCCTAAGGAGTTAGACCAAAGCTTATATCAGATTTGGCAAAAGAGTGCAATTCAGCCAGAAACGTAACTTTTGACACAGAGCTCAGTTTCGAACAACATACATATGTTAGTGGAGTCCTGAGTCGGGGAAGCTAAAAAACCACTCCATTCGCTGATCTGAGCTTTCCCTGAGGAGTTAGACCAAAGCTTATATTAGAATTGGCAAAATAGCACAATTCAGCCAGAAATGTAACTTTTGACCCAGAGCTCAGTTTCGAACAACATACATATGTTAGTGGTGTCCTGAGTCGGGGAAGCTAAAAAACCACTCCATTCGCTGATCTGAGCTTTCCCTAAGGAGTTAGACCAAAGCTTATATCAGATTTGGCAAAAGAGTGCAATTCAGCCAGAAACGTAACTTTTGACCCACAACGCAGTTTCGAATAACATAAACACGTTAATGGTGTCCTGAGTCGGGGAAGCTAAAAAACCACTCCATTCGCTGATCTGAGCTTTCACTGAGGAGTTAGACCAAAGCTAATATCAGAATTAGCAAAAGAGCCTAATTCAGCCAGAAACGTAACTTTTGACACAGATCAAAGTTTCGAACAACATACAAAGTTTTGTAGTATCCTGAGTCGGGAAAGCTAGAAAACCACTCCATTCGCTGATCTGAGCTTTCACTGAGGAGTTAGACCAAAGCTTATATCAGAATTGGCAAAAGAGCCCAATTCAGCCAGAAACGTAACTTTTGACCCCGAGCTCAGTTTCGAATAACATAAATATGTAAATGGTGTCCTGAGTCGGGGAAGCTAAAAAACCACTCCATTCGCTGATCTGAGCTTTCACTTAGGAGTTAGACCAAAGCTTATATCAGAATTAGCAAAAGAGCCTAATTCAGCCAGAAACGTAACTTTTGACACAGAGCTAAGTTTCGAACAACATACAGTTTTGTAGTATCCTGAGTCGGGAAAGCTAGAAAACCACTCCATTCGCTGATCTGAGCTTCCCTGAGGAGATAGACCAAAGCTTACATCAGAATTAGCAAAAGAGCCTAATTCAGTCAGAAATGTAACTTTTGACCCAGAACACAGTTTCGAATAACATACACATGTTAGTGGGGTTCTGTCGGGGAAGGTAAAAAAAGCCACACCATTCGCTGATATGAGCTTTCACTGAGGAGTTAGACCAAAGCTTATATCAGAATTAGCAAAAGAGCCTAATTCAGCCAGAAACGTAACTTTTGACACAGATCTAAGTTTCGAACAACATACAAAGTTTTGTAGTATCCTGAGTCGGGAAAGCTAGAAAACCACTCCATTCGCTGATCTGAGTTTTCCCTGAGGAGTTAGACCAAAGCTTTTATTAGAATTGGCAAAATAGAACAATTCAACAAGAAACGTAACTTTTGACCCAGAGCTCAGTTTCGAACAACATACATATGTTAGTGGTGTCCTGAGTCGGGGAAGCTAAAAAACCACTCCATTCGCTGATCTGAGCTTTCACTGAGGAGTTAGACCAAAGCTTATATCAGAATTGGCAAAAGAGCCCAATTCAGCCAGAAATGTAACTTTTGACCCAGAGCTCAGTTTTGAAAAACATACATATGTTAGTGGTGTCCTGAGTCGGGGAAGCTAAAAAACCACTCCATTCGCTGATCTGAGCTTTCCCTAAGGAGTTAGACCAAAGCTTATATCAGATTTGGCAAAAGAGTGCAATTCAGCCAGAAACGTAACTTTTGACACAGAGCTCAGTTTCGAACAACATACATATGTTAGTGGAGTCCTGAGTCGGGGAAGCTAAAAAACCACTCCATTCGCTGATCTGAGCTTTCCCTGAGGAGTTAGACCAAAGCTTATATTAGAATTGGCAAAAGAGCACAATTCACCTAGAAACGTAACTTTTGACCCAGAGCTCAGTTTCGAATAACATACACGTTAGTGGTGTCCTGAGTCGGGGAAGCGAAAAAACCACTCCATTCGCTGATCTGAGCTTTCCCTGAGGAGTTAGACCAAAGCTTATATCAGAACTAGCAAAAGAGCCTAATTCAGCCAGAAACGTAACTTTTGACACAGAGCTAAGTTTCGAACAACATACAAAGTTTTGTAGTATCCTGAGTCCGGAAAGCTAGAAAACCACTCCATTCGCTGATCTGAGCGTTCCCTGAGGAGTTAGACCAAAGCTTAGAATTAGCAAAATAGCACAATTCAGCCAGAAACGTAACTTTTGACCCAGAGCTCAGTTTCCAATAACATACAATTGTTAGTGGAGTCCTGAGTCGGGGAAGCTAAAAGACCACTCCATTCGCTGATCTGAGCTTTCCCTGAGGAGTTAGACCAAAGCATATATCAGAATTGGAAAAAGAGCCCAATTCAGCCAGAAACGTAAGTTTTGACATAGAGCTCAGTTTCGAACAACATACATATGTTAGTGGTGTCCTGAGTCGGGGAAGCTAAAAAAGCACTCCATTCGCTGATCTGAGCTTTCCCTGAGGAGATAGACCAAAGCTTATATCAGAATTAGCAAAAGAGCCTAATTCAGCCAGAAACGTAACTTTTGACCCAGAGCTAAGATTCGAACAACATACATAGTTTTGTAATATCCTGAATCGGGAAAGCTAAAAAACCACTCCATTCGCTGATCTGAGCTTTCCCTGAGGAGATAGACCAAAGCTTATATTAGAATTGGCAAAAGAGCACAATTGAGTCAGAAACGTAACTTTTGACCCAGAGCTCAGTTTCCAATAACATACAATTGTTAGTAGAGTCCTGAGTCGGGGAAGCTAAAAAACCACTCCATTCGCTGATCTGAGCTTTCCCTGAGGAGTTACACCAAAGCTTATATTAGAATTGGCAAAAGAGCCCAATTGAGTCAGAAACGTAACTTTTGACCCAGAGCTCAGTTCTGAATTACATACACATGTTAGTGGTGTCCTGTCGGGGAAGGTAAAAAACCACTCCATTCGCTGATCTGAGCTTTCACTGAGGAGTTAGACCAAAGCTTATTTCAAAATTGGCAAAAGAGCCCAATTCAGCCAGAAATGTAACTTTTGACCCAGAGCTCAGTTTCGAACAACATACATATGTTAGTGGTGTCCTGAGTCGGGGAAGCTAAAAAACCACTCCATTCGCTGATCTGAGCTTTCCCTAAGGAGTTAGACCAAAGCTTATATCAGATTTGGCAAAAGAGTGCAATTCAGCCAGAAACGTAACTTTTGACACAGAGCTCAGTTTCGAACAACATACATATGTTAGTTGTGTCCTGAGTCGGGGAAGCTAAAAAACCACTCCATTCGCTGATCTGAGCTTTCCCTGAGGAGTTAGACCAAAGCTTATATCAGAACTAGCAAAAGAGCCTAATTCAGCCAGAAACGTAACTTTTGACACAGAGCTCAGTTTTGAATTACATACACATGTTAGTGGTGTCCTGAGTCGGGGAAGCTAAAAAACCACTCCATTCGCTGATCTGAGCTTTCCCTGAGGAGATAGACCAAAGCTTACATCAGAATTAGCAAAAGAGCCTAATTCAGCTAGAAACTTAACTTTTGACCCAGAGCTCAGTTTCGAACAACATACATATGTTAGTGGTGTCCTGAGTCGGGGAAGCTAAAAAACCACTCCATTCGCTGATCTGAGCTTTCCCTAAGGAGTTAGACCAAAGCTTATATCAGATTTGGCAAAAGAGTGCAATTCAGCCAGAAACGTAACTTTTGACACAGAGCTCAGTTTCGAACAACATACATATGTTAGTGGAGTCCTGAGTCGGGGAAGCTAAAAAACCACTCCATTCGCTGATCTGAGCTTTCCCTGAGGAGTTAGACCAAAGCTTATATTAGAATTGGCAAAATAGCACAATTCAGCCAGAAATGTAACTTTTGACCCAGAGCTCAGTTTCGAACAACATACATATGTTAGTGGTGTCCTGAGTCGGGGAAGCTAAAAAACCACTCCATTCGCTGATCTGAGCTTTCCCTAAGGAGTTAGACCAAAGCTTATATCAGATTTGGCAAAAGAGTGCAATTCAGCCAGAAACGTAACTTTTGACCCACAACGCAGTTTCGAATAACATAAACACGTTAATGGTGTCCTGAGTCGGGGAAGCTAAAAAACCACTCCATTCGCTGATCTGAGCTTTCACTGAGGAGTTAGACCAAAGCTAATATCAGAATTAGCAAAAGAGCCTAATTCAGCCAGAAACGTAACTTTTGACACAGATCAAAGTTTCGAACAACATACAAAGTTTTGTAGTATCCTGAGTCGGGAAAGCTAGAAAACCACTCCATTCGCTGATCTGAGCTTTCACTGAGGAGTTAGACCAAAGCTTATATCAGAATTGGCAAAAGAGCCCAATTCAGCCAGAAACGTAACTTTTGACCCCGAGCTCAGTTTCGAATAACATAAATATGTAAATGGTGTCCTGAGTCGGGGAAGCTAAAAAACCACTCCATTCGCTGATCTGAGCTTTTACTGAGGAGTTAGACCAAAGCTTATATCAGAATTGGCAAAAGAGCCCAATTCAGCCAGAAATGTAACTTTTGACCCAGAGCTCAGTTTTGAAAAACATACATATGTTAGTGGTGTCCTGAGTCGGGGAAGCTAAAAAACCACTCCATTCGCTGATCTGAGCTTTCCCTAAGGAGTTAGACCAAAGCTTATATCAGATTTGGCAAAAGAGTGCAATTCAGCCAGAAACGTAACTTTTGACACAGAGCTCAGTTTCGAACAACATACATATGTTAGTGGAGTCCTGAGTCGGGGAAGCTAAAAAACCACTCCATTCGCTGATCTGAGCTTTCCCTGAGGAGTTAGACCAAAGCTTATATTAGAATTGGCAAAAGAGCACAATTCACCTAGAAACGTAACTTTTGACCCAGAGCTCAGTTTCGAATAACATACACGTTAGTGGTGTCCTGAGTCGGGGAAGCGAAAAAACCACTCCATTCGCTGATCTGAGCTTTCCCTGAGGAGTTAGACCAAAGCTTATATCAGAACTAGCAAAAGAGCCTAATTCAGCCAGAAACGTAACTTTTGACACAGAGCTAAGTTTCGAACAACATACAAAGTTTTGTAGTATCCTGAGTCCGGAAAGCTAGAAAACCACTCCATTCGCTGATCTGAGCGTTCCCTGAGGAGTTAGACCAAAGCTTAGAATTGGCAAAATAGCACAATTCAGCCAGAAACGTAACTTTTGACCCAGAGCTCAGTTTCCAATAACATACAATTGTTAGTGGAGTCCTGAGTCGGGGAAGCTAAAAGACCACTCCATTCGCTGATCTGAGCTTTCCCTGAGGAGTTAGACCAAAGCATATATCAGAATTGGAAAAAGAGCCCAATTCAGCCAGAAACGTAAGTTTTGACATAGAGCTCAGTTTCGAACAACATACATATGTTAGTGGTGTCCTGAGTCGGGGAAGCTAAAAAAGCACTCCATTCGCTGATCTGAGCTTTCCCTGAGGAGATAGACCAAAGCTTATATCAGAATTAGCAAAAGAGCCTAATTCAGCCAGAAACGTAACTTTTGACCCAGAGCTAAGATTCGAACAACATACATAGTTTTGTAATATCCTGAATCGGGAAAGCTAAAAAACCACTCCATTCGCTGATCTGAGCTTTCCCTGAGGAGATAGACCAAAGCTTATATTAGAATTGGCAAAAGAGCACAATTGAGTCAGAAACGTAACTTTTGACCCAGAGCTCAGTTTCCAATAACATACAATTGTTAGTAGAGTCCTGAGTCGGGGAAGCTAAAAAACCACTCCATTCGC
This sequence comes from Natrix helvetica, assembly GCF_964273705.1. NCBI lineage: Eukaryota > Metazoa > Chordata > Lepidosauria > Squamata > Natricidae > Natrix > Natrix helvetica. Next base: position 3,850,352 of record NC_138559.1, on the reverse strand, counting down.
TGATCTGAGCTTTCCCTGAGGAGTTACACCAAAGCTTATATTAGAATTGGCAAAAGAGCCCAATTGAGTCAGAAACGTAACTTTTGACCCAGAGCTCAGTTCTGAATTACATACACATGTTAGTGGTGTCCTGTCGGGGAAGGTAAAAAACCACTCCATTCGCTGATCTGAGCTTTCACTGAGGAGTTAGACCAAAGCTTATTTCAAAATTGGCAAAAGAGCCCAATTCAGCCAGAAATGTAACTTTTGACCCAGAGCTCAGTTTCGAACAACATACATATGTTAGTGGTGTCCTGAGTCGGGGAAGCTAAAAAACCACTCCATTCGCTGATCTGAGCTTTCCCTAAGGAGTTAGACCAAAGCTTATATCAGATTTGGCAAAAGAGTGCAATTCAGCCAGAAACGTAACTTTTGACACAGAGCTCAGTTTCGAACAACATACATATGTTAGTGGTGTCCTGAGTCGGGGAAGCTAAAAAACCACTCCATTCGCTGATCTGAGCTTTCCCTGAGGAGTTAGACCAAAGCTTATATCAGAACTAGCAAAAGAGCCTAATTCAGCCAGAAACGTAACTTTTGACACAGAGCTCAGTTTTGAATTACATACACATGTTAGTGGTGTCCTGAGTCGGGGAAGCTAAAAAACCACTCCATTCGCTGATCTGAGCTTTCCCTGAGGAGATAGACCAAAGCTTACATCAGAATTAGCAAAAGAGCCTAATTCAGCTAGAAACTTAACTTTTGACCCAGAGCTCAGTTTCGAACAACATACATATGTTAGTGGTGTCCTGAGTCGGGGAAGCTAAAAAACCACTCCATTCGCTGATCTGAGCTTTCCCTAAGGAGTTAGACCAAAGCTTATATCAGATTTGGCAAAAGAGTGCAATTCAGCCAGAAACGTAACTTTTGACACAGAGCTCAGTTTCGAACAACATACATATGTTAGTGGAGTCCTGAGTCGGGGAAGCTAAAAAACCACTCCATTCGCTGATCTGAGCTTTCCCTGAGGAGTTAGACCAAAGCTTATATTAGAATTGGCAAAATAGCACAATTCAGCCAGAAATGTAACTTTTGACCCAGAGCTCAGTTTCGAACAACATACATATGTTAGTGGTGTCCTGAGTCGGGGAAGCTAAAAAACCACTCCATTCGCTGATCTGAGCTTTCCCTAAGGAGTTAGACCAAAGCTTATATCAGATTTGGCAAAAGAGTGCAATTCAGCCAGAAACGTAACTTTTGACCCACAACGCAGTTTCGAATAACATAAACACGTTAATGGTGTCCTGAGTCGGGGAAGCTAAAAAACCACTCCATTCGCTGATCTGAGCTTTCACTGAGGAGTTAGACCAAAGCTAATATCAGAATTAGCAAAAGAGCCTAATTCAGCCAGAAACGTAACTTTTGACACAGATCAAAGTTTCGAACAACATACAAAGTTTTGTAGTATCCTGAGTCGGGAAAGCTAGAAAACCACTCCATTCGCTGATCTGAGCTTTCACTGAGGAGTTAGACCAAAGCTTATATCAGAATTGGCAAAAGAGCCCAATTCAGCCAGAAACGTAACTTTTGACCCCGAGCTCAGTTTCGAATAACATAAATATGTAAATGGTGTCCTGAGTCGGGGAAGCTAAAAAACCACTCCATTCGCTGATCTGAGCTTTCACTGAGGAGTTAGACCAAAGCTTATATCAGAATTGGCAAAAGAGCCCAATTCAGCCAGAAATGTAACTTTTGACCCAGAGCTCAGTTTTGAAAAACATACATATGTTAGTGGTGTCCTGAGTCGGGGAAGCTAAAAAACCACTCCATTCGCTGATCTGAGCTTTCCCTAAGGAGTTAGACCAAAGCTTATATCAGATTTGGCAAAAGAGTGCAATTCAGCCAGAAACGTAACTTTTGACACAGAGCTCAGTTTCGAACAACATACATATGTTAGTGGAGTCCTGAGTCGGGGAAGCTAAAAAACCACTCCATTCGCTGATCTGAGCTTTCCCTGAGGAGTTAGACCAAAGCTTATATTAGAATTGGCAAAAGAGCACAATTCACCTAGAAACGTAACTTTTGACCCAGAGCTCAGTTTCGAATAACATACACGTTAGTGGTGTCCTGAGTCGGGGAAGCGAAAAAACCACTCCATTCGCTGATCTGAGCTTTCCCTGAGGAGTTAGACCAAAGCTTATATCAGAACTAGCAAAAGAGCCTAATTCAGCCAGAAACGTAACTTTTGACACAGAGCTAAGTTTCGAACAACATACAAAGTTTTGTAGTATCCTGAGTCCGGAAAGCTAGAAAACCACTCCATTCGCTGATCTGAGCGTTCCCTGAGGAGTTAGACCAAAGCTTAGAATTGGCAAAATAGCACAATTCAGCCAGAAACGTAACTTTTGACCCAGAGCTCAGTTTCCAATAACATACAATTGTTAGTGGAGTCCTGAGTCGGGGAAGCTAAAAGACCACTCCATTCGCTGATCTGAGCTTTCCCTGAGGAGTTAGACCAAAGCATATATCAGAATTGGAAAAAGAGCCCAATTCAGCCAGAAACGTAAGTTTTGACATAGAGCTCAGTTTCGAACAACATACATATGTTAGTGGTGTCCTGAGTCGGGGAAGCTAAAAAAGCACTCCATTCGCTGATCTGAGCTTTCCCTGAGGAGATAGACCAAAGCTTATATCAGAATTAGCAAAAGAGCCTAATTCAGCCAGAAACGTAACTTTTGACCCAGAGCTAAGATTCGAACAACATACATAGTTTTGTAATATCCTGAATCGGGAAAGCTAAAAAACCACTCCATTCGCTGATCTGAGCTTTCCCTGAGGAGATAGACCAAAGCTTATATTAGAATTGGCAAAAGAGCACAATTTACCCAGAAACGTAACTTTTGACCCAGAGCTCAGTTTCCAATAACATACAATTGTTAGTAGAGTCCTGAGTCGGGGAAGCTAAAAAACCACTCCATTCGCTGATCTGAGCTTTCCCTGAGGAGTTACACCAAAGCTTATATTAGAATTGGCAAAAGAGCCCAATTGAGTCAGAAACGTAACTTTTGACCCAGAGCTCAGTTCTGAATTACATACACATGTTAGTGGTGTCCTGTCGGGGAAGGTAAAAAACCACTCCATTCGCTGATCTGAGCTTTCACTGAGGAGTTAGACCAAAGCTTATTTCAAAATTGGCAAAAGAGCCCAATTCAGCCAGAAATGTAACTTTTGACGCAGAGCTCAGTTTCGAACAACATACATATGTTAGTGGTGTCCTGAGTCGGGGAAGCTAAAAAACCACTCCATTCGCTGATCTGAGCTTTCCCTAAGGAGTTAGACCAAAGCTTATATCAGATTTGGCAAAAGAGTGCAATTCAGCCAGAAACGTAACTTTTGACACAGAGCTCAGTTTCGAACAACATACATATGTTAGTGGTGTCCTGAGTCGGGGAAGCTAAAAAACCACTCCATTCGCTGATCTGAGCTTTCCCTGAGGAGTTAGACCAAAGCTTATATCAGAACTAGCAAAAGAGCCTAATTCAGCCAGAAACGTAACTTTTGACACAGAGCTAAGTTTCGAACAACATACAAAGTTTTGTAGTATCCTGAGTCCGGAAAGCTAGAAAACCACTCCATTCGCTGATCTGAGCGTTCCCTGAGGAGTTAGACCAAAGCTTAGAATTGGCAAAATAGCACAATTCAGCCAGAAACGTAACTTTTGACCCAGAGCTCAGTTTCCAATAACATACAATTGTTAGTGGAGTCCTGAGTCGGGGAAGCTAAAAGACCACTCCATTCGCTGATCTGAGCTTTCCCTGAGGAGTTAGACCAAAGCATATATCAGAATTGGAAAAAGAGCCCAATTCAGCCAGAAACGTAAGTTTTGACATAGAGCTCAGTTTCGAACAACATACATATGTTAGTGGTGTCCTGAGTCGGGGAAGCTAAAAAAGCACTCCATTCGCTGATCTGAGCTTTCCCTGAGGAGATAGACCAAAGCTTATATCAGAATTAGCAAAAGAGCCTAATTCAGCCAGAAACGTAACTTTTGACCCAGAGCTAAGATTCGAACAACATACATAGTTTTGTAATATCCTGAATCGGGAAAGCTAAAAAACCACTCCATTCGCTGATCTGAGCTTTCCCTGAGGAGATAGACCAAAGCTTATATTAGAATTGGCAAAAGAGCACAATTTACCCAGAAACGTAACTTTTGACCCAGAGCTCAGTTTCCAATAACATACAATTGTTAGTAGAGTCCTGAGTCGGGGAAGCTAAAAAACCACTCCATTCGCTGATCTGAGCTTTCCCTGAGGAGTTACACCAAAGCTTATATTAGAATTGGCAAAAGAGCCCAATTGAGTCAGAAACGTAACTTTTGACCCAGAGCTCAGTTCTGAATTACATACACATGTTAGTGGTGTCCTGTCGGGGAAGGTAAAAAACCACTCCATTCGCTGATCTGAGCTTTCACTGAGGAGTTAGACCAAAGCTTATTTCAAAATTGGCAAAAGAGCCCAATTCAGCCAGAAATGTAACTTTTGACCCAGAGCTCAGTTTCGAACAACATACATATGTTAGTGGTGTCCTGAGTCGGGGAAGCTAAAAAACCACTCCATTCGCTGATCTGAGCTTTCCCTAAGGAGTTAGACCAAAGCTTATATCAGATTTGGCAAAAGAGTGCAATTCAGCCAGAAACGTAACTTTTGACACAGAGCTCAGTTTCGAACAACATACATATGTTAGTGGTGTCCTGAGTCGGGGAAGCTAAAAAACCACTCCATTCGCTGATCTGAGGTTTCCCTGAGGAGTTAGACCAAAGCTTATATCAGAACTAGCAAAAGAGCCTAATTCAGCCAGAAACGTAACTTTTGACACAGAGCTAAGTTTCGAACAACATACAAAGTTTTGTAGTATCCTGAGTCCGGAAAGCTAGAAAACCACTCCATTCGCTGATCTGAGCGTTCCCTGAGGAGTTAGACCAAAGCTTAGAATTGGCAAAATAGCACAATTCAGCCAGAAACGTAACTTTTGACCCAGAGCTCAGTTTCCAATAACATACAATTGTTAGTAGAGTCCTGAGTCGGGGAAGCTAAAAGACCACTCCATTCGCTGATCTGAGCTTTCCCTGAGGAGTTAGACCAAAGCATATATCAGAATTGGAAAAAGAGCCCAATTCAGCTAGAAACGTAACTTTTGACATAGAGCTCAGTTTCGAACAACATACATATGTTAGTGGTGTCCTGAGACGGGGAAGCTAAAAAAGCACTCCATTCGCTGATCTGAGCTTTCCCTGAGGAGTTAAACCAAAGCTTATATCAGAATTGGCAAAAGAGCCCAATTGAGTCAGAAACGTAACTTTTGACCCAGAGCTCAGTTCTGAATTACATACACATGTTAGTGGTGTCCTGTCGGGGAAGGTAAAAAACCACTCCATTCGCTGATCTGAGCTTTCACTGAGGAGTTAAACCAAAGCTTATTTCAAAATTGGCAAAAGAGCCCAATTCAGCCAGAAATGTAACTTTTGACCCAGAGCTCAGTTTTGAAAAACATACATATGTTAGTGGTGTCCTGAGTCGGGGAAGCTATAAAACCACTCCATTCGCTGATCTGAGCTTTCCCTGAGGAGTTAGACCAAAGCTTATATCAGAATTAGCAAAAGAGCCTAATTCAGCCAGAAACGTAACTTTTGACACAGATCTAAGTTTCGAACAACATACAAAGTTTTGTAGTATCCTGAGTCGGGAAAGCTAGAAAACCACTCCATTCGCTGATCTGAGCTTTCCCTGAGGAGTTAGACCAAAGCTTATATTAGAATTGGCAAAATAGCACAATTCAACAAGAAACGTAACTTTTGACCCAGAGCTCAGTTTCCAATAACATACAATTGTTAGTGGAGTCCTGAGTCGGGGAAGCTAAAAAACCACTCCATTCGCTGATCTGAGCTTTCCCTGAGGAGTTAGACCAAAGCTTCTATCAGAATTGGCAAAAGAGCCCAATTGAGCCACAAACGTAACTTTTGACCCAGAGCTCAGTTTTGAATTACATACACATGTTAGTGGTGTCCTGAGTCGGGGAAGCTAAAAAACCACTCCATTCGCTGATCTGAGCTTTCCCTGAGGAGATAGACCAAAGCTTACATCAGAATTAGCAGAAGAGCCTAATTCAGCTAGAAACTTAACTTTTGACCTAGAGCTCAGTTTCGAACAACATACATATGTTAGTGGTGTCCTGAGTCGGGGAAGCTAAAAAACCACTCCATTCGCTGATCTGAGCTTTCCCTAAGGAGTTAGACCAAAGCTTATATCAGATTTGGCAAAAGAGTGCAATTCAGCCAGAAACGTAACTTTTGACACAGAGCTCAGTTTCGAACAACATACATATTTTAGTGGAGTCCTGAGTCGGGGAAGCTAAAAAACCACTCCATTCGCTGATCTGAGCTTTCCCTAAGGAGTTAGACCAAAGCTTATATCAGAATTAGCAAAAGAGCCTAATTCAGCCAGAAACGTAACTTTTGACCCAGAGCTAAGATTCGAACAACATACATAGTTTTGTAATATCCTGAATCGGGAAAGCTAAAAAACCACTCCATTCGCTGATCTGAGCTTTCCCTGAGGAGATAGACCAAAGCTTATATTAGAATTGGCAAAAGAGCACAATTTACCCAGAAACGTAACTTTTGACCCAGAGCTCAGTTTCCAATAACATACAATTGTTAGTAGAGTCCTGAGTCGGGGAAGCTAAAAAACCACTCCATTCGCTGATCTGAGCTTTCCCTGAGGAGTTACACCAAAGCTTATATTAGAATTGGCAAAAGAGCCCAATTGAGTCAGAAACGTAACTTTTGACCCAGAGCTCAGTTCTGAATTACATACACATGTTAGTGGTGTCCTGTCGGGGAAGGTAAAAAACCACTCCATTCGCTGATCTGAGCTTTCACTGAGGAGTTAGACCAAAGCTTATTTCAAAATTGGCAAAAGAGCCCAATTCAGCCAGAAATGTAACTTTTGACCCAGAGCTCAGTTTCGAACAACATACATATGTTAGTGGTGTCCTGAGTCGGGGAAGCTAAAAAACCACTCCATTCGCTGATCTGAGCTTTCCCTAAGGAGTTAGACCAAAGCTTATATCAGATTTGGCAAAAGAGTGCAATTCAGCCAGAAACGTAACTTTTGACACAGAGCTCAGTTTCGAACAACATACATATGTTAGTGGTGTCCTGAGTCGGGGAAGCTAAAAAACCACTCCATTCGCTGATCTGAGGTTTCCCTGAGGAGTTAGACCAAAGCTTATATCAGAACTAGCAAAAGAGCCTAATTCAGCCAGAAACGTAACTTTTGACACAGAGCTAAGTTTCGAACAACATACAAAGTTTTGTAGTATCCTGAGTCCGGAAAGCTAGAAAACCACTCCATTCGCTGATCTGAGCGTTCCCTGAGGAGTTAGACCAAAGCTTAGAATTGGCAAAATAGCACAATTCAGCCAGAAACGTAACTTTTGACCCAGAGCTCAGTTTCCAATAACATACAATTGTTAGTAGAGTCCTGAGTCGGGGAAGCTAAAAGACCACTCCATTCGCTGATCTGAGCTTTCCCTGAGGAGTTAGACCAAAGCATATATCAGAATTGGAAAAAGAGCCCAATTCAGCTAGAAACGTAACTTTTGACATAGAGCTCAGTTTCGAACAACATACATATGTTAGTGGTGTCCTGAGACGGGGAAGCTAAAAAAGCACTCCATTCGCTGATCTGAGCTTTCCCTGAGGAGTTAAACCAAAGCTTATATCAGAATTGGCAAAAGAGCCCAATTGAGTCAGAAACGTAACTTTTGACCCAGAGCTCAGTTCTGAATTACATACACATGTTAGTGGTGTCCTGTCGGGGAAGGTAAAAAACCACTCCATTCGCTGATCTGAGCTTTCACTGAGGAGTTAAACCAAAGCTTATTTCAAAATTGGCAAAAGAGCCCAATTCAGCCAGAAATGTAACTTTTGACCCAGAGCTCAGTTTTGAAAAACATACATATGTTAGTGGTGTCCTGAGTCGGGGAAGCTATAAAACCACTCCATTCGCTGATCTGAGCTTTCCCTGAGGAGTTAGACCAAAGCTTATATCAGAATTAGCAAAAGAGCCTAATTCAGCCAGAAACGTAACTTTTGACACAGATCTAAGTTTCGAACAACATACAAAGTTTTGTAGTATCCTGAGTCGGGAAAGCTAGAAAACCACTCCATTCGCTGATCTGAGCTTTCCCTGAGGAGTTAGACCAAAGCTTATATTAGAATTGGCAAAATAGCACAATTCAACAAGAAACGTAACTTTTGACCCAGAGCTCAGTTTCCAATAACATACAATTGTTAGTGGAGTCCTGAGTCGGGGAAGCTAAAAAACCACTCCATTCGCTGATCTGAGCTTTCCCTGAGGAGTTAGACCAAAGCTTCTATCAGAATTGGCAAAAGAGCCCAATTGAGCCACAAACGTAACTTTTGACCCAGAGCTCAGTTTTGAATTACATACACATGTTAGTGGTGTCCTGAGTCGGGGAAGCTAAAAAACCACTCCATTCGCTGATCTGAGCTTTCCCTGAGGAGATAGACCAAAGCTTACATCAGAATTAGCAAAAGAGCCTAATTCAGCTAGAAACTTAACTTTTGACCTAGAGCTCAGTTTCGAACAACATACATATGTTAGTGGTGTCCTGAGTCGGGGAAGCTAAAAAACCACTCCATTCGCTGATCTGAGCTTTCCCTAAGGAGTTAGACCAAAGCTTATATCAGATTTGGCAAAAGAGTGCAATTCAGCCAGAAACGTAACTTTTGACACAGAGCTCAGTTTCGAACAACATACATATTTTAGTGGAGTCCTGAGTCGGGGAAGCTAAAAAACCACTCCATTCGCTGATCTGAGCTTTCCCTAAGGAGTTAGACCAAAGCTTATATCAGATTTGGCAAAAGAGTGCAATTCAGCCAGAAACGTAACTTTTGACACAGAGCTCAGTTTCGAACAACATACATATGTTAGTGGAGTCCTGAGTCGGGGAAGCTAAAAAACCACTCCATTCGCTGATCTGAGCTTTCCCTGAGGAGTTAGACCAAAGCTTATATTAGAATTGGCAAAAGAGCACAATTCACCTAGAAACGTAACTTTTGACCCAGAGCTCAGTTTCGAATAACATACACGTTAGTGGTGTCCTGAGTCGGGGAAGCGAAAAAACCACTCCATTCGCTGATCTGAGCTTTCCCTGAGGAGTTAGACCAAAGCTTATATCAGAACTAGCAAAAGAGCCTAATTCAGCCAGAAACGTAACTTTTGACACAGAGCTAAGTTTCGAACAACATACAAAGTTTTGTAGTATCCTGAGTCCGGAAAGCTAGAAAACCACTCCATTCGCTGATCTGAGCGTTCCCTGAGGAGTTAGACCAAAGCTTAGAATTGGCAAAATAGCACAATTCAGCCAGAAACGTAACTTTTGACCCAGAGCTCAGTTTCCAATAACATACAATTGTTAGTGGAGTCCTGAGTCGGGGAAGCTAAAAGACCACTCCATTCGCTGATCTGAGCTTTCCCTGAGGAGTTAGACCAAAGCATATATCAGAATTGGAAAAAGAGCCCAATTCAGCCAGAAACGTAAGTTTTGACATAGAGCTCAGTTTCGAACAACATACATATGTTAGTGGTGTCCTGAGTCGGGGAAGCTAAAAAAGCACTCCATTCGCTGATCTGAGCTTTCCCTGAGGAGATAGACCAAAGCTTATATCAGAATTAGCAAAAGAGCCTAATTCAGCCAGAAACGTAACTTTTGACCCAGAGCTAAGATTCGAACAACATACATAGTTTTGTAATATCCTGAATCGGGAAAGCTAAAAAACCACTCCATTCGCTGATCTGAGCTTTCCCTGAGGAGATAGACCAAAGCTTATATTAGAATTGGCAAAAGAGCACAATTTACCCAGAAACGTAACTTTTGACCCAGAGCTCAGTTTCCAATAACATACAATTGTTAGTAGAGTCCTGAGTCGGGGAAGCTAAAAAACCACTCCATTCGCTGATCTGAGCTTTCCCTGAGGAGTTACACCAAAGCTTATATTAGAATTGGCAAAAGAGCCCAATTGAGTCAGAAACGTAACTTTTGACCCAGAGCTCAGTTCTGAATTACATACACATGTTAGTGGTGTCCTGTCGGGGAAGGTAAAAAACCACTCCATTCGCTGATCTGAGCTTTCACTGAGGAGTTAGACCAAAGCTTATTTCAAAATTGGCAAAAGAGCCCAATTCAGCCAGAAATGTAACTTTTGACCCAGAGCTCAGTTTCGAACAACATACATATGTTAGTGGTGTCCTGAGTCGGGGAAGCTAAAAAACCACTCCATTCGCTGATCTGAGCTTTCCCTAAGGAGTTAGACCAAAGCTTATATCAGATTTGGCAAAAGAGTGCAATTCAGCCAGAAACGTAACTTTTGACACAGAGCTCAGTTTCGAACAACATACATATGTTAGTGGTGTCCTGAGTCGGGGAAGCTAAAAAACCACTCCATTCGCTGATCTGAGGTTTCCCTGAGGAGTTAGACCAAAGCTTATATCAGAACTAGCAAAAGAGCCTAATTCAGCCAGAAACGTAACTTTTGACACAGAGCTAAGTTTCGAACAACATACAAAGTTTTGTAGTATCCTGAGTCCGGAAAGCTAGAAAACCACTCCATTCGCTGATCTGAGCGTTCCCTGAGGAGTTAGACCAAAGCTTAGAATTGGCAAAATAGCACAATTCAGCCAGAAACGTAACTTTTGACCCAGAGCTCAGTTTCCAATAACATACAATTGTTAGTAGAGTCCTGAGTCGGGGAAGCTAAAAGACCACTCCATTCGCTGATCTGAGCTTTCCCTGAGGAGTTAGACCAAAGCATATATCAGAATTGGAAAAAGAGCCCAATTCAGCTAGAAACGTAACTTTTGACATAGAGCTCAGTTTCGAACAACATACATATGTTAGTGGTGTCCTGAGACGGGGAAGCTAAAAAAGCACTCCATTCGCTGATCTGAGCTTTCCCTGAGGAGTTAAACCAAAGCTTATATCAGAATTGGCAAAAGAGCCCAATTGAGTCAGAAACGTAACTTTTGACCCAGAGCTCAGTTCTGAATTACATACACATGTTAGTGGTGTCCTGTCGGGGAAGGTAAAAAACCACTCCATTCGCTGATCTGAGCTTTCACTGAGGAGTTAAACCAAAGCTTATTTCAAAATTGGCAAAAGAGCCCAATTCAGCCAGAAATGTAACTTTTGACCCAGAGCTCAGTTTTGAAAAACATACATATGTTAGTGGTGTCCTGAGTCGGGGAAGCTATAAAACCACTCCATTCGCTGATCTGAGCTTTCCCTGAGGAGTTAGACCAAAGCTTATATCAGAATTAGCAAAAGAGCCTAATTCAGCCAGAAACGTAACTTTTGACACAGATCTAAGTTTCGAACAACATACAAAGTTTTGTAGTATCCTGAGTCGGGAAAGCTAGAAAACCACTCCATTCGCTGATCTGAGCTTTCCCTGAGGAGTTACACCAAAGCTTATATTAGAATTGGCAAAATAGCACAATTCAACAAGAAACGTAACTTTTGACCCAGAGCTCAGTTTCCAATAACATACAATTGTTAGTGGAGTCCTGAGTCGGGGAAGCTAAAAAACCACTCCATTCGCTGATCTGAGCTTTCCCTGAGGAGTTAGACCAAAGCTTCTATCAGAATTGGCAAAAGAGCCCAATTGAGCCACAAACGTAACTTTTGACCCAGAGCTCAGTTTTGAATTACATACACATGTTAGTGGTGTCCTGAGTCGGGGAAGCTAAAAAACCACTCCATTCGCTGATCTGAGCTTTCCCTGAGGAGATAGACCAAAGCTTACATCAGAATTAGCAAAAGAGCCTAATTCAGCTAGAAACTTAACTTTTGACCTAGAGCTCAGTTTCGAACAACATACATATGTTAGTGGTGTCCTGAGTCGGGGAAGCTAAAAAACCACTCCATTCGCTGATCTGAGCTTTCCCTAAGGAGTTAGACCAAAGCTTATATCAGATTTGGCAAAAGAGTGCAATTCAGCCAGAAACGTAACTTTTGACACAGAGCTCAGTTTCGAACAACATACATATTTTAGTGGAGTCCTGAGTCGGGGAAGCTAAAAAACCACTCCATTCGCTGATCTGAGCTTTCCCTGAGGAGTTAGACCAAAGCTTATATTAGAATTGGCAAAATAGCACAATTCAGCCAGAAATGTAACTTTTGACCCAGAGCTCAGTTTCGAACAACATATATATGTTAGTGGTGTCCTGAGTCGGGGAAGCTAAAAAACCACTCCATTCGCTGATCTGAGCTTTCCCTAAGGAGTTAGACCAAAGCTTATATCAGATTTGGCAAAAGAGTGCAATTCAGCCAGAAACGTAACTTTTGACCCACAACGCAGTTTCGAATAACATAAACACGTTAATGGTGTCCTGAGTCGGGGAAGCTAAAAAACCACTCCATTCGCTGATCTGAGCTTTCACTGAGGAGTTAGACCAAAGCTAATATCAGAATTAGCAAAAGAGCCTAATTCAGCCAGAAACGTAACTTTTGACACAGATCAAAGTTTCGAACAACATACAAAGTTTTGTAGTATCCTGAGTCGGGAAAGCTAGAAAACCACTCCATTCGCTGATCTGAGCTTTCACTGAGGAGTTAGACCAAAGCTTATATCAGAATTGGCAAAAGAGCCCAATTCAGCCAGAAACGTAACTTTTGACCCCGAGCTCAGTTTCGAATAACATAAATATGTAAATGGTGTCCTGAGTCGGGGAAGCTAAAAAACCACTCCATTCGCTGATCTGAGCTTTCACTTAGGAGTTAGACCAAAGCTTATATCAGAATTAGCAAAAGAGCCTAATTCACCCAGAAACGTAACTTTTGACACAGAGCTAAGTTTCGAACAACATACAGTTTTGTAGTATCCTGAGTCGGGAAAGCTAGAAAACCACTCCATTCGCTGATCTGAGCTTCCCTGAGGAGATAGACCAAAGCTTACATCAGAATTAGCAAAAGAGCCTAATTCAGTCAGAAATGTAACTTTTGACCCAGAACACAGTTTCGAATAACATACACATGTTAGTGGGGTTCTGTCGGGGAAGGTAAAAAAAGCCACACCATTCGCTGATATGAGCTTTCACTGAGGAGTTAGACCAAAGCTTATATCAGAATTAGCAAAAGAGCCTAATTCAGCCAGAAACGTAACTTTTGACACAGATCTAAGTTTCGAACAACATACAAAGTTTTGTAGTATCCTGAGTCGGGAAAGCTAGAAAACCACTCCATTCGCTGATCTGAGTTTTCCCTGAGGAGTTAGACCAAAGCTTTTATTAGAATTGGCAAAATAGAACAATTCAACAAGAAACGTAACTTTTGACCCAGAGCTCAGTTTCGAACAACATACATATGTTAGTGGTGTCCTGAGTCGGGGAAGCTAAAAAACCACTCCATTCGCTGATCTGAGCTTTCACTGAGGAGTTAGACCAAAGCTTATATCAGAATTGGCAAAAGAGCCCAATTCAGCCAGAAATGTAACTTTTGACCCAGAGCTCAGTTTTGAAAAACATACATATGTTAGTGGTGTCCTGAGTCGGGGAAGCTAAAAAACCACTCCATTCGCTGATCTGAGCTTTCCCTAAGGAGTTAGACCAAAGCTTATATCAGATTTGGCAAAAGAGTGCAATTCAGCCAGAAACGTAACTTTTGACACAGAGCTCAGTTTCGAACAACATACATATGTTAGTGGAGTCCTGAGTCGGGGAAGCTAAAAAACCACTCCATTCGCTGATCTGAGCTTTCCCTGAGGAGTTAGACCAAAGCTTATATTAGAATTGGCAAAAGAGCACAATTCACCTAGAAACGTAACTTTTGACCCAGAGCTCAGTTTCGAATAACATACACGTTAGTGGTGTCCTGAGTCGGGGAAGCGAAAAAACCACTCCATTTGCTGATCTGAGCTTTCCCTGAGGAGTTAGACCAAAGCTTATATCAGAACTAGCAAAAGAGCCTAATTCAGCCAGAAACGTAACTTTTGACACAGAGCTAAGTTTCGAACAACATACAAAGTTTTGTAGTATCCTGAGTCCGGAAAGCTAGAAAACCACTCCATTCGCTGATCTGAGCGTTCCCTGAGGAGTTAGACCAAAGCTTAGAATTGGCAAAATAGCACAATTCAGCCAGAAACGTAACTTTTGACCCAGAGCTCAGTTTCCAATAACATACAATTGTTAGTGGAGTCCTGAGTCGGGGAAGCTAAAAGACCACTCCATTCGCTGATCTGAGCTTTCCCTGAGGAGTTAGACCAAAGCATATATCAGAATTGGAAAAAGAGCCCAATTCAGCCAGAAACGTAAGTTTTGACATAGAGCTCAGTTTCGAACAACATACATATGTTAGTGGTGTCCTGAGTCGGGGAAGCTAAAAAAGCACTCCATTCGCTGATCTGAGCTTTCCCTGAGGAGATAGACCAAAGCTTATATCAGAATTAGCAAAAGAGCCTAATTCAGCCAGAAACGTAACTTTTGACCCAGAGCTAAGATTCGAACAACATACATAGTTTTGTAATATCCTGAATCGGGAAAGCTAAAAAACCACTCCATTCGCTGATCTGAGCTTTCCCTGAGGAGATAGACCAAAGCTTATATTAGAATTGGCAAAAGAGCACAATTTACCCAGAAACGTAACTTTTGACCCAGAGCTCAGTTTCCAATAACATACAATTGTTAGTAGAGTCCTGAGTCGGGGAAGCTAAAAAAACCACTCCATTCGCTGATCTGAGCTTTCCCTGAGGAGTTACACCAAAGCTTATATTAGAATTGGCAAAAGAGCCCAATTGAGTCAGAAACGTAACTTTTGACCCAGAGCTCAGTTCTGAATTACATACACATGTTAGTGGTGTCCTGTCGGGGAAGGTAAAAAACCACTCCATTCGCTGATCTGAGCTTTCACTGAGGAGTTAGACCAAAGCTTATTTCAAAATTGGCAAAAGAGCCCAATTCAGCCAGAAATGTAACTTTTGACCCAGAGCTCAGTTTCGAACAACATACATATGTTAGTGGTGTCCTGAGTCGGGGAAGCTAAAAAACCACTCCATTCGCTGATCTGAGCTTTCCCTAAGGAGTTAGACCAAAGCTTATATCAGATTTGGCAAAAGAGTGCAATTCAGCCAGAAACGTAACTTTTGACACAGAGCTCAGTTTCGAACAACATACATATGTTAGTGGTGTCCTGAGTCGGGGAAGCTAAAAAACCACTCCATTCGCTGATCTGAGCTTTCCCTGAGGAGTTAGACCAAAGCTTATATCAGAACTAGCAAAAGAGCCTAATTCAGCCAGAAACGTAACTTTTGACACAGAGCTAAGTTTCGAACAACATACAAAGTTTTGTAGTATCCTGAGTCCGGAAAGCTAGAAAACCACTCCATTCGCTGATCTGAGCGTTCCCTGAGGAGTTAGACCAAAGCTTAGAATTGGCAAAATAGCACAATTCAGCCAGAAATGTAACTTTTGACCCAGAGCTCAGTTTCCAATAACATACAATTGTTAGTAGAGTCCTGAGTCGGGGAAGCTAAAAAACCACTCCATTCGCTGATCTGAGCTTTCCCTGAGGAGATAGACCAAAGCTTACATCAGAATTAGCAAAACAGCCTAATTCAGCCAGAAACGTAACTTTTGACCCAGAGCTCAGTATCGAACAACATACATATGTTAGTGGTGTCCTGAGTCGGGGAAGCTAAAAAACCACTCCATTCGCTGATCTGAGCTTTCCCTAAGGAGTTAGACCAAAGCTTATATCAGATTTGGCAAAAGAGTGCAATTCAGCCAGAAACGTAACTTTTGACACAGAGCTCAGTTTCGAACAACATACATATGTTAGTGGTGTCCTGAGTCGGGGAAGCTTAAAAACCACTCCATTCGCTGATCTGAGCTTTCCCTAAGGAGATAGACCAAAGCTTATATCAGATTTGGCAAAAGAGTGCAATTCAGCCAGAAACGTAACTTTTGACACAGAGCTCAGTTTCGAACAACATACATATGTTAGTGGAGTCCTGAGTCGGGGAAGCTAAAAAACCACTCCATTCGCTGATCTGAGCTTTCCCTGAGGAGTTAGACCAAAGCTTATATTAGAATTGGCAAAATAGCACAATTCAGCCAGAAACGTAACTTTTGACCCAGAGCTCAGTTTCGAACAACATAAACACATTAATGGTGTCCTGAGTCGGGGAAGCTAAAAAACCACTCCATTCGCTGATCTGAGCTTTCCCTGAGGAGATAGACCAAAGCTTATATCAGAATTAGCAAAAGAGCCTAATTCAGCCAGAAACGTAACTTTTGACCCAGAGCTAAGATTCGAACAACATACATAGTTTTGTAATATCCTGAATCGGGAAAGCTAAAAAACCACTCCATTCGCTGATCTGAGCTTTCCCTGAGGAGATAGACCAAAGCTTATGTTAGAATTGGCAAAAGAGCACAATTCACCCAGAAACGTAACTTTTGACCCAGAGCTCAGTTTCGAATAACATACACGTTAGTGGTGTCCTGAGTCGGGGAAGCGAAAAAACCACTCCATTCGCTGATCTGAGCTTTCCCTGAGGAGTTAGACCAAAGCTTATATCAGAACTAGCAAAAGAGCCTAATTCAGCCAGAAACGTAACTTTTGACACAGAGCTAAGTTTCGAACAACATACAAAGTTTTGTAGTATCCTGAGTCCGGAAAGCTAGAAAACCACTCCATTCGCTGATCTGAGCGTTCCCTGAGGAGTTAGACCAAAGCTTAGAATTGGCAAAATAGCACAATTCAGCCAGAAACGTAACTTTTGACCCAGAGCTCAGTTTCCAATAACATACAATTGTTAGTAGAGTCCTGAGTCGGGGAAGCTAAAAGACCACTCCATTCGCTGATCTGAGCTTTCCCTGAGGAGTTAGACCAAAGCATATATCAGAATTGGAAAAAGAGCCCAATTCAGCCAGAAACGTAACTTTTGACATAGAGCTCAGTTTCGAACAACATACATATGTTAGTGGTGTCCTGAGACGGGGAAGCTAAAAAAGCACTCCATTCGCTGATCTGAGCTTTCCCTGAGGAGTTAAACCAAAGCTTATATCAGAATTGGCAAAAGAGCCCAATTGAGTCAGAAACGTAACTTTTGACCCAGAGCTCAGTTCTGAATTACATACACATGTTAGTGGTGTCCTGTCGGGGAAGGTAAAAAACCACTCCATTCGCTGATCTGAGCTTTCACTGAGGAGTTAGACCAAAGCTTATTTCAAAATTGGCAAAAGAGCACAATTCAGCCAGAAATGTAACTTTTCACACAGAGCTCAGTTTTGAAAAACATACATATGTTAGTGGTGTCCTGAGTCGGGGAAGCGAAAAAACCACTCCATTCGCTGATCTGAGCTTTCCCTGAGGAGTTAGACCAAAGCTTATATCAGAATTAGCAAAAGAGCCTAATTCAGCCAGAAACGTAACTTTTGACACAGATCTAAGTTTCGAACAACATACAAAGTTTTGTAGTATCCTGAGTCGGGAAAGCTAGAAAACCACTCCATTCGCTGATCTGAGCTTTCCCTGAGGAGTTAGACCAAAGCTTATATTAGAATTGGCAAAATAGCACAATTCAACAAGAAACGTAACTTTTGACCCAGAGCTCAGTTTCCAATAACATACAATTGTTAGTGGAGTCCTGAGTCAGGGAAGCTAAAAAACCACTCCATTCGCTGATCTGAGCTTTCCCTGAGGAGATAGACCAAAGCTTACATCAGAATTAGCAAAAGAGCCTAATTCAGCCAGAAACGTAACTTTTGACCCAGAGCTCAGTATCGAACAACATACATATGTTAGTGGTGTCCTGAGTCGGGGAAGCTAAAAAACCACTCCATTCGCTGATCTGAGCTATCCCTAAGGAGTTAGACCAAAGCTTATATCAGATTTGGCAAAAGAGTGCAATTCAGCCAGAAACGTAACTTTTGACACAGAGCTCAGTTTCGAACAACATACATATGTTAGTGGTGTCCTGAGTCGGGGAAGCTAAAAAACCACTCCATTCGCTGATCTGAGCTTTCCCTAAGGAGTTAGACCAAAGCTTATATCAGATTTGGCAAAAGAGTGCAATTCAGCCAGAAACGTAACTTTTGACACAGAGCTCAGTTTCGAACAACATACATATGTTAGTGGAGTCCTGAGTCGGGGAAGCTAAAAAACCACTCCATTCGCTGATCTGAGCTTTCCCTGAGGAGTTAGACCAAAGCTTATATTAGAATTGGCAAAATAGCACAATTCAGCCAGAAACGTAACTTTTGACCCAGAGCTCAGTTTCGAACAACATAAACACATTAATGGTGTCCTGAGTCGGGGAAGCTAAAAAACCACTCCATTCGCTGATCTGAGCTTTCCCTGAGGAGATAGACCAAAGCTTATATCAGAATTAGCAAAAAAGCCTAATTCAGCCAGAAACGTAACTTTTGACCCAGAGCTAAGATTCGAACAACATACATAGTTTTGTAATATCCTGAATCGGGAAAGCTAAAAAACCACTCCATTCGCTGATCTGAGCTTTCCCTGAGGAGATAGACCAAAGCTTATATTAGAATTGGCAAAAGAGCACAATTCACCCAGAAACGTAACTTTTGACCCAGAGCTCAGTTTCGAATAACATACACGTTAGTGGTGTCCTGAGTCGGGGAAGCGAAAAAACCACTCCATTCGCTGATCTGAGCTTTCCCTGAGGAGTTAGACCAAAGCTTATATCAGAACTAGCAAAAGAGCCTAATTCAGCCAGAAACGTAACTTTTGACACAGAGCTAAGTTTCGAACAACATACAAAGTTTTGTAGTATCCTGAGTCCGGAAAGCTAGAAAACCACTCCATTCGCTGATCTGAGCGTTCCCTGAGGAGTTAGACCAAAGCTTAGAATTGGCAAAATAGCACAATTCAGCCAGAAACGTAACTTTTGACCCAGAGCTCAGTTTCCAATAACATACAATTGTTAGTAGAGTCTTGAGTCAGGGAAGCTAAAAGACCACTCCATTCGCTGATCTGAGCTTTCCCTGAGGAGTTAGACCAAAGCATATATCAGAATTGGAAAAAGAGCCCAATTCAGCCAGAAACGTAACTTTTGACATAGAGCTCAGTTTCGAACAACATACATATGTTAGTGGTGTCCTGAGACGGGGAAGCTAAAAAAGCACTCCATTCGCTGATCTGAGCTTTCCCTGAGGAGTTAAACCAAAGCTTATATCAGAATTGGCAAAAGAGCCCAATTGAGTCAGAAACGTAACTTTTGACCCAGAGCTCAGTTCTGAATTACATACACATGTTAGTGGTGTCCTGTCGGGGAAGGTAAAAAACCACTCCATTCGCTGATCTGAGCTTTCACTGAGGAGTTAGACCAAAGCTTATTTCAAAATTGGCAAAAGAGCCCAATTCAGCCAGAAATGTAACTTTTGACACAGAGCTCAGTTTTGAAAAACATACATATGTTAGTGGTGTCCTGAGTTGGGGAAGCTAAAAAACCACTCCATTCGCTGATCTGAGCTTTCCCTGAGGAGTTAGACCAAAGCTTATATCAGAATTAGCAAAAGAGCCTAATTCAGCCAGAAACGTAACTTTTGACACAGATCTAAGTTTCGAACAACATACAAAGTTTTGTAGTATATTGAGTCGGGAAAGCTAGAAAACCACTCCATTCGCTGATCTGAGCTTTCCCTGAGGAGTTAGACCAAAGCTTATATTAGAATTGGCAAAAGAGCCCAATTCAGCCAGAAATGTAACTTTTGACGCAGAGCTCAGTTTCCAATAACATACAATTGTTAGTGGAGTCCTGAGTCGGGGAAGCTAAAAAACCACTCCATTCGCTGATCTGAGCTTTCACTGAGGAGTTAGACCAAAGCTTATATCAGAATTGGCAAAAGAGCCCAATTCAGCCAGAAACGTAACTTTTGACCCCGAGCTCAGTTTCGAAAAACATAAATATGTAAATGGTGTCCTGAGTCGGGGAAGCTAAAAAACCACTCCATTCGCTGATCTGAGCTTTCACTTAGGAGTTAGACCAAAGCTTATATCAGAATTAGCAAAAGAGCCTAATTCAGCCAGAAACGTAACTTTTGACACAGAGCTAAGTTTCGAACAACATACAGTTTTGTAGTATCCTGAGTCGGGAAAGCTAGAAAACCACTCCATTCGCTGATCTGAGCTTCCCTGAGGAGATAGACCAAAGCTTACATCAGAATTAGCAAAAGAGCCTAATTCAGTCAGAAATGTAACTTTTGACCCAGAACACAGTTTCGAATAACATACACATGTTAGTGGGGTTCTGTCGGGGAAGGTAAAAAAAGCCACACCATTCGCTGATATGAGCTTTCACTGAGGAGTTAGACCAAAGCTTATATCAGAATTAGCAAAAGAGCCTAATTCAGCCAGAAACGTAACTTTTGACACAGATCTAAGTTTCGAACAACATACAAAGTTTTGTAGTATCCTGAGTCGGGAAAGCTAGGAAACCACTCCATTCGCTGATCTGAGTTTTCCCTGAGGAGTTAGACCAAAGCTTTCATTAGAATTGGCAAAATAGAACAATTCAACAAGAAACGTAACTTTTGACCCAGAGCTCAGTTTCGAACAACATACATATGTTAGTGGTGTCCTGAGTCGGGGAAGCTAAAAAACCACTCCATTCGCTGATCTGAGCTTTCACTGAGGAGTTAGACCAAAGCTTATATCAGAATTGGCAAAAGAGCCCAATTCAGCCAGAAATGTAACTTTTGACCCAGAGCTCAGTTTTGAAAAACATACATATGTTAGTGGTGTCCTGAGTCGGGGAAGCTAAAAAACCACTCCATTCGCTGATCTGAGCTTTCCCTAAGGAGTTAGACCAAAGCTTATATCAGATTTGGCAAAAGAGTGCAATTCAGCCAGAAACGTAACTTTTGACACAGAGCTCAGTTTCGAACAACATACATATGTTAGTGGAGTCCTGAGTCGGGGAAGCTAAAAAACCACTCCATTCGCTGATCTGAGCTTTCCCTGAGGAGTTAGACCAAAGCTTATATTAGAATTGGCAAAAGAGCACAATTCACCTAGAAACGTAACTTTTGACCCAGAGCTCAGTTTCGAATAACATACACGTTAGTGGTGTCCTGAGTCGGGGAAGCGAAAAAACCACTCCATTCGCTGATCTGAGCTTTCCCTGAGGAGTTAGACCAAAGCTTATATCAGAACTAGCAAAAGAGCCTAATTCAGCCAGAAACGTAACTTTTGACACAGAGCTAAGTTTCGAACAACATACAAAGTTTTGTAGTATCCTGAGTCCGGAAAGCTAGAAAACCACTCCATTCGCTGATCTGAGCGTTCCCTGAGGAGTTAGACCAAAGCTTAGAATTGGCAAAATAGCACAATTCAGCCAGAAACGTAACTTTTGACCCAGAGCTCAGTTTCCAATAACATACAATTGTTAGTGGAGTCCTGAGTCGGGGAAGCTAAAAGACCACTCCATTCGCTGATCTGAGCTTTCCCTGAGGAGTTAGACCAAAGCATATATCAGAATTGGAAAAAGAGCCCAATTCAGCCAGAAACGTAACTTTTGACCCAGAGCTAAGATTCGAACAACATACATAGTTTTGTAATATCCTGAATCGGGAAAGCTAAAAAACCACTCCATTCGCTGATCTGAGCTTTCCCTGAGGAGATAGACCAAAGCTTATATTAGAATTGGCAAAAGAGCACAATTTACCCAGAAACGTAACTTTTGACCCAGAGCTCAGTTTCCAATAACATACAATTGTTAGTAGAGTCCTGAGTCGGGGAAGCTAAAAAACCACTCCATTCGCTGATCTGAGCTTTCCCTGAGGAGTTACACCAAAGCTTATATTAGAATTGGCAAAAGAGCCCAATTGAGTCAGAAACGTAACTTTTGACCCAGAGCTCAGTTCTGAATTACATACACATGTTAGTGGTGTCCTGTCGGGGAAGGTAAAAAACCACTCCATTCGCTGATCTGAGCTTTCACTGAGGAGTTAGACCAAAGCTTATTTCAAAATTGGCAAAAGAGCCCAATTCAGCCAGAAATGTAACTTTTGACCCAGAGCTCAGTTTCGAACAACATACATATGTTAGTGGTGTCCTGAGTCGGGGAAGCTAAAAAACCACTCCATTCGCTGATCTGAGCTTTCCCTAAGGAGTTAGACCAAAGCTTATATCAGATTTGGCAAAAGAGTGCAATTCAGCCAGAAACGTAACTTTTGACACAGAGCTCAGTTTCGAACAACATACATATGTTAGTGGTGTCCTGAGTCGGGGAAGCTAAAAAACCACTCCATTCGCTGATCTGAGCTTTCCCTGAGGAGTTAGACCAAAGCTTATATCAGAACTAGCAAAAGAGCCTAATTCAGCCAGAAACGTAACTTTTGACACAGAGCTAAGTTTCGAACAACATACAAAGTTTTGTAGTATCCTGAGTCCGGAAAGGTAGAAAACCACTCCATTCGCTGATCTGAGCGTTCCCTGAGGAGTTAGACCAAAGCTTAGAATTGGCAAAATAGCACAATTCAGCCAGAAACGTAACTTTTGACCCAGAGCTCAGTTTCCAATAACATACAATTGTTAGTAGAGTCCTGAGTCGGGGAAGCTAAAAGACCACTCCATTCGCTGATCTGAGCTTTCCCTGAGGAGTTAGACCAAAGCATATATCAGAATTGGAAAAAGAGCCCAATTCAGCCAGAAACGTAACTTTTGACATAGAGCTCAGTTTCGAACAACATACATATGTTAGTGGTGTCCTGAGACGGGGAAGCTAAAAAAGCACTCCATTCGCTGATCTGAGCTTTCCCTGAGGAGTTAAACCAAAGCTTATATCAGAATTGGCAAAAGAGCCCAATTGAGTCAGAAACGTAACTTTTGACCCAGAGCTCAGTTCTGAATTACATACACATGTTAGTGGTGTCCTGTCGGGGAAGGTAAAAAACCACTCCATTCGCTGATCTGAGCTTTCACTGAGGAGTTAGACCAAAGCTTATTTCAAAATTGGCAAAAGAGCCCAATTCAGCCAGAAATGTAACTTTTGACCCAGAGCTCAGTTTTGAAAAACATACATATGTTAGTGGTGTCCTGAGTCGGGGAAGCTATAAAACCACTCCATTCGCTGATCTGAGCTTTCCCTGAGGAGTTAGACCAAAGCTTCTATCAGAATTAGCAAAAGAGCCTAATTCAGCCAGAAACGTAACTTTTGACACAGATCTAAGTTTCGAACAACATACAAAGTTTTGTAGTATCCTGAGTCGGGAAAGCTATAAAACCACTCCATTCGCTGATCTGAGCTTTCCCTGAGGAGTTAGACCAAAGCTTATATTAGAATTGGCAAAATAGCACAATTCAACAAGAAACGTAACTTTTGACCCAGAGCTCAGTTTCCAATAACATACAATTGTTAGTGGAGTCCTGAGTCGGGGAAGCTAAAAAACCACTCCATTCGCTGATCTGAGCTTTCCCTGAGGAGATAGACCAAAGCTTACATCAGAATTAGCAAAAGAGCCTAATTCAGCCAGAAACATAACTTTTGACCCAGAGCTCAGTATCGAACAACATACATATGTTAGTGGTGTCCTGAGTCGGGGAAGCTAAAAAACCACTCCATTCGCTGATCTGAGCTTTCCCTAAGGAGTTAGACCAAAGCTTATATCAGAATTGGCAAAAGAGCCCAATTGAGTCAGAAACGTAACTTTTGACCCAGAGCTCAGTTCTGAATTACATACACATGTTAGTGGTGTCCTGTCGGGGAAGGTAAAAAACCACTCCATTCGCTGATCTGAGCTTTCACTGAGGAGTTAGACCAAAGCTTATTTCAAAATTGGCAAAAGAGCCCAATTCAGCCAGAAATGTAACTTTTGACCCAGAGCTCAGTTTTGAAAAACATACATATGTTAGTGGTGTCCTGAGTCGGGGAAGCTATAAAACCACTCCATTCGCTGATCTGAGCTTTCCCTGAGGAGTTAGACCAAAGCTTCTATCAGAATTAGCAAAAGAGCCTAATTCAGCCAGAAACGTAACTTTTGACACAGATCTAAGTTTCGAACAACATACAAAGTTTTGTAGTATCCTGAGTCGGGAAAGCTAGAAAACCACTCCATTCGCTGATCTGAGCTTTCCCTGAGGAGTTAGACCAAAGCTTATATTAGAATTGGCAAAATAGCACAATTCAACAAGAAACGTAACTTTTGACCCAGAGCTCAGTTTCCAATAACATACAATTGTTAGTGGAGTCCTGAGTCGGGGAAGCTAAAAAACCACTCCATTCGCTGATCTGAGCTTTCCCTGAGGAGATAGACCAAAGCTTACATCAGAATTAGCAAAAGAGCCTAATTCAGCCAGAAACGTAACTTTTGACCCAGAGCTCAGTATCGAACAACATACATATGTTAGTGGTGTCCTGAGTCGGGGAAGCTAAAAAACCACTCCATTCGCTGATCTGAGCTTTCCCTAAGGAGTTAGACCAAAGCTTATATCAGATTTGGCAAAAGAGTGCAATTCAGCCAGAAACGTAACTTTTGACACAGAGCTCAGTTTCGAACAACATACATATGTTAGTGGTGTCCTGAGTCGGGGAAGCTTAAAAACCACTCCATTCGCTGATCTGAGCTTTCCCTAAGGAGATAGACCAAAGCTTATATCAGATTTGGCAAAAGAGTGCAATTCAGCCAGAAACGTAACTTTTGACACAGAGCTCAGTTTCGAACAACATACATATGTTAGTGGAGTCCTGAGTCGGGGAAGCTAAAAAACCACTCCATTCGCTGATCTGAGCTTTCCCTGAGGAGTTAGACCAAAGCTTATATTAGAATTGGCAAAATAGCACAATTCAGCCAGAAACGTAACTTTTGACCCAGAGCTCAGTTTCGAACAACATAAACACATTAATGGTGTCCTGAGTCGGGGAAGCTAAAAAACCACTCCATTCGCTGATCTGAGCTTTCCCTGAGGAGATAGACCAAAGCTTATATCAGAATTAGCAAAAGAGCCTAATTCAGCCAGAAACGTAACTTTTGACCCAGAGCTAAGATTCGAACAACATACATAGTTTTGTAATATCCTGAATCGGGAAAGCTAAAAAACCACTCCATTCGCTGATCTTAGCTTTCCCTGAGGAGATAGACCAAAGCTTATATTAGAATTGGCAAAAGAGCACAATTCACCCAGAAACGTAACTTTTGACCCAGAGCTCAGTTTCGAATAACATACACGTTAGTGGTGTCCTGAGTCGGGGAAGCGAAAAAACCACTCCATTCGCTGATCTGAGCTTTCCCTGAGGAGTTAGACCAAAGCTTATATCAGAACTAGCAAAAGAGCCTAATTCAGCCAGAAACGTAACTTTTGACACAGAGCTAAGTTTCGAACAACATACAAAGTTTTGTAGTATCCTGAGTCCGGAAAGCTAGAAAACCACTCCATTCGCTGATCTGAGCGTTCCCTGAGGAGTTAGACCAAAGCTTAGAATTGGCAAAATAGCACAATTCAGCCAGAAACGTAACTTTTGACCCAGAGCTCAGTTTCCAATAACATACAATTGTTAGTAGAGTCCTGAGTCGGGGAAGCTAAAAGACCACTCCATTCGCTGATCTGAGCTTTCCCTGAGGAGTTAGACCAAAGCATATATCAGAATTGGAAAAAGAGCCCAATTCAGCCAGAAACGTAACTTTTGACATAGAGCTCAGTTTCGAACAACATACATATGTTAGTGGTGTCCTGAGACGGGGAAGCTAAAAAAGCACTCCATTCGCTGATCTGAGCTTTCCCTGAGGAGTTAAACCAAAGCTTATATCAGAATTGGCAAAAGAGCCCAATTGAGTCAGAAACGTAACTTTTGACCCAGAGCTCAGTTCTGAATTACATACACATGTTAGTGGTGTCCTGTCGGGGAAGGTAAAAAACCACTCCATTCGCTGATCTGAGCTTTCACTGAGGAGTTAGACCAAAGCTTATTTCAAAATTGGCAAAAGAGCCCAATTCAGCCAGAAATGTAACTTTTCACACAGAGCTCAGTTTTGAAAAACATACATATGTTAGTGGTGTCCTGAGTCGGGGAAGCTAAAAAACCACTCCATTCGCTGATCTGAGCTTTCCCTGAGGAGTTAGACCAAAGCTTATATCAGAATTAGCAAAAGAGCCTAATTCAGCCAGAAACGTAACTTTTGACACAGATCTAAGTTTCGAACAACATACAAAGTTTTGTAGTATCTTGAGTCGGGAAAGCTAGAAAACCACTCCATTCGCTGATCTGAGCTTTCCCTGAGGAGTTAGCCCAAAGCTTATATTAGAATTGGCAAAAGAGCCCAATTCAGCCAGAAATGTAACTTTTGACGCAGAGCTCAGTTTCCAATAACATACAATTGTTAGTGGAGTCCTGAGTCGGGGAAGCTAAAAAACCACTCCATTCGCTGATCTGAGCTTTCACTGAGGAGATAGACCAAAGCTTATATCAGAATTAGCAAAAGAGCCTAATTCAGCCAGAAACGTAACTTTTGACCCAGAGCTAAGATTCGAACAACATACATAGTTTTGTAATATCCTGAATCGGGAAAGCTAAAAAACCACTCCATTCACTGATCTGAGCTTTCCCTGAGGAGTTAGACCAAAGCTTAGAATTGGCAAAATAGCACAATTCAGCCAGAAACGTAACTTTTGACCCAGAGCTCAGTTTCCAATAACATACAATTGTTAGTAGAGTCCTGAGTCGGGGAAGCTAAAAGACCACTCCATTCGCTGATCTGAGCTTTCCCTGAGGAGTTAGACCAAAGCATATATCAGAATTGGAAAAAGAGCCCAATTCAGCCAGAAACGTAACTTTTGACATAGAGCTCAGTTTCGAACAACATACATATGTTAGTGGTGTCCTGAGACGGGGAAGCTAAAAAAGCACTCCATTCGCTGATCTGAGCTTTCCCTGAGGAGTTAAACCAAAGCTTATATCAGAATTGGCAAAAGAGCCCAATTGAGTCAGAAACGTAACTTTTGACCCAGAGCTCAGTTCTGAATTACATACACATGTTAGTGGTGTCCTGTCGGGGAAGGTAAAAAACCACTCCATTCGCTGATCTGAGCTTTCACTGAGGAGTTAGACCAAAGCTTATTTCAAAATTGGCAAAAGAGCCCAATTCAGCCAGAAATGTAACTTTTCACACAGAGCTCAGTTTTGAAAAACATACATATGTTAGTGGTGTCCTGAGTCGGGGAAGCTAAAAAACCACTCCATTCGCTGATCTGAGCTTTCCCTGAGGAGTTAGACCAAAGCTTATATCAGAATTAGCAAAAGAGCCTAATTCAGCCAGAAACGTAACTTTTGACACAGATCTAAGTTTCGAACAACATACAAAGTTTTGTAGTATCTTGAGTCGGGAAAGCTAGAAAACCACTCCATTCGCTGATCTGAGCTTTCCCTGAGGAGTTAGCCCAAAGCTTATATTAGAATTGGCAAAAGAGCCCAATTCAGCCAGAAATGTAACTTTTGACGCAGAGCTCAGTTTCCAATAACATACAATTGTTAGTGGAGTCCTGAGTCGGGGAAGCTAAAAAACCACTCCATTCGCTGATCTGAGCTTTCACTGAGGAGATAGACCAAAGCTTATATCAGAATTAGCAAAAGAGCCTAATTCAGCCAGAAACGTAACTTTTGACCCAGAGCTAAGATTCGAACAACATACATAGTTTTGTAATATCCTGAATCGGGAAAGCTAAAAAACCACTCCATTCACTGATCTGAGCTTTCCCTGAGGAGTTAGACCAAAGCTTAGAATTGGCAAAATAGCACAATTCAGCCAGAAACGTAACTTTTGACCCAGAGCTCAGTTTCCAATAACATACAATTGTTAGTAGAGTCCTGAGTCGGGGAAGCTAAAAGACCACTCCATTCGCTGATCTGAGCTTTCCCTGAGGAGTTAGACCAAAGCATATATCAGAATTGGAAAAAGAGCCCAATTCAGCCAGAAACGTAACTTTTGACATAGAGCTCAGTTTCGAACAACATACATATGTTAGTGGTGTCCTGAGACGGGGAAGCTAAAAAAGCACTCCATTCGCTGATCTGAGCTTTCCCTGAGGAGTTAAACCAAAGCTTATATCAGAATTGGCAAAAGAGCCCAATTGAGTCAGAAACGTAACTTTTGACCCAGAGCTCAGTTCTGAATTACATACACATGTTAGTGGTGTCCTGTCGGGGAAGGTAAAAAACCACTCCATTCGCTGATCTGAGCTTTCACTGAGGAGTTAGACCAAAGCTTATTTCAAAATTGGCAAAAGAGCCCAATTCAGCCAGAAATGTAACTTTTCACACAGAGCTCAGTTTTGAAAAACATACATATGTTAGTGGTGTCCTGAGTCGGGGAAGCTAAAAAACCACTCCATTCGCTGATCTGAGCTTTCCCTGAGGAGTTAGACCAAAGCTTATATCAGAATTAGCAAAAGAGCCTAATTCAGCCAGAAACGTAACTTTTGACACAGATCTAAGTTTCGAACAACATACAAAGTTTTGTAGTATCTTGAGTCGGGAAAGCTAGAAAACCACTCCATTCGCTGATCTGAGCTTTCCCTGAGGAGTTAGCCCAAAGCTTATATTAGAATTGGCAAAAGAGCCCAATTCAGCCAGAAATGTAACTTTTGACGCAGAGCTCAGTTTCCAATAACATACAATTGTTAGTGGAGTCCTGAGTCGGGGAAGCTAAAAAACCACTCCATTCGCTGATCTGAGCTTTCACTGAGGAGATAGACCAAAGCTTATATCAGAATTAGCAAAAGAGCCTAATTCAGCCAGAAACGTAACTTTTGACCCAGAGCTAAGATTCGAACAACATACATAGTTTTGTAATATCCTGAATCGGGAAAGCTAAAAAACCACTCCATTCACTGATCTGAGCTTTCCCTGAGGAGTTAGACCAAAGCTTAGAATTGGCAAAATAGCACAATTCAGCTAGAAACGTAACTTTTGACCCAGAGCTCAGTTTCCAATAACATACAATTGTTAGTAGAGTCCTGAGTCGGGGAAGCTAAAAGACCACTCCATTCGCTGATCTGAGCTTTCCCTGAGGAGTTAGACCAAAGCATATATCAGAATTGGAAAAAGAGCCCAATTCAGCCAGAAACGTAACTTTTGACATAGAGCTCAGTTTCGAACAACATACATATGTTAGTGGTGTCCTGAGACGGGGAAGCTAAAAAAGCACTCCATTCGCTGATCTGAGCTTTCCCTGAGGAGTTAAACCAAAGCTTATATCAGAATTGGCAAAAGAGCCCAATTGAGTCAGAAACGTAACTTTTGACCCAGAGCTCAGTTCTGAATTACATACACATGTTAGTGGTGTCCTGTCGGGGAAG
This sequence comes from Natrix helvetica, assembly GCF_964273705.1. Taxonomy (NCBI): domain Eukaryota; kingdom Metazoa; phylum Chordata; class Lepidosauria; order Squamata; family Natricidae; genus Natrix; species Natrix helvetica. The sequence goes on along the minus strand of NC_138559.1, from coordinate 3,820,973 downwards.
GTAAAAAACCACTCCATTCGCTGATCTGAGCTTTCACTGAGGAGTTAGACCAAAGCTTATTTCAAAATTGGCAAAAGAGCCCAATTCAGCCAGAAATGTAACTTTTCACACAGAGCTCAGTTTTGAAAAACATACATATGTTAGTGGTGTCCTGAGTCGGGGAAGCTAAAAAACCACTCCATTCGCTGATCTGAGCTTTCCCTGAGGAGTTAGACCAAAGCTTATATCAGAATTAGCAAAAGAGCCTAATTCAGCCAGAAACGTAACTTTTGACACAGATCTAAGTTTCGAACAACATACAAAGTTTTGTAGTATCTTGAGTCGGGAAAGCTAGAAAACCACTCCATTCGCTGATCTGAGCTTTCCCTGAGGAGTTAGCCCAAAGCTTATATTAGAATTGGCAAAAGAGCCCAATTCAGCCAGAAATGTAACTTTTGACGCAGAGCTCAGTTTCCAATAACATACAATTGTTAGTGGAGTCCTGAGTCGGGGAAGCTAAAAAACCACTCCATTCGCTGATCTGAGCTTTCACTGAGGAGATAGACCAAAGCTTATATCAGAATTAGCAAAAGAGCCTAATTCAGCCAGAAACGTAACTTTTGACCCAGAGCTAAGATTCGAACAACATACATAGTTTTGTAATATCCTGAATCGGGAAAGCTAAAAAACCACTCCATTCGCTGATCTGAGCTTTCCCTGAGGAGATAGACCAAAGCTTATAATAGAATTGGCAAAAGAGCACAATTCACCCAGAAACGTAACTTCTGACCAAGAGCTCAGTTTTGAATAACATACAATTGTTAGTGGAGTCCTGAGTCGGGGAAGCTAAAAAACCACTCCATTCGCTGATCTGAGCTTTCCCTGAGGAGATAGACCAAAGCTTACATCAGAATTAGCAAAAGAGCCTAATTCAGCCAGAAACGTAACTTTTGACCCAGAGCTCAGTATCGAACAACATACATATGTTAGTGGTGTCCTGAGTCGGGGAAGCTAAAAAACCAATCCATTCGCTGATCTGAGCTTTCCCTAAGGAGTTAGACCAAAGCTTATATCAGATTTGGCAAAAGAGTGCAATTCAGCCAGAAACGTAACTTTTGACACAGAGCTCAGTTTCGAACAACATACATATGTTAGTGGTGTCCTGAGTCGGGGAAGCTAAAAAACCACTCCATTCGCTGATCTGAGCTTTCCCTAAGGAGTTAGACCAAAGCTTATATCAGATTTGGCAAAAGAGTGCAATTCAGCCAGAAACGTAACTTTTGACACAGAGCTCAGTTTCGAACAACATACATATGTTAGTGGAGTCCTGAGTCGGGGAAGCTAAAAAACCACTCCATTCGCTGATCTGAGCTTTCCCTGAGGAGTTAGACCAAAGCTTATATTAGAATTGGCAAAATAGCACAATTCAGCCAGAAACGTAACTTTTGACCCAGAGCTCAGTTTCGAACAACATAAACACATTAATGGTGTCCTGAGTCGGGGAAGCTAAAAAACCACTCCATTCGCTGATCTGAGCTTTCCCTGAGGAGATAGACCAAAGCTTATATCAGAATTAGCAAAAAAGCCTAATTCAGCCAGAAACGTAACTTTTGACCCAGAGCTAAGATTCGAACAACATACATAGTTTTGTAATATCCTGAATCGGGAAAGCTAAAAAACCACTCCATTCGCTGATCTGAGCTTTCCCTGAGGAGATAGACCAAAGCTTACATTAGAATTGGCAAAAGAGCACAATTCACCCAGAAACGTAACTTTTGACCCAGAGCTCAGTTTCGAATAACATACACGTTAGTGGTGTCCTGAGTCGGGGAAGCGAAAAAACCACTCCATTCGCTGATCTGAGCTTTCCCTGAGGAGTTAGACCAAAGCTTATATCAGAACTAGCAAAAGAGCCTAATTCAGCCAGAAACGTAACTTTTGACACAGAGCTAAGTTTCGAACAACATACAAAGTTTTGTAGTATCCTGAGTCCGGAAAGCTAGAAAACCACTCCATTCGCTGATCTGAGCGTTCCCTGAGGAGTTAGACCAAAGCTTAGAATTGGCAAAATAGCACAATTCAGCCAGAAACGTAACTTTTGACCCAGAGCTCAGTTTCCAATAACATACAATTGTTAGTAGAGTCTTGAGTCAGGGAAGCTAAAAGACCACTCCATTCGCTGATCTGAGCTTTCCCTGAGGAGTTAGACCAAAGCATATATCAGAATTGGAAAAAGAGCCCAATTCAGCCAGAAACGTAACTTTTGACATAGAGCTCAGTTTCGAACAACATACATATGTTAGTGGTGTCCTGAGACGGGGAAGCTAAAAAAGCACTCCATTCGCTGATCTGAGCTTTCCCTGAGGAGTTAAACCAAAGCTTATATCAGAATTGGCAAAAGAGCCCAATTGAGTCAGAAACGTAACTTTTGACCCAGAGCTCAGTTCTGAATTACATACACATGTTAGTGGTGTCCTGTCGGGGAAGGTAAAAAACCACTCCATTCGCTGATCTGAGCTTTCACTGAGGAGTTAGACCAAAGCTTATTTCAAAATTGGCAAAAGAGCCCAATTCAGCCAGAAATGTAACTTTTGACACAGAGCTCAGTTTTGAAAAACATACATATGTTAGTGGTGTCCTGAGTCGGGGAAGCTAAAAAACCACTCCATTCGCTGATCTGAGCTTTCCCTGAGGAGTTAGACCAAAGCTTATATCAGAATTAGCAAAAGAGCCTAATTCAGCCAGAAACGTAACTTTTGACACAGATCTAAGTTTCGAACAACATACAAAGTTTTGTAGTATCTTGAGTCGGGAAAGCTAGAAAACCACTCCATTCGCTGATCTGAGCTTTCCCTGAGGAGTTAGACCAAAGCTTATATTAGAATTGGCAAAAGAGCCCAATTCAGCCAGAAATGTAACTTTTGACGCAGAGCTCAGTTTCCAATAACATACAATTGTTAGTGGAGTCCTGAGTCGGGGAAGCTAAAAAACCACTCCATTCGCTGATCTGAGCTTTCACTGAGGAGTTAGACCAAAGCTTATATCAGAATTGGCAAAAGAGCCCAATTCAGCCAGAAACGTAACTTTTGACCCCGAGCTCAGTTTCGAATAACATAAATATGTAAATGGTGTCCTGAGTCGGGGAAGCTAAAAAACCACTCCATTCGCTGATCTGAGCTTTCACTTAGGAGTTAGACCAAAGCTTATATCAGAATTAGCAAAAGAGCCTAATTCAGCCAGAAACGTAACTTTTGACACAGAGCTAAGTTTCGAACAACATACAGTTTTGTAGTATCCTGAGTCGGGAAAGCTAGAAAACCACTCCATTCGCTGATCTGAGCTTCCCTGAGGAGATAGACCAAAGCTTACATCAGAATTAGCAAAAGAGCCTAATTCAGTCAGAAATGTAACTTTTGACCCAGAACACAGTTTCGAATAACATACACATGTTAGTGGGGTTCTGTCGGGGAAGGTAAAAAAAGCCACACCATTCGCTGATATGAGCTTTCACTGAGGAGTTAGACCAAAGCTTATATCAGAATTAGCAAAAGAGCCTAATTCAGCCAGAAACGTAACTTTTGACACAGATCTAAGTTTCGAACAACATACAAAGTTTTGTAGTATCCTGAGTCGGGAAAGCTAGAAAACCACTCCATTCGCTGATCTGAGTTTTCCCTGAGGAGTTAGACCAAAGCTTTTATTAGAATTGGCAAAATAGAACAATTCAACAAGAAATGTAACTTTTGACCCAGAGCTCAGTTTTGAAAAACATACATATGTTAGTGGTGTCCTGAGTCGGGGAAGCTAAAAAACCACTCCATTCGCTGATCTGAGCTTTCCCTAAGGAGTTAGACCAAAGCTTATATCAGATTTGGCAAAAGAGTGCAATTCAGCCAGAAACGTAACTTTTGACACAGAGCTCAGTTTCGAACAACATACATATGTTAGTGGAGTCCTGAGTCGGGGAAGCTAAAAAACCACTCCATTCGCTGATCTGAGCTTTCCCTGAGGAGTTAGACCAAAGCTTATATTAGAATTGGCAAAAGAGCACAATTCACCTAGAAACGTAACTTTTGACCCAGAGCTCAGTTTCGAATAACATACACGTTAGTGGTGTCCTGAGTCGGGGAAGCGAAAAAACCACTCCATTCGCTGATCTGAGCTTTCCCTGAGGAGTTAGACCAAAGCTTATATCAGAACTAGCAAAAGAGCCTAATTCAGCCAGAAACGTAACTTTTGACACAGAGCTAAGTTTCGAACAACATACAAAGTTTTGTAGTATCCTGAGTCCGGAAAGCTAGAAAACCACTCCATTCGCTGATCTGAGCGTTCCCTGAGGAGTTAGACCAAAGCTTAGAATTGGCAAAATAGCACAATTCAGCCAGAAACGTAACTTTTGACCCAGAGCTCAGTTTCCAATAACATACAATTGTTAGTGGAGTCCTGAGTCGGGGAAGCTAAAAGACCACTCCATTCGCTGATCTGAGCTTTCCCTGAGGAGATAGACCAAAGCTTATATCAGAATTAGCAAAAGAGCCTAATTCAGCCAGAAACGTAACTTTTGACCCAGAGCTAAGATTCGAACAACATACATAGTTTTGTAATATCCTGAATCGGGAAAGCTAAAAAACCAGTCCATTCGCTGATCTGAGCTTTCCCTGAGGAGATAGACCAAAGCTTATATTAGAATTGGCAAAAGAGCACAATTTACCCAGAAACGTAACTTTTGACCCAGAGCTCAGTTTCCAATAACATACAATTGTTAGTAGAGTCTTGAGTCAGGGAAGCTAAAAGACCACTCCATTCGCTGATCTGAGCTTTCCCTGAGGAGTTAGACCAAAGCATATATCAGAATTGGAAAAAGAGCCCAATTCAGCCAGAAACGTAACTTTTGACATAGAGCTCAGTTTCGAACAACATACATATGTTAGTGGTGTCCTGAGACGGGGAAGCTAAAAAAGCACTCCATTCGCTGATCTGAGCTTTCCCTGAGGAGTTAAACCAAAGCTTATATCAGAATTGGCAAAAGAGCCCAATTGAGTCAGAAACGTAACTTTTGACCCAGAGCTCAGTTCTGAATTACATACACATGTTAGTGGTGTCCTGTCGGGGAAGGTAAAAAACCACTCCATTCGCTGATCTGAGCTTTCACTGAGGAGTTAGACCAAAGCTTATTTCAAAATTGGCAAAAGAGCCCAATTCAGCCAGAAATGTAACTTTTGACACAGAGCTCAGTTTTGAAAAACATACATATGTTAGTGGTGTCCTGAGTCGGGGAAGCTAAAAAACCACTCCATTCGCTGATCTGAGCTTTCCCTGAGGAGTTAGAACAAAGCTTATATCAGAATTAGCAAAAGAGCCTAATTCAGCCAGAAACGTAACTTTTGACACAGATCTAAGTTTCAAACAACATACAAAGTTTTGTAGTATCTTGAGTCGGGAAAGCTAGAAAACCACTCCATTCGCTGATCTGAGCTTTCCCTGAGGAGTTAGACCAAAGCTTATATTAGAATTGGCAAAAGAGCCCAATTCAGCCAGAAATGTAACTTTTGACGCAGAGCTCAGTTTCCAATAACATACAATTGTTAGTGGAGTCCTGAGTCGGGGAAGCTAAAAAACCACTCCATTCGCTGATCTGAGCTTTCACTGAGGAGATAGACCAAAGCTTATATCAGAATTAGCAAAAGAGCCTAATTCAGCCAGAAACGTAACTTTTGACCCAGAGCTAAGATTCGAACAACATACATAGTTTTGTAATATCCTGAATCGGGAAAGCTAAAAAACCACTCCATTCGCTGATCTAAGCTTTCACTGAGGAGTTAGACCAAAGCATATATCAGAATTGGAAAAAGAGCCCAATTCAGCCAGAAACGTAACTTTTGACATAGAGCTCAGTTTCGAACAACATACATATGTTAGTGGTGTCCTGAGTCGGGGAAGCTAAAAAAGCACTCCATTCGATGATCTGAGCTTTCCCTGAGGAGATAGGCCAAAGCTTACATCAGAATTAGCAAAAGAGCCCAATTCAGCCAGAAATGTAACTTTTGACCCAGAGCAGTTTCGAATAGCATACACATGTTAGTGGTGTCCTGTCGGGGAAGGTAAAAAAAGCCACACCATTCGCTGATATGAGCTTTCCCTGAGGAGTTAGACCAAAGCTTATATCAGAATTGGTAAAAGAGCCCAATTCAGCCAGAAACGTAACTTTTGACCCCGAGCTCAGTTTTGAATTACATACACATGTTAGTGGTGTCCTGAGTCGGGGAAGCTAAAAAACCACTCCATTCGCTGATCTGAGCTTTCCCTGAGGAGATAGACCAAAGCTTACATCAGAATTAGCAAAAGAGCCTAATTCAGCCAGAAACGTAACTTTTGACCCAGAGCTCAGTTTCGAACAACATACATATGTTAGTGGTGTACTGAGTCGAGGAAGCTAAAAAACCACTCCATTCGCTGATCTGAGCTTTCCCTAAGGAGTTAGACCAAAGCTTATATCAGATTTGGCAAAAGAGTGCAATTCAGCCAGAAACGTAACTTTTGACCCACAGCGCAGTTTCGAATAACATACATATGTTATTGGTGTCCTGAGTCGGGGAAGCTAAAAAACCACTCCATTCGCTGATCTGAGCTTTCCCTAAGGAGTTAGACCAAAGCTTATATCAGATTTGGCAAAAGAGTGCAATTCAGCCAGAAACGTAACTTTTGACCCACAGCGCAGTTTCGAATAACATAAACAATGGTGTCCTGAGTCGGGGAAGCTAAAAAACCACTCCATTCGCTGATCTGAGCTTTCCCTGAGGAGTTAGACCAAAGCTTATATCAGAACTAGCAAAAGAGCCTAATTCAGCCAGAAACGTAACTTTTGACACAGAGCTAAGTTTCGAACAACATACAAAGTTTTGTAGTATCCTGAGTTCGGAAAGCTAGAAAACCACTCCATTCGCTGATCTGAGCGTTCCCTGAGGAGATAGACCAAAGCTTACATCAGAATTTGCAAAAGAGCCTAATTCAGCCAGAAACGTAACTTTTGACCCAGAGCTCAGTTTCGAACAACATACATATGTTAGTGGTGTCCTGAGTCGGGGAAGCTAAAAAACCACTCCATTCGCTGATCTGAGCTTTCCCTAAGGAGTTAGACCAAAGCTTAGAATGGGCAAAATAGCACAATTCAGCCAGAAACGTAACTTTTGACCCAGAGCTCAGTTTCCAATAACATACAATTGTTAGTGGAGTCCTGAGTCGGGGAAGCTAAAAAAGCACTCCATTAGCTGATCTGAGCTTTCCCTGAGGTGTTAAACCAAAGCTTATATCAGAATTGGCAAAAGAGCCCAATTGAGTCAGAAACGTAGCTTTTGACCCAGAGCTCAGTTCTGAATTACATACACATGTTAGTGGTGTCCTGTCGGGGAAGGTAAAAAACCACTCCATTCGCTGATCTGAGCTTTCACTGAGGAGTTAGACCAAAGCTTATTTCAAAATTGGCAAAAGAGCCCAATTCAGCCAGAAATGTAACTTTTGACCCAGAGCTCAGTTTTGAAAAACATACATATGTTAGTGGTGTCCTGAGTCGGGGAAGCTAAAAAACCACTCCATTCGCTGATCTGAGCTTTCACTTAGGAGTTAGACCAAAGCTTATATCAGAATTAGCAAAAGAGCCTAATTCAGCCAGAAACGTAGCTTTTGACCCAGAGCTCAGTTTTGAAAAACATAAAGACATTAATGGTGTCCTGAGTCGGGGAAGCTAAAAGACCACTCCATTCGCTGATCTGAGCTTTCCCTGAGGAGTTAGACCAAAGCTTATTTCAGAATTGGCAAAAGAGCCCAATTCAGCCAGAAATGTAACTTTTGACCCAGAGCAGTTTCGAATAGCATACACATCTTAGTGGTGTCCTGTCGGGGAAGGTAAAAAACCACTCCATTCGCTGATCTGAGTTTTCACTGAGGAGTTAGACCAAAGCTTATTTCAAAATTGGCAAAAGAGCCCAATTGAGTCAGAAACGTAGCTTTTGACCCAGAGCTCAGTTTCCAATAACATACAATTGTTAGTGGAGTCCTGAGTCGGGGAAGCTAAAAAACCACTCCATTCGCTGATGTGAGCTTTCCCTGAGGAGTTAGACCAAAGCTTATATTAGAATTGGCAAAAGAGCCCAATTGAGCTAGAAATGTAACTTTTGACCCAGAGCTCAGTTTCAAATAACATACACATGTTAGTGGTGTCCTGTCGGGGAAGGTAAAAAAAGCCACACCATTCGCTGATATGAGCTTTCCCTGAGGAGTTAGACCAAAGCTTATATCAGAATTGGTAAAAGAGCCCAATTCAGCCAGAAACGTAACTTTTCACCCCGAGCTCAGTTTCGAATAACATAAATATGTAAATGGTGTCCTGAGTCGGGGAAGCTAAAAAACCACTCCATTCGCTGATCTGAGCTTTCACTTAGGAGTTAGACCAAAGCTTATATTAGAATTGGCAAAAGAGCCAAATTCAGCCAGAAATGTAACTTTTGACCCAGAGCTCAGTTTCCAATAACATACAATTGTTAGTGGAGTCCTGAGTCGGGGAAGCTAAAAAACCACTCCATTCGCTGATCTGAGCTTTCACTGAGGAGTTAGACCAAAGCTTATATCAGAATTGGCAAAAGAGCCCAATTCAGCCAGAAATGTAACTTTTGACCCAGAGCTCAGTTTTGAACAACATAAACACATTAATGGTGTCCTGAGTCGGGGAAGCTAAAAGACCACTCCATTCGCTGATCTGAGCTTTCCCTGAGGAGTTAGCCCAAAGCTTATTTCAGAATTGGCAAAAGAGCCCAATTCAGCCAGAAATGTAACTTTTGACCCAGAGCTCAGTTTCGAATAACATACACATGTTAGTCGTGTCCTTTCGAGGAAGGTAAAAAAAACCACACCATTCGCTGATATGAGCTTTCCCTGAGGAGTTGGACCAAAGCTTATATCAGATTTGGCAAAATAGCACAATTCAGCCAGAAACGTAACTTTTGACCCAGAGCTCAGTTTCCAATAACATACAATTGTTAGTGGAGTCCTGAGTCGGGGAAGCTAAAAAAGCACTCCATTCGCTGATCTGAGGTTTCCCTGAGGAGTTAGACCAAAGCATATATCAGAATTGGAAAAAGAGCCCAATTCAGCCAGAAACGTAACTTTTGACATAGAGCTCAGTTTCGAACAACATACATATGTTAGTGGTGTCCTGAGTCGGGGAAGCTAAAAAAGCACTCCATTCGCTGATCTGAGCTTTCCCTGAGGAGTTAGACCAAAGCTTATATCAGAATTGGCAAAAGAGCCCAATTCAGCCAGATATGTAACTTTTGACCCAGAGCTCCGTTTTGAAAAACATAAACACATTAATGGTGTCCTGAGTCGGGGAAGCTAGAAAACCACTCTATTCGCTGATCTGAGCTTTCCCTGAGGAGATAGACCAAAGCTTACATCAGAATTAGCAAAAGAGCCTAATTCAGCCAGAAACGTAATTTTTGACCCAGAGCTAAGTTTCGAACAACATACATAGTTTTGTAATATCCTGTCGGGAAAGCTAAAAAACCACTCCATTCGCTGATCTGAGCTTTCCCTGAGGAGATAGACCAAAGCTTATAATAGAATTGGCAAAAGAGCACAATTCACCCAGAAACGTAACTTCTGACCAAGAGCTCAGTTTTGAATAACATACACGTTGGTGGTGTCCTGAGTCGGGGAAGCGAAAAAACCACTCCATTCGCTGATCTGAGCTTTCCCTGAGGAGATAGACCAAAGCATATATCAGAATTGGAAAAAGCCCAATTCACCCAGAAACGTAACTTTTGACACAGAGCTCAGTTTCGAATAACATACAAATGTTAGTGGTGTTCTGTCGGGGAAGGTAAAAAACCAGTCCATTCGCTGATCTGAGCTTTCCCTGAGGAGTTAGACCAAAGCTTATATTACAATTGGCAAAATAGCACAATTCAGCCAGAAACGTAACTTTTCACCCATAGCTCAGTTTCCAATAACATACACATGTTAGTGGTGTCCTGTCGGGGAAGGTAAAAAAAACCACACCATTCGCTGATATGAGCTTTCCCTGAGGAGTTAGACCAAAGCTTATATCAGAATTGGCAAAAGAGCCCAATTCAGCCAGAAACGTAACTTTTGACCCCGAGCTCAGTTTCGAATAACATAAATATGTAAATGGTGTCCTGAGTCGGGGAAGCTAAAAAACCACTCCATTCGCTGATCTGAGCTTTCCCTGAGGAGTTAGACCAAAGCTTATATTAGAATTGGCAAAAGAGCCCAATTGAGCCAGAAATGTAACTTTTGACCCAGAGCTCAGTTTCAAATAACATACACATGTTAGTGGTGTCCTGTCGGGGAAGCTAAAAACCACTCCATTCGCTGATCAGAGCTTTCACTGAGGAGTTAGACCAAAGCTTATTTCAGAATTGGCAAAAGAGCCCAATTAAGCCAGAAACGTAACTTTTGACCCCGAGCTCAGTTTCGAATAACATAAATATGTAAATGGTGTCCTGAGTCGGGGAAGCCAGAAAACCACTCCATTCGCTGATCTGAGCTTCAACTGAGGAGTTAGACCAAAGCTTATATCAGAATTGGCAAAAGAGCCTAATTCAGCCAGAAATGTAACTTTTGACCCCGAGCACAGTTTCGAATAACATACAAATGTTAGTGGTGTCCTGTTGGGGAAGGTAAAAAAATCCACACCATTCGCTGATATGAGCTTTCACTGAGGAGTTAGACCAAAGCTTATATCAGAATTAGCAAAAGAGCCTAATTTAGCCAGAAACGTAACTTTTGACACAGATCTAAGTTTCGAACAACATACAAAGTTTTGTAGTATCCTGAATCGGGGAAGCTAAAAAACCACTCTATTCGCTGATCTGAGCTTTCCCTGAGGAGATAGACCAAAGCTTACATCAGAATTAGCAAAAGAGCCTAATTCAGCCAGAAACGTAACTTTTGACCCAGAGCTAAGTTTCGAACAACATACATAGTTTTGTAATATCCTTTCGGGAAAGCTAAAAAACCACTCCATTCGCTGATCTGAGCTTTCCCTGAGGAGATAGACCAAAGCTTATAATAGAATTGGCAAAAGAGCACAATTCACCCAGAAACGTAACTTTTGACCCAGAGCTCAGTTTTGAATTACATACATATGTTTGTGGTGTCCTGAGTCGGGGAAGCTAAAAAAGCACTCCATTCGCTGATCTGAGCTTTCCCTGAGGAGTTAGACCAAAGCTTATATCAGAATTGGCAAAAGAGCCCAATTCAGCCAGAAATGTAACTTTTGACCCAGAGCTCCGTTTTGAAAAACATAAACACATTAATGGTGTCCTGAGTCGGGGAAGCTAGAAAACCACTCTATTCGCTGATCTGAGCTTTCCCTGAGGAGATAGACCAAAGCTTACATCAGAATTAGCAAAAGAGCCTAATTCAGCCAGAAACGTAACTTTTGACCCAGAGCTCAGTTTTGAATAACATACACGTTGGTGGTGTCCTGAGTCGGGGAAGCGAAAAAACCACTCCATTCGCTGATCTGAGCTTTCCCTGAGGAGCTAGACCAAAGCATATATCAGAATTGGAAAAAGCCCAATTCACCCAGAAACGTAACTTTTGACACAGAGCTCAGTTTCGAATAACATACAAATGTTAGTGGTGTTCTGTCGGGGAAGGTAAAAAACCAGTCCATTCGCTGATCTGAGCTTTCCCTGAGGAGTTAGACCAAAGGTTATATTACAATTGGCAAAATAGCACAATTCAGCCAGAAACGTAACTTTTCACATAGAGCTCAGTTTCCAATAACATACACATGTTAGTGGTGTCCTGTCGGGGAAGGTAAAAAAAACCTCACCATTCGCTGATATGAGCTTTCCCTGAGGAGTTAGACCAAAGCTTATATCAGAATTGGCAAAAGAGCCCAATTCAGCGAGAAACGTAACTTTTGACCCCGAGCTCAGTTTCGAATAACATAAATATGTAAATGGTGTCCTGAGTCGGGGAAGCTAAAAAACCACTCCATTCGCTGATCTGAGCTTTCCCTGAGGAGTTAGACCAAAGCTTATATTAGAATTGGCAAAAGAGCCCAATTGAGCCAGAAATGTAACTTTTGACCCAGAGCTCAGTTTCAAATAACATACACATGTTAGTGGTGTCCTGTCGGGGAAGCTAAAAACCACTCCATTCGCTGATCAGAGCTTTCACTGAGGAGTTAGACCAAAGCTTATTTCAGAATTGGCAAAAGAGCCTAATTTAGCCAGAAACGTAACTTTTGACACAGATGTAAGTTTCGAACAACATACAAAGTTTTGTTGTATCCTGAGTCGGGGAACCTAAAAAACCACTCTATTCGCTGATATGAGCTTTCCCTGAGGAGATAGACCAAAGCTTACATCAGAATTAGCAAAAGAGCCTAATTCAGCCAGAAACGTAACTTTTGACCCAGAGCTAAGTTTCGAACAACATACATAGTTTTGTAATATCCTGTCGGGAAAGCTAAAAAACCACTCCATTCGCTGATCTGAGCTTTCCCTGAGGAGATAGACCAAAGCTTATAATAGAATTGGCAAAAGAGCACAATTCACCCAAAAAAGTAACTTTTGACCCAGAGCTCAGTTTTGAATAACATACACGTTGGTGGTGTCCTGAGTCGGGGAAGCGAAAAAACCACTCCATTCGCTGATCTGAGCTTTCCCTGAGGAGCTAGACCAAAGCATATATCAGAATTGGAAAAAGCCCAATTCACCCAGAAACGTAACTTTTGACACAGAGCTCAGTTTCGAATAACATACAAATGTTAGTGGTGTTCTGTCGGGGAAGGTAAAAATCCAGTCCATTCGCTGATCTGAGCTTTCCCTGAGGAGTTAGACCAAAGCTTATATTAGAATTGGCAAAAGAGCCCAATTGAGCCAGAAATGTAACTTTTCACCCAGAGCTCAGTTTCCAATAACATACACATGTTAGTGGTGTCCTGTCGGGGAAGGTAAAAAAAACCACACCATTCGCTGATATGAGCTTTCCCTGAGGAGTTAGACCAAAGCTTATATCAGAATTGGCAAAAGAGCCCAATTCAGCCAGAAACGTAACTTTTGACGCCGAGCTCAGTTTCGAATAACATAAATATGTAAATGGTGTCCTGAGTCGGGGAAGCCAGAAAACCACTCCATTCGCTGATCTGAGCTTCAACTGAGGAGTTAGACCAAAGCTTATATCAGAATTGGTAAAAGAGCCTAATTCAGCCAGAAATGTAACTTTTGACCCCGAGCACAGTTTCGAATAACATACAAATGTTAGTGGTGTCCTGTCGGGGAAGGTAAAAAAATCCACACCATTCGCTGATATGAGCTTTCACTGAGGAGTTAGACCAAAGCTTATATCAGAATTAGCAAAAGAGCCTAATTTAGCCAGAAACGTAACTTTTGACACAGATCTAAGTTTCGAACAACATACAAAGTTTTGTAGTATCCTGAGTCGGGAAAGCTAGAAAACCACTCCATTCGCTGATCTGAGCTTTCCCTGAGGAGTTAGACCAAAGCTTATATTAGAATTGGCAAAAGAGCCAAATTCAGCCAGAAATGTAACTTTTGACCCAGAGCTCAGTTTCCAATAACATACAATTGTTAGTGGAGTCCTGAGTCGGGGAAGCTAAAAAACCACTCCATTCGCTGATCTGAGCTTTCACTGAGGAGTTAGACCAAAGCTTATATCAGAATTGGCAAAAGAGCCCAATTCAGCCAGAAATGTAACTTTTGACCCAGAGCTCAGTTTTGAAAAACATAAACACATTAATGGTGTCCTGAGTCGGGGAAGCTAAAAGACCACTCCATTCGCTGATCTGAGCTTTCCCTGAGGAGTTAGACCAAAGCTTATTTCAGAATTGGCAAAAGAGCACAATTCAGCCAGAAATGTAACTTTTGACCCAGAGCTCAGTTTCGAATAACACACACATGTTAGTCGTGTCCTTTCGAGGAAGGTAAAAAAAAACACACCATTCGCTGATCTGAGCTTTCCCTGAGGAGATAGACCAAAGCATATATCAGAATTGGAAAAAGCCCAATTCACCCAGAAACGTAACTTTTGACACAGAGCTCAGTTTCGAATAACATACAAATGTTAGTGGTGTTCTGTCGGGGAAGGTAAAAAACCAGTCCATTCGCTGATCTGAGCTTTCCCTGAGGAGTTAGACCAAAGCTTATATTACAATTGGCAAAATAGCACAATTCAGCCAGAAACGTAACTTTTCACCCATAGCTCAGTTTCCAATAACATACACATGTTAGTGGTGTCCTGTCGGGGAAGGTAAAAAAAACCACACCATTCGCTGATATGAGCTTTCCCTGAGGAGTTAGACCAAAGCTTATATCAGAATTGGCAAAAGAGCCCAATTCAGCCAGAAACGTAACTTTTGACCCCGAGCTCAGTTTCGAATAACATAAATATGTAAATGGTGTCCTGAGTCGGGGAAGCTAAAAAACCACTCCATTCGCTGATCTGAGCTTTCCCTGAGGAGTTAGACCAAAGCTTATATTAGAATTGGCAAAAGAGCCCAATTGAGCCAGAAATGTAACTTTTGACCCAGAGCTCAGTTTCAAATAACATACACATGTTAGTGGTGTCCTGTCGGGGAAGCTAAAAACCACTCCATTCGCTGATCAGAGCTTTCACTGAGGAGTTAGACCAAAGCTTATTTCAGAATTGGCAAAAGAGCCCAATTAAGCCAGAAACGTAACTTTTGACCCCGAGCTCAGTTTCGAATAACATAAATATGTAAATGGTGTCCTGAGTCGGGGAAGCCAGAAAACCACTCCATTCGCTGATCTGAGCTTCAACTGAGGAGTTAGACCAAAGCTTATATCAGAATTGGCAAAAGAGCCTAATTCAGCCAGAAATGTAACTTTTGACCCCGAGCACAGTTTCGAATAACATACAAATGTTAGTGGTGTCCTGTTGGGGAAGGTAAAAAAATCCACACCATTCGCTGATATGAGCTTTCACTGAGGAGTTAGACCAAAGCTTATATCAGAATTAGCAAAAGAGCCTAATTTAGCCAGAAACGTAACTTTTGACACAGATCTAAGTTTCGAACAACATACAAAGTTTTGTAGTATCCTGAATCGGGGAAGCTAAAAAACCACTCTATTCGCTGATCTGAGCTTTCCCTGAGGAGATAGACCAAAGCTTACATCAGAATTAGCAAAAGAGCCTAATTCAGCCAGAAACGTAACTTTTGACCCAGAGCTAAGTTTCGAACAACATACATAGTTTTGTAATATCCTTTCGGGAAAGCTAAAAAACCACTCCATTCGCTGATCTGAGCTTTCCCTGAGGAGATAGACCAAAGCTTATAATAGAATTGGCAAAAGAGCACAATTCACCCAGAAACGTAACTTTTGACCCAGAGCTCAGTTTTGAATTACATACATATGTTTGTGGTGTCCTGAGTCGGGGAAGCTAAAAAAGCACTCCATTCGCTGATCTGAGCTTTCCCTGAGGAGTTAGACCAAAGCTTATATCAGAATTGGCAAAAGAGCCCAATTCAGCCAGAAATGTAACTTTTGACCCAGAGCTCCGTTTTGAAAAACATAAACACATTAATGGTGTCCTGAGTCGGGGAAGCTAGAAAACCACTCTATTCGCTGATCTGAGCTTTCCCTGAGGAGATAGACCAAAGCTTACATCAGAATTAGCAAAAGAGCCTAATTCAGCCAGAAACGTAACTTTTGACCCAGAGCTAAGTTTCGAACAACATACATAGTTTTGTAATATCCTGTCGGGAAAGCTAAAAAACCACTCCATTCGCTGATCTGAGCTTTCCCTGAGGAGATAGACCAAAGCTTATAATAGAATTGGCAAAAGAGCACAATTCACCCAGAAACGTAACTTTTGACCCAGAGCTCAGTTTTGAATAACATACACGTTGGTGGTGTCCTGAGTCGGGGAAGCGAAAAAACCACTCCATTCGCTGATCTGAGCTTTCCCTGAGGAGCTAGACCAAAGCATATATCAGAATTGGAAAAAGCCCAATTCACCCAGAAACGTAACTTTTGACACAGAGCTCAGTTTCGAATAACATACAAATGTTAGTGGTGTTCTGTCGGGGAAGGTAAAAAACCAGTCCATTCGCTGATCTGAGCTTTCCCTGAGGAGTTAGACCAAAGGTTATATTACAATTGGCAAAATAGCACAATTCAGCCAGAAACGTAACTTTTCACCCAGAGCTCAGTTTCCAATAACATACACATGTTAGTGGTGTCCTGTCGGGGAAGGTAAAAAAAACCTCACCATTCGCTGATATGAGCTTTCCCTGAGGAGTTAGACCAAAGCTTATATCAGAATTGGCAAAAGAGCCCAATTCAGCGAGAAACGTAACTTTTGACCCCGAGCTCAGTTTCGAATAACATAAATATGTAAATGGTGTCCTGAGTCGGGGAAGCTAAAAAACCACTCCATTCGCTGATCTGAGCTTTCCCTGAGGAGTTAGACCAAAGCTTATATTAGAATTGGCAAAAGAGCCCAATTGAGCCAGAAATGTAAGTTTGACCCAGAGCTCAGTTTCAAATAACATACACATGTTAGTGGTGTCCTGTCGGGGAAGCTAAAAACCACTCCATTCGCTGATCAGAGCTTTCACTGAGGAGTTAGACCAAAGCTTATTTCAGAATTGGCAAAAGAGCCCAATTAAGCCAGAAACGTAACTTTTGACCCCGAGCTCAGTTTCGAATAACATAAATATGTAAATGGTGTCCTGAGTCGGGGAAGCCAGAAAACCACTCCATTCGCTGATCTGAGCTTCAACTGAGGAGTTAGACCAAAGCTTATATCAGAATTGGCAAAAGAGCCTAATTCAGCCAGAAATGTAACTTTTGACCCCGAGCACAGTTTCGAATAACATACAAATGTTAGTGGTGTCCTGTCGGGGAAGGTAAAAAAATCCACACCATTCGCTGATATGAGCTTTCACTGAGGAGTTAGACCAAAGCTTATATCAGAATTAGCAAAAGAGCCTAATTTAGCCAGAAACGTAACTTTTGACACAGATCTAAGTTTCGAACAACATACAAAGTTTTGTTGTATCCTGAGTCGGGGAACCTAAAAAACCACTCTATTCGCTGATATGAGCTTTCCCTGAGGAGATAGACCAAAGCTTACATCAGAATTAGCAAAAGAGCCTAATTCAGCCAGAAACGTAACTTTTGACCCAGAGCTAAGTTTCGAACAACATACATAGTTTTGTAATATCCTGTCGGGAAAGCTAAAAAACCACTCCATTCGCTGATCTGAGCTTTCCCTGAGGAGATAGACCAAAGCTTATAATAGAATTGGCAAAAGAGCACAATTCACCCAAAAAAGTAACTTTTGACCCAGAGCTCAGTTTTGAATAACATACACGTTGGTGGTGTCCTGAGTCGGGGAAGCGAAAAAACCACTCCATTCGCTGATCTGAGCTTTCCCTGAGGAGTTAGACCAAAGCTTATATTAGAATTGGCAAAAGAGCCAAATTCAGCCAGAAATGTAACTTTTGACCCAGAGCTCAGTTTCCAATAACATACAATTGTTAGTGGAGTCCTGAGTCGGGGAAGCTAAAAAACCACTCCATTCGCTGATCTGAGCTTTCACTGAGGAGTTAGACCAAAGCTTATATCAGAATTGGCAAAAGAGCCCAATTCAGCCAGAAATGTAACTTTTGACCCAGAGCTCAGTTTTGAAAAACATACATATGTTAGTGGTGTCCTGAGTCGGGGAAGCTAAAAAACCACTCCATTCGCTGATCTGAGCTTTCACTTAGGAGTTAGACCAAAGCTTATATCAGAATTAGCAAAAGAGCCTAATTCAGCCAGAAACGTAGCTTTTGACCCAGAGCTCAGTTTTGAAAAACATAAAGACATTAATGGTGTCCTGAGTCGGGGAAGCTAAAAGACCACTCCATTCGCTGATCTGAGCTTTCCCTGAGGAGTTAGACCAAAGCTTATTTCAGAATTGGCAAAAGAGCCCAATTCAGCCAGAAATGTAACTTTTGACCCAGAGCAGTTTCGAATAGCATACACATCTTAGTGGTGTCCTGTCGGGGAAGGTAAAAAACCACTCCATTCGCTGATCTGAGTTTTCACTGAGGAGTTAGACCAAAGCTTATTTCAAAATTGGCAAAAGAGCCCAATTGAGTCAGAAACGTAGCTTTTGACCCAGAGCTCAGTTTCCAATAACATACAATTGTTAGTGGAGTCCTGAGTCGGGGAAGCTAAAAAAGCACTCCATTAGCTGATGTGAGCTTTCCCTGAGGAGTTAAACCAAAGCTTATATCAGAATTGGCAAAAGAGCCCAATTGATTCAGAAACGTAGCTTTTGACCCAGAGCTCAGTTCTGAATTACATACACATGTTAGTGGTGTCCTGTCGGGGAAGGTAAAAAAAGCCACACCATTCGCTGATATGAGCTTTCCCTGAGGAGTTAGACCAAAGCTTATATCAGAATTGGTAAAAGAGCCCAATTCAGCCAGAAACGTAACTTTTCACCCCGAGCTCAGTTTCGAATAACATAAATATGTAAATGGTGTCCTGAGTCGGGGAAGCTAAAAAACCACTCCATTCGCTGATCTGAGCTTTCACTTAGGAGTTAGACCAAAGCTTATATTAGAATTGGCAAAAGAGCCAAATTCAGCCAGAAATGTAACTTTTGACCCAGAGCTCAGTTTCCAATAACATACAATTGTTAGTGGAGTCCTGAGTCGGGGAAGCTAAAAAACCACTCCATTCGCTGATCTGAGCTTTCACTGAGGAGTTAGACCAAAGCTTATATCAGAATTGGCAAAAGAGCCCAATTCAGCCAGAAATGTAACTTTTGACCCAGAGCTCAGTTTTGAACAACATAAACACATTAATGGTGTCCTGAGTCGGGGAAGCTAAAAGACCACTCCATTCGCTGATCTGAGCTTTCCCTGAGGAGTTAGCCCAAAGCTTATTTCAGAATTGGCAAAAGAGCCCAATTCAGCCAGAAATGTAACTTTTGACCCAGAGCTCAGTTTCGAATAACATACACATGTTAGTCGTGTCCTTTCGAGGAAGGTAAAAAAAACCACACCATTCGCTGATATGAGCTTTCCCTGAGGAGTTGGACCAAAGCTTATATCAGATTTGGCAAAATAGCACAATTCAGCCAGAAACGTAACTTTTGACCCAGAGCTCAGTTTCCAATAACATACAATTGTTAGTGGAGTCCTGAGTCGGGGAAGCTAAAAAAGCACTCCATTCGCTGATCTGAGGTTTCCCTGAGGAGTTAGACCAAAGCATATATCAGAATTGGAAAAAGAGCCCAATTCAGCCAGAAACGTAACTTTTGACATAGAGCTCAGTTTCGAACAACATACATATGTTAGTGGTGTCCTGAGTCGGGGAAGCTAAAAAAGCACTCCATTCGCTGATCTGAGCTTTCCCTGAGGAGTTAGACCAAAGCTTATATCAGAATTGGCAAAAGAGCCCAATTCAGCCAGATATGTAACTTTTGACCCAGAGCTCCGTTTTGAAAAACATAAACACATTAATGGTGTCCTGAGTCGGGGAAGCTAGAAAACCACTCTATTCGCTGATCTGAGCTTTCCCTGAGGAGATAGACCAAAGCTTACATCAGAATTAGCAAAAGAGCCTAATTCAGCCAGAAACGTAATTTTTGACCCAGAGCTAAGTTTCGAACAACATACATAGTTTTGTAATATCCTGTCGGGAAAGCTAAAAAACCACTCCATTCGCTGATCTGAGCTTTCCCTGAGGAGATAGACCAAAGCTTATAATAGAATTGGCAAAAGAGCACAATTCACCCAGAAACGTAACTTCTGACCAAGAGCTCAGTTTTGAATAACATACACGTTGGTGGTGTCCTGAGTCGGGGAAGCGAAAAAACCACTCCATTCGCTGATCTGAGCTTTCCCTGAGGAGATAGACCAAAGCATATATCAGAATTGGAAAAAGCCCAATTCACCCAGAAACGTAACTTTTGACACAGAGCTCAGTTTCGAATAACATACAAATGTTAGTGGTGTTCTGTCGGGGAAGGTAAAAAACCAGTCCATTCGCTGATCTGAGCTTTCCCTGAGGAGTTAGACCAAAGCTTATATTACAATTGGCAAAATAGCACAATTCAGCCAGAAACGTAACTTTTCACCCATAGCTCAGTTTCCAATAACATACACATGTTAGTGGTGTCCTGTCGGGGAAGGTAAAAAAAACCACACCATTCGCTGATATGAGCTTTCCCTGAGGAGTTAGACCAAAGCTTATATCAGAATTGGCAAAAGAGCCCAATTCAGCCAGAAACGTAACTTTTGACCCCGAGCTCAGTTTCGAATAACATAAATATGTAAATGGTGTCCTGAGTCGGGGAAGCTAAAAAACCACTCCATTCGCTGATCTGAGCTTTCCCTGAGGAGTTAGACCAAAGCTTATATTAGAATTGGCAAAAGAGCCCAATTGAGCCAGAAATGTAACTTTTGACCCAGAGCTCAGTTTCAAATAACATACACATGTTAGTGGTGTCCTGTCGGGGAAGCTAAAAACCACTCCATTCGCTGATCAGAGCTTTCACTGAGGAGTTAGACCAAAGCTTATTTCAGAATTGGCAAAAGAGCCCAATTAAGCCAGAAACGTAACTTTTGACCCCGAGCTCAGTTTCGAATAACATAAATATGTAAATGGTGTCCTGAGTCGGGGAAGCCAGAAAACCACTCCATTCGCTGATCTGAGCTTCAACTGAGGAGTTAGACCAAAGCTTATATCAGAATTGGCAAAAGAGCCTAATTCAGCCAGAAATGTAACTTTTGACCCCGAGCACAGTTTCGAATAACATACAAATGTTAGTGGTGTCCTGTTGGGGAAGGTAAAAAAATCCACACCATTCGCTGATATGAGCTTTCACTGAGGAGTTAGACCAAAGCTTATATCAGAATTAGCAAAAGAGCCTAATTTAGCCAGAAACGTAACTTTTGACACAGATCTAAGTTTCGAACAACATACAAAGTTTTGTAGTATCCTGAATCGGGGAAGCTAAAAAACCACTCTATTCGCTGATCTGAGCTTTCCCTGAGGAGATAGACCAAAGCTTACATCAGAATTAGCAAAAGAGCCTAATTCAGCCAGAAACGTAACTTTTGACCCAGAGCTAAGTTTCGAACAACATACATAGTTTTGTAATATCCTTTCGGGAAAGCTAAAAAACCACTCCATTCGCTGATCTGAGCTTTCCCTGAGGAGATAGACCAAAGCTTATAATAGAATTGGCAAAAGAGCACAATTCACCCAGAAACGTAACTTTTGACCCAGAGCTCAGTTTTGAATTACATACATATGTTTGTGGTGTCCTGAGTCGGGGAAGCTAAAAAAGCACTCCATTCGCTGATCTGAGCTTTCCCTGAGGAGTTAGACCAAAGCTTATATCAGAATTGGCAAAAGAGCCCAATTCAGCCAGAAATGTAACTTTTGACCCAGAGCTCCGTTTTGAAAAACATAAACACATTAATGGTGTCCTGAGTCGGGGAAGCTAGAAAACCACTCTATTCGCTGATCTGAGCTTTCCCTGAGGAGATAGACCAAAGCTTACATCAGAATTAGCAAAAGAGCCTAATTCAGCCAGAAACGTAACTTTTGACCCAGAGCTAAGTTTCGAACAACATACATAGTTTTGTAATATCCTGTCGGGAAAGCTAAAAAACCACTCCATTCGCTGATCTGAGCTTTCCCTGAGGAGATAGACCAAAGCTTATAATAGAATTGGCAAAAGAGCACAATTCACCCAGAAACGTAACTTTTGACCCAGAGCTCAGTTTTGAATAACATACACGTTGGTGGTGTCCTGAGTCGGGGAAGCGAAAAAACCACTCCATTCGCTGATCTGAGCTTTCCCTGAGGAGCTAGACCAAAGCATATATCAGAATTGGAAAAAGCCCAATTCACCCAGAAACGTAACTTTTGACACAGAGCTCAGTTTCGAATAACATACAAATGTTAGTGGTGTTCTGTCGGGGAAGGTAAAAAACCAGTCCATTCGCTGATCTGAGCTTTCCCTGAGGAGTTAGACCAAAGGTTATATTACAATTGGCAAAATAGCACAATTCAGCCAGAAACGTAACTTTTCACATAGAGCTCAGTTTCCAATAACATACACATGTTAGTGGTGTCCTGTCGGGGAAGGTAAAAAAAACCTCACCATTCGCTGATATGAGCTTTCCCTGAGGAGTTAGACCAAAGCTTATATCAGAATTGGCAAAAGAGCCCAATTCAGCGAGAAACGTAACTTTTGACCCCGAGCTCAGTTTCGAATAACATAAATATGTAAATGGTGTCCTGAGTCGGGGAAGCTAAAAAACCACTCCATTCGCTGATCTGAGCTTTCCCTGAGGAGTTAGACCAAAGCTTATATTAGAATTGGCAAAAGAGCCCAATTGAGCCAGAAATGTAACTTTTGACCCAGAGCTCAGTTTCAAATAACATACACATGTTAGTGGTGTCCTGTCGGGGAAGCTAAAAACCACTCCATTCGCTGATCAGAGCTTTCACTGAGGAGTTAGACCAAAGCTTATTTCAGAATTGGCAAAAGAGCCTAATTTAGCCAGAAACGTAACTTTTGACACAGATGTAAGTTTCGAACAACATACAAAGTTTTGTTGTATCCTGAGTCGGGGAACCTAAAAAACCACTCTATTCGCTGATATGAGCTTTCCCTGAGGAGATAGACCAAAGCTTACATCAGAATTAGCAAAAGAGCCTAATTCAGCCAGAAACGTAACTTTTGACCCAGAGCTAAGTTTCGAACAACATACATAGTTTTGTAATATCCTGTCGGGAAAGCTAAAAAACCACTCCATTCGCTGATCTGAGCTTTCCCTGAGGAGATAGACCAAAGCTTATAATAGAATTGGCAAAAGAGCACAATTCACCCAAAAAAGTAACTTTTGACCCAGAGCTCAGTTTTGAATAACATACACGTTGGTGGTGTCCTGAGTCGGGGAAGCGAAAAAACCACTCCATTCGCTGATCTGAGCTTTCCCTGAGGAGCTAGACCAAAGCATATATCAGAATTGGAAAAAGCCCAATTCACCCAGAAACGTAACTTTTGACACAGAGCTCAGTTTCGAATAACATACAAATGTTAGTGGTGTTCTGTCGGGGAAGGTAAAAATCCAGTCCATTCGCTGATCTGAGCTTTCCCTGAGGAGTTAGACCAAAGCTTATATTAGAATTGGCAAAAGAGCCCAATTGAGCCAGAAATGTAACTTTTCACCCAGAGCTCAGTTTCCAATAACATACACATGTTAGTGGTGTCCTGTCGGGGAAGGTAAAAAAAACCACACCATTCGCTGATATGAGCTTTCCCTGAGGAGTTAGACCAAAGCTTATATCAGAATTGGCAAAAGAGCCCAATTCAGCCAGAAACGTAACTTTTGACGCCGAGCTCAGTTTCGAATAACATAAATATGTAAATGGTGTCCTGAGTCGGGGAAGCCAGAAAACCACTCCATTCGCTGATCTGAGCTTCAACTGAGGAGTTAGACCAAAGCTTATATCAGAATTGGTAAAAGAGCCTAATTCAGCCAGAAATGTAACTTTTGACCCCGAGCACAGTTTCGAATAACATACAAATGTTAGTGGTGTCCTGTCGGGGAAGGTAAAAAAATCCACACCATTCGCTGATATGAGCTTTCACTGAGGAGTTAGACCAAAGCTTATATCAGAATTAGCAAAAGAGCCTAATTTAGCCAGAAACGTAACTTTTGACACAGATCTAAGTTTCGAACAACATACAAAGTTTTGTAGTATCCTGAGTCGGGAAAGCTAGAAAACCACTCCATTCGCTGATCTGAGCTTTCCCTGAGGAGTTAGACCAAAGCTTATATTAGAATTGGCAAAAGAGCCAAATTCAGCCAGAAATGTAACTTTTGACCCAGAGCTCAGTTTCCAATAACATACAATTGTTAGTGGAGTCCTGAGTCGGGGAAGCTAAAAAACCACTCCATTCGCTGATCTGAGCTTTCACTGAGGAGTTAGACCAAAGCTTATATCAGAATTGGCAAAAGAGCCCAATTCAGCCAGAAATGTAACTTTTGACCCAGAGCTCAGTTTTGAAAAACATAAACACATTAATGGTGTCCTGAGTCGGGGAAGCTAAAAGACCACTCCATTCGCTGATCTGAGCTTTCCCTGAGGAGTTAGACCAAAGCTTATTTCAGAATTGGCAAAAGAGCACAATTCAGCCAGAAATGTAACTTTTGACCCAGAGCTCAGTTTCGAATAACACACACATGTTAGTCGTGTCCTTTCGAGGAAGGTAAAAAAAAACACACCATTCGCTGATCTGAGCTTTCCCTGAGGAGATAGACCAAAGCATATATCAGAATTGGAAAAAGCCCAATTCACCCAGAAACGTAACTTTTGACACAGAGCTCAGTTTCGAATAACATACAAATGTTAGTGGTGTTCTGTCGGGGAAGGTAAAAAACCAGTCCATTCGCTGATCTGAGCTTTCCCTGAGGAGTTAGACCAAAGCTTATATTACAATTGGCAAAATAGCACAATTCAGCCAGAAACGTAACTTTTCACCCATAGCTCAGTTTCCAATAACATACACATGTTAGTGGTGTCCTGTCGGGGAAGGTAAAAAAAACCACACCATTCGCTGATATGAGCTTTCCCTGAGGAGTTAGACCAAAGCTTATATCAGAATTGGCAAAAGAGCCCAATTCAGCCAGAAACGTAACTTTTGACCCCGAGCTCAGTTTCGAATAACATAAATATGTAAATGGTGTCCTGAGTCGGGGAAGCTAAAAAACCACTCCATTCGCTGATCTGAGCTTTCCCTGAGGAGTTAGACCAAAGCTTATATTAGAATTGGCAAAAGAGCCCAATTGAGCCAGAAATGTAACTTTTGACCCAGAGCTCAGTTTCAAATAACATACACATGTTAGTGGTGTCCTGTCGGGGAAGCTAAAAACCACTCCATTCGCTGATCAGAGCTTTCACTGAGGAGTTAGACCAAAGCTTATTTCAGAATTGGCAAAAGAGCCCAATTAAGCCAGAAACGTAACTTTTGACCCCGAGCTCAGTTTCGAATAACATAAATATGTAAATGGTGTCCTTAGTCGGGGAAGCCAGAAAACCACTCCATTCGCTGATCTGAGCTTCAACTGAGGAGTTAGACCAAAGCTTATATCAGAATTGGCAAAAGAGCCTAATTCAGCCAGAAATGTAACTTTTGACCCCGAGCACAGTTTCGAATAACATACAAATGTTAGTGGTGTCCTGTTGGGGAAGGTAAAAAAATCCACACCATTCGCTGATATGAGCTTTCACTGAGGAGTTAGACCAAAGCTTATATCAGAATTAGCAAAAGAGCCTAATTTAGCCAGAAACGTAACTTTTGACACAGATCTAAGTTTCGAACAACATACAAAGTTTTGTAGTATCCTGAATCGGGGAAGCTAAAAAACCACTCTATTCGCTGATCTGAGCTTTCCCTGAGGAGATAGACCAAAGCTTACATCAGAATTAGCAAAAGAGCCTAATTCAGCCAGAAACGTAACTTTTGACCCAGAGCTAAGTTTCGAACAACATACATAGTTTTGTAATATCCTTTCGGGAAAGCTAAAAAACCACTCCATTCGCTGATCTGAGCTTTCTCTGAGGAGATAGACCAAAGCTTATAATAGAATTGGCAAAAGAGCACAATTCACCCAGAAACGTAACTTTTGACCCAGAGCTCAGTTTTGAATTACATACATATGTTTGTGGTGTCCTGAGTCGGGGAAGCTAAAAAAGCACTCCATTCGCTGATCTGAGCTTTCCCTGAGGAGTTAGACCAAAGCTTATATCAGAATTGGCAAAAGAGCCCAATTCAGCCAGAAATGTAACTTTTGACCCAGAGCTCCGTTTTGAAAAACATAAACACATTAATGGTGTCCTGAGTCGGGGAAGCTAGAAAACCACTCTATTCGCTGATCTGAGCTTTCCCTGAGGAGATAGACCAAAGCTTACATCAGAATTAGCAAAAGAGCCTAATTCAGCCAGAAACGTAACTTTTGACCCAGAGCTAAGTTTCGAACAACATACATAGTTTTGTAATATCCTGTCGGGAAAGCTAAAAAACCACTCCATTCGCTGATCTGAGCTTTCCCTGAGGAGATAGACCAAAGCTTATAATAGAATTGGCAAAAGAGCACAATTCACCCAGAAACGTAACTTTTGACCCAGAGCTCAGTTTTGAATAACATACACGTTGGTGGTGTCCTGAGTCGGGGAAGCGAAAAAACCACTCCATTCGCTGATCTGAGCTTTCCCTGAGGAGCTAGACCAAAGCATATATCAGAATTGGAAAAAGCCCAATTCACCCAGAAACGTAACTTTTGACACAGAGCTCAGTTTCGAATAACATACAAATGTTAGTGGTGTTCTGTCGGGGAAGGTAAAAAACCAGTCCATTCGCTGATCTGAGCTTTCCCTGAGGAGTTAGACCAAAGGTTATATTACAATTGGCAAAATAGCACAATTCAGCCAGAAACGTAACTTTTAACCCAGAGCTCAGTTTCCAATAACATACACATGTTAGTGGTGTCCTGTCGGGGAAGGTAAAAAAAACCTCACCATTCGCTGATATGAGCTTTCCCTGAGGAGTTAGACCAAAGCTTATATCAGAATTGGCAAAAGAGCCCAATTCAGCGAGAAACGTAACTTTTGACCCCGAGCTCAGTTTCGAATAACATAAATATGTAAATGGTGTCCTGAGTCGGGGAAGCTAAAAAACCACTCCATTCGCTGATCTGAGCTTTCCCTGAGGAGTTAGACCAAAGCTTATATTAGAATTGGCAAAAGAGCCCAATTGAGCCAGAAATGTAAGTTTGACCCAGAGCTCAGTTTCAAATAACATACACATGTTAGTGGTGTCCTGTCGGGGAAGCTAAAAACCACTCCATTCGCTGATCAGAGCTTTCACTGAGGAGTTAGACCAAAGCTTATTTCAGAATTGGCAAAAGAGCCCAATTAAGCCAGAAACGTAACTTTTGACCCCGAGCTCAGTTTCGAATAACATAAATATGTAAATGGTGTCCTGAGTCGGGGAAGCCAGAAAACCACTCCATTCGCTGATCTGAGCTTCAACTGAGGAGTTAGACCAAAGCTTATATCAGAATTGGCAAAAGAGCCTAATTCAGCCAGAAATGTAACTTTTGACCCCGAGCACAGTTTCGAATAACATACAAATGTTAGTGGTGTCCTGTCGGGGAAGGTAAAAAAATCCACACCATTCGCTGATATGAGCTTTCACTGAGGAGTTAGACCAAAGCTTATATCAGAATTAGCAAAAGAGCCTAATTTAGCCAGAAACGTAACTTTTGACACAGATCTAAGTTTCGAACAACATACAAAGTTTTGTTGTATCCTGAGTCGGGGAACCTAAAAAACCACTCTATTCGCTGATATGAGCTTTCCCTGAGGAGATAGACCAAAGCTTACATCAGAATTAGCAAAAGAGCCTAATTCAGCCAGAAACGTAACTTTTGACCCAGAGCTAAGTTTCGAACAACATACATAGTTTTGTAATATCCTGTCGGGAAAGCTAAAAAACCACTCCATTCGCTGATCTGAGCTTTCCCTGAGGAGATAGACCAAAGCTTATAATAGAATTGGCAAAAGAGCACAATTCACCCAAAAAAGTAACTTTTGACCCAGAGCTCAGTTTTGAATAACATACACGTTGGTGGTGTCCTGAGTCGGGGAAGCGAAAAAACCACTCCATTCGCTGATCTGAGCTTTCCCTGAGGAGTTAGACCAAAGCTTATATTAGAATTGGCAAAAGAGCCAAATTCAGCCAGAAATGTAACTTTTGACCCAGAGCTCAGTTTCCAATAGCATACAATTGTTAGTGGAGTCCTGAGTCGGGGAAGCTAAAAAACCACTCCATTCGCTGATCTGAGCTTTCACTGAGGAGTTAGACCAAAGCTTATATCAGAATTGGCAAAAGAGCCCAATTCAGCCAGAAATGTAACTTTTGACCCAGAGCTCAGTTTTGAAAAATATAAACACATTAATGGTGTCCTGAGTCGGGGAAGCTAAAAGACCACTCCATTCGCTGATCTGAGCTTTCCCTGAGGAGTTAGACCAAAGCTTATTTCAGAATTGGCAAAAGAGCCCAATTCAGCCAGAAATGTAACTTTTGACCAAGAGCTCAGTTTCGAATAACATACAAATGTTAGTCGTGTCCTTTCGAGGAAGGTAAAAAAAAACACACCATTCGCTGATATGAGCTTTCCCTGAGGAGTTAGACCAAAGCTTATATCAGATTTGGCAAAATAGCACAATTCAGCCAGAAACGTAACTTTTGACCCAGAGCTCAGTTTCCAATAACATACAATTGTTTGTGGAGTCCAGAGTCGGGGAAGCTAAAAAAGCACTCCATTCGCTGATCTGAGGTTTCCCTGAGGAGTTAGACCAAAGCATATATCAGAATTGGAAAAAGAGCCCAATTCAGCCAGAAACGTAACTTTTGACATAGAGCTCAGTTTCGAACAACATACATATGTTAGTGGTGTCCTGAGTCGGGGAAGCTAAAAAAGCACTCCATTCGCTGATCTGAGCTTTCCCTGAGGAGTTAAACCAAAGCTTATATCAGAATTGGCAAAAGAGCCCAATTGAGTCAGAAACGTAACTTTTGACCCAGAGCTCAGTTTTGAATTACATACATATGTTTGTGGTGTCCTGAGTCGGGGAAGCTAAAAAAGCACTCCATTCGCTGATCTGAGCTTTCCCTGAGGAGTTAGACCAAAGCTTATATCAGAATTGGCAAAAGAGCCCAATTCAGCCAGAAATGTAACTTTTGACCCAGAGCTCCGTTTTGAAAAACATAAACACATTAATGGTGTCCTGAGTCGGGGAAGCTAGAAAACCACTCTATTCGCTGATCTGAGCTTTCCCTGAGGAGATAGACCAAAGCTTACATCAGAATTAGCAAAAGAGCCTAATTCAGCCAGAAACGTAACTTTTGACCCAGAGCTAAGTTTCGAACAACATACATAGTTTTGTAACATCCTGTCGGGAAAGCTAAAAAACCACTCCATTCGCTGATCTGAGCTTTCCCTGAGGAGATAGACCAAAGCTTATAATAGAATTGGCAAAAGAGCACAATTCACCCAGAAACGTAACTTTTGACCCAGAGCTCAGTTTTGAATAACATACACGTTGGTGGTGTCCTGAGTCGGGGAAGCGAAAAAACCACTCCATTTGCTGATCTGAGCTTTCCCTGAGGAGCTAGACCAAAGCATATATCAGAATTGGAAAAAGCCCAATTCACCCAGAAACGTAACTTTTGACACAGAGCTCAGTTTCGAATAACATACAAATGTTAGTGGTGTTCTGTCGGGGAAGGTAAAAAACCAGTCCATTCGCTGATCTGAGCTTTCCCTGAGGAGTTACACCAAAGCTTATATTAGAATTGGCAAAAGAGCCCAATTGAGCCAGAAATGTAACTTTTCACCCAGAGCTCAGTTTCCAATAACATACACATGTTAGTGGTGTCCTGTCGGGGAAGGTAAAAAAAACCACACCATTCGCTGATATGAGCTTTCCCTGAGGAGTTAGACCAAAGCTTATATCAGAATTGGCAAAAGAGCCCAATTCAGCCAGAAACGTAACTTTTGACCCCGAGCTCAGTTTCGAATAACATAAATATGTAAATGGTGTCCTGAGTCGGGGAAGCCAGAAAACCACTCCATTCGCTGATCTGAGCTTCAACTGAGGAGTTAGACCAAAGCTTATATCAGAATTGGCAAAAGAGCCTAATTCAGCCAGAAATGTAACTTTTGACCCCGAGCACAGTTTCGAATAACATACAAATGTTAGTGGTGTCCTGTCGGGGAAGGTAAAAAAATCCACACCATTCGCTGATATGAGCTTTCACTGAGGAGTTAGACCAAAGCTTATATCAGAATTAGCAAAAGAGCCTAATTTAGCCAGAAACGTAACTTTTGACACAGATCTAAGTTTCGAACAACATACAAAGTTTTGTAGTATCCTGAGTCGGGAAAGCTAGAAAACCACTCCATTCGCTGATCTGAGCTTTCACTGAGGAGTTAGACCAAAGCTTATATCAGAATTAGCAAAAGAGCCTAATTTAGCCAGAAACGTAACTTTTGACCCAGAGCTCAGTTTCCAATAACATACAATTGTTAGTGGAGTCCTGAGTCGGGGAAGCTAAAAAACCACTCCATTCGCTGATCTGAGCTTTCACTGAGGAGTTAGACCAAAGCTTATATCAGAATTGGCAAAAGAGCCCAATTCAGCCAGAAATGTAACTTTTGACCCAGAGCTCAGTTTTGAAAAACATAAACACATTAATGGTGTCCTGAGTCGGGGAAGCTAAAAGACCACTCCATTCGCTGATCTGAGCTTTCCCTGAGGAGTTAGACCAAAGCTTATTTCAGAATTGGCAAAAGAGCCCAATTCAGCCAGAAATGTAACTTTTGACCAAGAGCTCAGTTTCGAATAACATACAAATGTTAGTCGTGTCCTTTCGAGGAAGGTAAAAAAAAACACACCATTCGCTGATATGAGCTTTCCCTGAGGAGTTAGACCAAAGCTTATATCAGATTTGGCAAAATAGCACAATTCAGCCAGAAACGTAACTTTTGACCCAGAGCTCAGTTTCCAATAACATACAATTGTTAGTGGAGTCCAGAGTCGGGGAAGCTAAAAAAGCACTCCATTCGCTGATCTGAGGTTTCCCTGAGGAGTTAGACCAAAGCATATATCAGAATTGGAAAAAGAGCCCAATTCAGCCAGAAACGTAACTTTTGACATAGAGCTCAGTTTCGAACAACATACATATGTTAGTGGTGTCCTGAGTCGGGGAAGCTAAAAAAGCACTCCATTCGCTGATCTGAGCTTTCCCTGAGGAGTTAAACCAAAGCTTATATCAGAATTGGCAAAAGAGCCCAATTGAGTCAGAAACGTAACTTTTGACCCAGAGCTCAGTTTTGAATTACATACATATGTTTGTGGTGTCCTGAGTCGGGGAAGCTAAAAAAGCACTCCATTCGCTGATCTGAGCTTTCCCTGAGGAGTTAGACCAAAGCTTATATCAGAATTGGCAAAAGAGCCCAATTCAGCCAGAAATGTAACTTTTGACCCAGAGCTCCGTTTTGAAAAACATAAACACATTAATGGTGTCCTGAGTCGGGGAAGCTAGAAAACCACTCTATTCGCTGATCTGAGCTTTCCCTGAGGAGATAGACCAAAGCTTACATCAGAATTAGCAAAAGAGCCTAATTCAGCCAGAAACGTAACTTTTGACCCAGAACTAAGTTTCGAACAACATACAAAGTTTTGTAGTATCCTGAGTCGGGGAACCTAAAAAACCACTCTATTCGCTGATCTGAGCTTTCCCTGAGGAGATAGACCAAAGCTTACATCAGAATTAGCAAAAGAGCCTAATTCAGCCAGAAACGTAACTTTTGACCCAGAGCTAAGTTTCGAACAACATACATAGTTTTGTAACATCCTGTCGGGAAAGCTAAAAAACCACTCCATTCGCTGATCTGAGCTTTCCCTGAGGAGATAGACCAAAGCTTATAATAGAATTGGCAAAAGAGCACAATTCACCCAGAAACGTAACTTTTGACCCAGAGCTCAGTTTTGAATAACATACACGTTGGTGGTGTCCTGAGTCGGGGAAGCGAAAAAACCACTCCATTCGCTGATCTGAGCTTTCCCTGAGGGGCTAGACCAAAGCATATATCAGAATTGGAAAAAGCCAAATTCACCCAGAAACGTAACTTTTGACACAGAGCTCAGTTTCGAATAACATACAAATGTTAGTGGTGTTCTGTCGGGGAAGGTAAAAAACCAGTCCATTCGCTGATCTGAGCTTTCCCTGAGGAGTTACACCAAAGCTTATATTAGAATTGGCAAAAGAGCCCAATTGAGCCAGAAATGTAACTTTTCACCCAGAGCTCAGTTTCCAATAACATACACATGTTAGTGGTGTCCTGTCGGGGAAGGTAAAAAAAACCACACCATTCGCTGATATGAGCTTTCCCTGAGGAGTTAGACCAAAGCTTATATCAGAATTGGCAAAAGAGCCCAATTCAGCCAGAAACGTAACTTTTGACCCCGAGCTCAGTTTCGAATAACATAAATATGTAAATGGTGTCCTGAGTCGGGGAAGCCAGAAAACCACTCCATTCGCTGATCTGAGCTTCAACTGAGGAGTTAGACCAAAGCTTATATCAGAATTGGCAAAAGAGCCTAATTCAGCCAGAAATGTAACTTTTGACCCCGAGCACAGTTTCGAACAACATACAAAGTTTTGTAGTATCCTGAGTCGGGAAAGCTAGAAAACCACTCCATTCGCTGATCTGAGCTTTCACTGAGGAGTTAGACCAAAGCTTATATCAGAATTAGCAAAAGAGCCTAATTTAGCCAGAAACGTAACTTTTGACCCAGAGCTCAGTTTCCAATAACATACAATTGTTAGTGGAGTCCTGAGTCGGGGAAGCTAAAAAACCACTCCATTCGCTGATCTGAGCTTTCACTGAGGAGTTAGACCAAAGCTTATATCAGAATTGGCAAAAGAGCCCAATTCAGCCAGAAACGTAACTTTTGACCCCGAGCTCAGTTTCGAATAACATAAATATGTAAATGGTGTCCTGAGTCGGGGAAGCTAAAAAACCACTCCAATCGCTGATCTGAGCTTTCCCTGAGGAGTTAGACCAAAGCTTATATTAGAATTGGCAAAAGAGCCCAATTGAGCCAGAAATGTAACTTTTGACCCAGAGCTCAGTTTCAAATAACATACAAATGTTAGTGGTGTCCTGTCGGGGAAGCTAAAAACCACTCCATTCGCTGATCAGAGCTTTCACTGAGGAGTTAGACCAAAGCTTATTTCAGAATTGGCAAAAGAGCCCAATTAAGCCAGAAACGTAACTTTTGACCCCGAGCTCAGTTTCGAATAACATAAATATGTAAATGGTGTCCTGAGTCGGGGAAGCCAGAAAACCACTCCATTCGCTGATCTGAGCTTCAATTGAGGAGTTAGACCAAAGCTTATATCAGAATTGGCAAAAGAGCCTAATTCAGCCAGAAATGTAACTTTTGACCCCGAGCACAGTTTCGAATAACATACAAATGTTAGTGGTGTCCTGTCGGGGAAGGTAAAAAAATCCACACCATTCGCTGATATGAGCTTTCACTGAGGAGTTAGACCAAAGCTTATATCAGAATTAGCAAAAGAGCCTAATTTAGCCAGAAACGTAACTTTTGACACAGATCTAAGTTTCGAACAACATACAAAGTTTTGTAGTATCCTGAGTCGGGGAACCTAAAAAACCACTCTATTCGCTGATCTGAGCTTTCCCTGAGGAGATAGACCAAAGCTTACATCAGAATTAGCAAAAGAGCCTAATTCAGCCAGAAACGTAACTTTTGACCCAGAGCTAAGTTTCGAACAACATACATAGTTTTGTAACATCCTGTCGGGAAAGCTAAAAAACCACTCCATTCGCTGATCTGAGCTTTCCCTGAGGAGATAGACCAAAGCTTATAATAGAATTGGCAAAAGAGCACAATTCACCCAGAAACGTAACTTTTGACCCAGAGCTCAGTTTTGAATAACATACACGTTGGTGGTGTCCTGAGTCGGGGAAGCGAAAAAACCACTCCATTTGCTGATCTGAGCTTTCCCTGAGGAGCTAGACCAAAGCATATATCAGAATTGGAAAAAGCCCAATTCACCCAGAAACGTAACTTTTGACCCAGAGCTCAGTTTCGAATAACATACAAATGTTAGTGGTGTTCTGTCGGGGAAGGTAAAAAACCAGTCCATTCGCTGATCTGAGCTTTCCCTGAGGAGTTACACCAAAGCTTATATTAGAATTGGCAAAAGAGCCCAATTGAGCCAGAAATGTAACTTTTCACCCAGAGCTCAGTTTCCAATAACATACACATGTTAGTGGTGTCCTGTCGGGGAAGGTAAAAAAAACCACACCATTCGCTGATATGAGCTTCCCCTGAGGAGTTAGACCAAAGCTTATATCAGAATTGGCAAAAGAGCCCAATTCAGCCAGAAACGTAACTTTTGACCCCGAGCTCAGTTTCGAATAACATAAATATGTAAATGGTGTCCTGAGTCGGGGAAGCCAGAAAACCACTCCATTCGCTGATCTGAGCTTCAACTGAGGAGTTAGACCAAAGCTTATATCAGAATTGGCAAAAGAGCCTAATTCAGCCAGAAATGTAACTTTTGACCCCGAGCACAGTTTCGAACAACATACAAAGTTTTGTAGTATCCTGAGTCGGGAAAGCTAGAAAACCACTCCATTCGCTGATCTGAGCTTTCACTGAGGAGTTAGACCAAAGCTTATATCAGAATTAGCAAAAGAGCCTAATTTAGCCAGAAACGTAACTTTTGACCCAGAGCTCAGTTTCCAATAACATACAATTGTTAGTGGAGTCCTGAGTCGGGGAAGCTAAAAAACCACTCCATTCGCTGATCTGAGCTTTCACTGAGGAGTTAGACCAAAGCTTATATCAGAATTGGCAAAAGAGCCCAATTCAGCCAGAAATGTAACTTTTGACCCAGAGCTCAGTTTTGAAAAACATAAACACATTAATGGTGTCCTGAGGCGGGGAAGCTAAAAGACCACTCCATTCGCTGATCTGAGCTTTCCCTGAGGAGTTAGACCAAAGCTTATTTCAGAATTGGCAAAAGAGCCCAATTCAGCCAGAAATGTAACTTTTGACCCAGAGCTCAGTTTCGAATAACATACACATGTTAGTCGTGTCCTTTCGAGGAAGGTAAAAAAAAACACACCATTCGCTGATATGAGCTTTCCCTGAGGAGTTAGACCAAAGCTTATATCAGATTTGGCAAAATAGCACAATTCAGCCAGAAACGTAACTTTTGACCCAGAGCTCAGTTTCCAATAACATACAATTGTTAGTGGAGTCCAGAGTCGGGGAAGCTAAAAAAGCACTCCATTCGCTGATCTGAGGTTTCCCTGAGGAGTTAGACCAAAGCATATATCAGAATTGGAAAAAGAGCCCAATTCAGCCAGAAACGTAACTTTTGACATAGAGCTCAGTTTCGAACAACATACATATGTTAGTGGTGTCCTGAGTCGGGGAAGCTAAAAAAGCACTCCATTCGCTGATCTGAGCTTTCCCTGAGGAGTTAAACCAAAGCTTATATCAGAATTGGCAAAAGAGCCCAATTCAGCCAGAAATGTAACTTTTGACCCAGAGCTCAGTTTTGAAAAACATAAACACATTAATGGTGTCCTGAGGCGGGGAAGCTAAAAGACCACTCCATTCGCTGATCTGAGCTTTCCCTGAGGAGTTAGACCAAAGCTTATTTCAGAATTGGCAAAAGAGCCCAATTCAGCCAGAAATGTAACTTTTGACCCAGAGCTCAGTTTCGAATAACATACACATGTTAGTCGTGTCCTTTCGAGGAAGGTAAAAAAAAACACACCATTCGCTGATATGAGCTTTCCCTGAGGAGTTAGACCAAAGCTTATATCAGATTTGGCAAAATAGCACAATTCAGCCAGAAACGTAACTTTTGACCCAGAGCTCAGTTTCCAATAACATACAATTGTTAGTGGAGTCCAGAGTCGGGGAAGCTAAAAAAGCACTCCATTCGCTGATCTGAGGTTTCCCTGAGGAGTTAGACCAAAGCATATATCAGAATTGGAAAAAGAGCCCAATTCAGCCAGAAACGTAACTTTTGACATAGAGCTCAGTTTCGAACAACATACATATGTTAGTGGTGTCCTGAGTCGGGGAAGCTAAAAAAGCACTCCATTCGCTGATCTGAGCTTTCCCTGAGGAGTTAAACCAAAGCTTATATCAGAATTGGCAAAAGAGCCCAATTGAGTCAGAAACGTAACTTTTGACCCAGAGCTCAGTTTTGAATTACATACATATGTTTGTGGTGTCCTGAGTCGGGGAAGCTAAAAAAGCACTCCATTCGCTGATCTGAGCTTTCCCTGAGGAGTTAGACCAAAGCTTATATCAGAATTGGCAAAAGAGCCCAATTCAGCCAGAAATGTAACTTTTGACCCAGAGCTCCGTTTTGAAAAACATAAACACATTAATGGTGTCCTGAGTCGGGGAACCTAAAAAACCACTCTATTCGCTGATCTGAGCTTTCCCTGAGGAGATAGACCAAAGCTTACATCAGAATTAGCAAAAGAGCCTAATTCAGCCAGAAACGTAACTTTTGACCCAGAGCTAAGTTTCGAACAACATACATAGTTTTGTAACATCCTGTCGGGAAAGCTAAAAAACCACTCCATTCGCTGATCTGAGCTTTCCCTGAGGAGATAGACCAAAGCTTATAATAGAATTGGCAAAAGAGCACAATTCACCCAGAAACGTAACTTTTGACCCAGAGCTCAGTTTTGAATAACATACACGTTGGTGGTGTCCTGAGTCGGGGAAGCGAAAAAACCACTCCATTTGCTGATCTGAGCTTTCCCTGAGGAGCTAGACCAAAGCATATATCAGAATTGGAAAAAGCCCAATTCACCCAGAAACGTAACTTTTGACCCAGAGCTCAGTTTCGAATAACATACAAATGTTAGTGGTGTTCTGTCGGGGAAGGTAAAAAACCAGTCCATTCGCTGATCTGAGCTTTCCCTGAGGAGTTACACCAAAGCTTATATTAGAATTGGCAAAAGAGCCCAATTGAGCCAGAAATGTAACTTTTCACCCAGAGCTCAGTTTCCAATAACATACACATGTTAGTGGTGTCCTGTCGGGGAAGGTAAAAAAAACCACACCATTCGCTGATATGAGCTTCCCCTGAGGAGTTAGACCAAAGCTTATATCAGAATTGGCAAAAGAGCCCAATTCAGCCAGAAACGTAACTTTTGACCCCGAGCTCAGTTTCGAATAACATAAATATGTAAATGGTGTCCTGAGTCGGGGAAGCCAGAAAACCACTCCATTCGCTGATCTGAGCTTCAACTGAGGAGTTAGACCAAAGCTTATATCAGAATTGGCAAAAGAGCCTAATTCAGCCAGAAATGTAACTTTTGACCCCGAGCACAGTTTCGAACAACATACAAAGTTTTGTAGTATCCTGAGTCGGGAAAGCTAGAAAACCACTCCATTCGCTGATCTGAGCTTTCACTGAGGAGTTAGACCAAAGCTTATATCAGAATTAGCAAAAGAGCCTAATTTAGCCAGAAACGTAACTTTTGACCCAGAGCTCAGTTTCCAATAACATACAATTGTTAGTGGAGTCCTGAGTCGGGGAAGCTAAAAAACCACTCCATTCGCTGATCTGAGCTTTCACTGAGGAGTTAGACCAAAGCTTATATCAGAATTGGCAAAAGAGCCCAATTCAGCCAGAAATGTAACTTTTGACCCAGAGCTCAGTTTTGAAAAACATAAACACATTAATGGTGTCCTGAGGCGGGGAAGCTAAAAGACCACTCCATTCGCTGATCTGAGCTTTCCCTGAGGAGTTAGACCAAAGCTTATTTCAGAATTGGCAAAAGAGCCCAATTCAGCCAGAAATGTAACTTTTGACCCAGAGCTCAGTTTCGAATAACATACACATGTTAGTCGTGTCCTTTCGAGGAAGGTAAAAAAAAACACACCATTCGCTGATATGAGCTTTCCCTGAGGAGTTAGACCAAAGCTTATATCAGATTTGGCAAAATAGCACAATTCAGCCAGAAACGTAACTTTTGACCCAGAGCTCAGTTTCCAATAACATACAATTGTTAGTGGAGTCCAGAGTCGGGGAAGCTAAAAAAGCACTCCATTCGCTGATCTGAGGTTTCCCTGAGGAGTTAGACCAAAGCATATATCAGAATTGGAAAAAGAGCCCAATTCAGCCAGAAACGTAACTTTTGACATAGAGCTCAGTTTCGAACAACATACATATGTTAGTGGTGTCCTGAGTCGGGGAAGCTAAAAAAGCACTCCATTCGCTGATCTGAGCTTTCCCTGAGGAGTTAAACCAAAGCTTATATCAGAATTGGCAAAAGAGCCCAATTGAGTCAGAAACGTAACTTTTGACCCAGAGCTCAGTTTTGAATTACATACATATGTTTGTGGTGTCCTGAGTCGGGGAAGCTAAAAAAGCACTCCATTCGCTGATCTGAGCTTTCCCTGAGGAGTTAGACCAAAGCTTATATCAGAATTGGCAAAAGAGCCCAATTCAGCCAGAAATGTAACTTTTGACCCAGAGCTCCGTTTTGAAAAACATAAACACATTAATGGTGTCCTGAGTCGGGGAAGCTAGAAAACCACTCTATTCGCTGATCTGAGCTTTCCCTGAGGAGATAGACCAAAGCTTACATCAGAATTAGCAAAAGAGCCTAATTCAGCCAGAAACGTAACTTTTGACCCAGAACTAAGTTTCGAACAACATACATAGTTTTGTAATATCCTGTCGGGAAAGCTAAAAAACCACTCCATTCGCTGATCTCAGCTTTCCCTGAGGAGATAGACCAAAGCTTATAATAGAATTGGCAAAAGAGCACAATTCACCCAGAAACGTAACTTTTGACCCAGAGCTCAGTTTCGAATAACATACACGTTGGTGGTGTCCTGAGTCAGGGAAGCGAAAAAACCACTCCATTCGCTGATCTGAGCTTTCCCTGAGGAGCTAGACCAAAGCATATATCAGAATTGGAAAAAGCACAATTCAGCCAGAAACGTAACTTTTGACACAGAGCTCAGTTTCGAATAACATACAAATGTTAGTGGTGTTCTGTCGGGGAAGGTAAAAAACCAGTCCATTCGCTGATCTGAGCTTTCCCTGAGGAGTTAGACCAAAGCTTATATTACAATTGGCAAAATAGCACAATTCAGCCAGAAACGTAACTTTTCACCCAGAGCTCAGTTTCCAATAACATACACATGTTAGTGGTGTCCTGTCGGGGAAGGTAAAAAAAACCACACCATTCGCTGATATGAGCTTTCCCTGAGGAGTTAGACCAAAGGTTATATCAGAATTGGCAAAAGAGCCCAATTCAGCCAGAAACGTAACTTTTGACCCCTAGCTCAGTTTCGAATAACATAAATATGTAAATGGTGTCCTGAGTCGGGGAAGCTAAAAAACCACTCCATTCGCTGATCTGAGCTTCAACTGAGGAGTTAGACCAAAGCTTATATCAGAATTGGCAAAAGAGCCTAATTCAGCCAGAAATGTAACTTTTGACCCCGAGCACAGTTTCGAATAACATACAAATGTTAGTGGTGTCCTGTCGGGGAAGGTAAAAAAATCCACACCATTCGCTGATATGAGCTTTCACTGAGGAGTTAGACCAAAGCTTATATCAGAATTAGCAAAAGAGCCTAATTTAGCCAGAAACGTAACTTTTGACACAGATCTAAGTTTCGAACAACATACAAAGTTTTGTAGTATCCTGAGTCGGGAAAGCTAGAAAACCACTCCATTCGCTGATCTGAGCTTTCACTGAGGAGTTAGACCAAAGCTTATATCAGAATTAGCAAAAGAGCCTAATTTAGCCAGAAACGTAACTTTTGACGCAGAGCTCAGTTTCCAATAACATACAATTGTTAGTGGAGTCCTGAGTCGGGGAAGCTAAAAAACCACTCCATTCGCTGATCTGAGCTTTCACTGAGGAGTTAGACCAAAGCTTATATCAGAATTGGCAAAAGAGCCCAATTCAGCCAGAAATGTAACTTTTGACCCAGAGCTCAGTTTTGAAAAACATAAACACATTAATGGTGTCCTGAGTCGGGGAAGCTAAAAGACCACTCCATTCGCTGATCTGAGCTTTCCCTGAGGAGTTAGACCAAAGCTTATTTCAGAATTGGCAAAAGAGCCCAATTCAGCCAGAAATGTAACTTTTGACCCAGAGTTCAGTTTCGAATAACATAAACATGTTAGTCGTGTCCTTTCGAGGAAGGTAAAAAAAAACACAC
Source organism: Natrix helvetica (assembly GCF_964273705.1). Classification (NCBI taxonomy): domain Eukaryota; kingdom Metazoa; phylum Chordata; class Lepidosauria; order Squamata; family Natricidae; genus Natrix; species Natrix helvetica. The sequence continues at coordinate 3,781,062 of NC_138559.1, read as the reverse complement.
CATTCGCTGATATGAGCTTTCCCTGAGGAGTTAGACCAAAGCATATATCAGAATTGGAAAAAGAGCCCAATTCAGCCAGAAACGTAACTTTTGACATAGAGCTCAGTTTCGAACAACATACATATGTTAGTGGTGTCCTGAGTCGGGGAAGCTAAAAAAGCACTCCATTCGCTGATCTGAGCTTTCCCTGAGGAGTTAAACCAAAGCTTATATCAGAATTGGCAAAAGAGCCCAATTGAGTCAGAAACGTAACTTTTGACCCAGAGCTCAGTTTTGAATTACATACATATGTTTGTGGTGTCCTGAGTCGGGGAAGCTAAAAAAGCACTCCATTCGCTGATCTGAGCTTTCCCTGAGGAGTTAGACCAAAGCTTATATCAGAATTGGCAAAAGAGCCCAATTCAGCCAGAAATGTAACTTTTGACCCAGAGCTCCGTTTTGAAAAACATAAACACATTAATGGTGTCCTGAGTCGGGGAAGCTAGAAAACCACTCTATTCGCTGATCTGAGCTTTCCCTGAGGAGATAGACCAAAGCTTACATCAGAATTAGCAAAAGAGCCTAATTCAGCCAGAAACGTAACTTTTGACCCAGAACTAAGTTTCGAACAACATACATAGTTTTGTAATATCCTGTCGGGAAAGCTAAAAAACCACTCCATTCGCTGATCTGAGCTTTCCCTGAGGAGATAGACCAAAGCTTATAATAGAATTGGCAAAATAGCACAATTCAGCCAGAAACGTAACTTTTCACCCAGAGCTCAGTTTCCAATAACATACACATGTTAGTGGTGTCCTGTCGGGGAAGGTAAAAAAAACCACACCATTCGCTGATATGAGCTTTCCCTGAGGAGTTAGACCAAAGCTTATATCAGAATTGGCAAAATAGCCCAATTCAGCCAGAAACATAACTTTTGACCCCTAGCTCAGTTTCGAATAACATAAATATGTAAATGGTGTCCTGAGTCGGGGAAGCTAAAAAACCACTCCATTCGCTGATCTGAGCTTCAACTGAGGAGTTAGACCAAAGCTTATATCAGAATTGGCAAAAGAGCCTAATTCAGCCAGAAATGTAACTTTTGACCCCGAGCACAGTTTCGAATAACATACAAATGTTAGTGGTGTCCTGTCGGGGAAGGAAAAACAAGCCACACCATTCGCTGATATGAACTTTCCCTGAGGAGTTAGACCAAAGGTTATATCAGAATTAGCAAAAGAGCCTAATTTAGCCAGAAACGTAACTTTTGACACAGATCTAACTTTCGAACAACATACAAAGTTTTGTAGTATCCTGAGTCGGGAAAGCTAGAAAACCACTCCATTCGCTGATCTGAGCTTTCCCTGAGGAGTTAGACCAAAGTTATATTAGAATTGGCAAAATAGCACAATTCAGCAAGAAACGTAACTTTTGACCCAGAGCTCAGTTTCCAATAACATACAATTGTTAGTGGAGTCCTGAGTCGGGGAAGCTAAAAAACCACTCCATTCGCTGATCTGAGCTTTCACTGAGGAGTTAGACCAAAGCTTATTTCAGAATTGGCGAAAGAGCCCAATTCAGCCAGAAATGTAACTTTTGACCCAGAGCTCAATTTTGAAAAACATAAACACATTAATGGTGTCCTGAGTCGGGGAAGCTAAAACACCACTCCATTCGCTGATCTGAGCTTTCCCTGAGGAGTTAGACCAAAGCTTATTTCAGAATTGGCAAAAGAGCCCAATTCAGCCAGAAATGTAACTTTTGACCCAGAGCTCAGTTTCGAATAACATACACATGTTAGTCGTGTCCTGTCGAGGAAGGTAAAAAAAACCACACCATTCTCTGATATGAGCTTTCCCTGAGGAGTTAGACCAAAGCTTATATCAGAATTGGCAAAAGAGCCCAATTGAGCCACAAACGTAACTTTTGACCCAGAGCTCAGTTTTGTATTACATACACATGTTAGTGGTGTCCTGAGTCGGGGAAGCTAAAAAACCACTCCATTCGCTGATTTGAGCTTTCCCTGAGGAGTTAGACCAAAGCTTATATCAGAATTGGCAAAAGAGCCCAATTGAGCCACAAACGTAACTTTTGACCCAGAGCTCAGTTTTGAATTACATACATATGTTAGTGGTGTCCTGAGTCGGGGAAGCTAGAAAACCACTCTATTCGCTGATCTGAGCTTTCCCTGAGGAGATAGACCAAAGCTTACATCAGAATTAGCAAAATAGCACAATTCAGCAAGAAACGTAACTTTTGACCCAGAGCTCAGTTTCCAATAACATACAATTGTTAGTGGAGTCCTGAGTCGGGGAAGCTAAAAAACCACTCCATTCGCTGATCTGAGCTTTCACTGAGGAGTTAGACCAAAGCTTATATCAGAATTGGCGAAAGAGCCCAATTGAGCCAGAAATGTAACTTTTGACCCAGAGCTCAGTTTCAAATAACATACAAATGTTAGTGGTGTCCTGTCGGGGAAGCTAAAAACCACTCCATTCGCTGATCAGAGCTTTCACTGAGGAGTTAGACCAAAGCTTATTTCAGAATTGGCAAAAGAGCCCAATTAAGCCAGAAACGTAACTTTTGACCCCGAGCTCAGTTTCGAATAACATAAATATGTAAATGGTGTCCTGAGTCGGGGAAGCCAGAAAACCACTCCATTCGCTGATCTGAGCTTCAACTGAGGAGTTAGACCAAAGCTTATATCAGAATTGGCAAAAGAGCCTAATTCAGCCAGAAATGTAACTTTTGACCCCGAGCACAGTTTCGAATAACATACAAATGTTAGTGGTGTCCTGTCGGGGAAGGTAAAAAAATCCACACCATTTGCTGATATGAGCTTTCACTGAGGAGTTAGACCAAAGCTTATATCAGAATTAGCAAAAGAGCCTAATTTAGCCAGAAACGTAACTTTTGACACAGATCTAAGTTTCGAACAACATACAAAGTTTTGTAGTATCCTGAGTCGGGGAACCTAAAAAACCACTCTATTCGCTGATCTGAGCTTTCCCTGAGGAGATAGACCAAAGCTTACATCAGAATTAGCAAAAGAGAATAATTCAGCCAGAAACGTAACTTTTGACCCAGAGCTAAGTTTCGAACAACATACATAGTTTTGTAACATCCTGTCGGGAAAGCTAAAAAACCACTCCATTCGCTGATCTGAGCTTTCCCTGAGGAGATAGACCAAAGCTTATAATAGAATTGGCAAAAGAGCACAATTCACCCAGAAACGTAACTTTTGACCCAGAGCTCAGTTTTGAATAACATACACGTTGGTGGTGTCCTGAGTCGGGGAAGCGAAAAAACCACTCCATTCGCTGATCTGAGCTTTCCCTGAGGAGCTAGACCAAAGCATATATCAGAATTGGAAAAAGCCCAATTCACCCAGAAACGTAACTTTTGACACAGAGCTCAGTTTCGAATAACATACAAATGTTAGTGGTGTTCTGTCGGGGAAGGTAAAAAACCAGTCCATTCGCTGATCTGAGCTTTCCCTGAGGAGTTAGACCAAAGCTTATATTAGAATTGGCAAAAGAGCCCAATTGAGCCAGAAATGTAACTTTTCACCCAGAGCTCAGTTTCCAATAACATACACATGTTAGTGGTGTCCTGTCGGGGAAGGTAAAAAAAACCACACCATTCGCTGATATGAGCTTTCCCTGAGGAGTTAGACCAAAGCTTATATCAGAATTGGCAAAAGAGCCCAATTCAGCCAGAAACGTAACTTTTGACCCCGAGCTCAGTTTCGAATAACATAAATATGTAAATGGTGTCCTGAGTCGGGGAAGCCAGAAAACCACTCCATTCGCTGATCTGAGCTTCAACTGAGGAGTTAGACCAAAGCTTATATCAGAATTGGCAAAAGAGCCTAATTCAGCCAGAAATGTAACTTTTGACCCCGAGCACAGTTTCGAATAACATACAAATGTTAGTGGTGTCCTGTCGGGGAAGGTAAAAAAATCCACACCATTCGCTGATATGTGCTTTCACTGAGGAGTTAGACCAAAGCTTATATCAGAATTAGCAAAAGAGCCTAATTTAGCCAGAAACGTAACTTTTGACACAGATCTAAGTTTCGAACAACATACAAAGTTTTGTAGTATCCTGAGTCGGGAAAGCTAGAAAACCACTCCATTCGCTGATCTGAGCTTTCACTGAGGAGTTAGACCAAAGCTTATATCAGAATTAGCAAAAGAGCCTAATTTAGCCAGAAACGTAACTTTTGACCCAGAGCTCAGTTTCCAATAACATACAATTGTTAGTGGAGTCCTGAGTCGGGGAAGCTAAAAAACCACTCCATTCGCTGATCTGAGCTTTCACTGAGGAGTTAGACCAAAGCTTATATCAGAATTGGCAAAAGAGCCCAATTCAGCCAGAAATGTAACTTTTGACCCAGAGCTCAGTTTTGAAAAACATAAACACATTAATGGTGTCCTGAGTCGGGGAAGCTAAAAGACCACTCCATTCGCTGATCTGAGCTTTCCCTGAGGAGTTAGACCAAAGCTTATTTCAGAATTGGCAAAAGAGCCCAATTCAGCCAGAAATGTAACTTTTGACCCAGAGCTCAGTTTCGAATAACATACACATGTTAGTCGTGTCCTTTCGAGGAAGGTAAAAAAAAACACACCATTCGCTGATATGAGCTTTCCCTGAGGAGTTAGACCAAAGCTTATATCAGATTTGGCAAAATAGCACAATTCAGCCAGAAACGTAACTTTTGACCCAGAGCTCAGTTTCCAATAACATACAATTGTTAGTGGAGTCCAGAGTCGGGGAAGCTAAAAAAGCACTCCATTCGCTGATCTGAGGTTTCCCTGAGGAGTTAGACCAAAGCATATATCAGAATTGGAAAAAGAGCCCAATTCAGCCAGAAACGTAACTTTTGACATAGAGCTCAGTTTCGAACAACATACATATGTTAGTGGTGTCCTGAGTCGGGGAAGCTAAAAAAGCACTCCATTCGCTGATCTGAGCTTTCCCTGAGGAGTTAAACCAAAGCTTATATCAGAATTGGCAAAAGAGCCCAATTGAGTCAGAAACGTAACTTTTGACCCAGAGCTCAGTTTTGAATTACATACATATGTTTGTGGTGTCCTGAGTCGGGGAAGCTAAAAAAGCACTCCATTCGCTGATCTGAGCTTTCCCTGAGGAGTTAGACCAAAGCTTATATCAGAATTGGCAAAAGAGCCCAATTCAGCCAGAAATGTAACTTTTGACCCAGAGCTCCGTTTTGAAAAACATAAACACATTAATGGTGTCCTGAGTCGGGGAAGCTAGAAAACCACTCTATTCGCTGATCTGAGCTTTCCCTGAGGAGATAGACCAAAGCTTACATCAGAATTAGCAAAAGAGCCTAATTCAGCCAGAAACGTAACTTTTGACCCAGAACTAAGTTTCGAACAACATACATAGTTTTGTAATATCCTGTCGGGAAAGCTAAAAAACCACTCCATTCGCTGATCTGAGCTTTCCCTGAGGAGATAGACCAAAGCTTATAATAGAATTGGCAAAATAGCACAATTCAGCCAGAAACGTAACTTTTCACCCAGAGCTCAGTTTCCAATAACATACACATGTTAGTGGTGTCCTGTCGGGGAAGGTAAAAAAAACCACACCATTCGCTGATATGAGCTTTCCCTGAGGAGTTAGACCAAAGCTTATATCAGAATTGGCAAAAGAGCCCAATTCAGCCAGAAACGTAACTTTTGACCCCTAGCTCAGTTTCGAATAACATAAATATGTAAATGGTGTCCTGAGTCGGGGAAGCTAAAAAACCACTCCATTCGCTGATCTGAGCTTCAACTGAGGAGTTAGACCAAAGCTTATATCAGAATTGGCAAAAGAGCCTAATTCAGCCAGAAATGTAACTTTTGACCCCGAGCACAGTTTCGAATAACATACAAATGTTAGTGGTGTCCTGTCGGGGAAGGAAAAACAAGCGACACCATTCGCTGATATGAGCTTTCACTGAGGAGTTAGACCAAAGCTTATATCAGAATTAGCAAAAGAGCCTAATTTAGCCAGAAACGTAACTTTTGACACAGATCTAACTTTCGAACAACATACAAAGTTTTGTAGTATCCTGAGTCGGGAAAGCTAGAAAACCACTCCATTCGCTGATCTGAGCTTTCCCTGAGGAGTTAGACCAAAGTTATATTAGAATTGGCAAAATAGCACAATTCACCCAGAAACGTAACTTTTGACCCAGAGCTCAGTTTCCAATAACATACAATTGTTAGTGGAGTCCTGAGTCGGGGAAGCTAAAAAACCACTCCATTCGCTGATCTGAGCTTTCACTGAGGAGTTAGACCAAAGCTTATATCAGAATTGGCGAAAGAGCCCAATTCAGCCAGAAATGTAACTTTTGACCCAGAGCTCAATTTTGAAAAACATAAACACATTAATGGTGTCCTGAGTCGGGGAAGCTAAAACACCACTCCATTCGCTGATCTGAGCTTTCCCTGAGGAGTTAGACCAAAGCTTATTTCAGAATTGGCAAAAGAGCCTAATTCAGCCAGAAATGTAACTTTTGACCCCGAGCACAGTTTCGAATAACATACAAATGTTAGTGGTGTCCTGTCGGGGAAGGTAAAAAAAACCACACCATTCTCTGATATGAGCTTTCCCTGAGGAGTTAGACCAAAGCTTATATCAGAATTGGCAAAAGAGCCCAATTGAGCCACAAACGTAACTTTTGACCCAGAGCTCAGTTTTGAATTACATACACATGTTTGTGGTGTCCTGAGTCGGGGAAGCTAAAAAACCACTCCATTCGCTGATTTGAGCTTTCCCTGAGGAGTTAGACCAAAGCTTATATCAGAATTGGCAAAAGAGCCCAATTGAGCCACAAACGTAACTTTTGACCCAGAGCTCAGTTTTGAATTACATACATATGTTAGTGGTGTCCTGAGTCGGGGAAGCTAAAAAAGCACTCCATTCGCTGATCTGAGCTTTCCCTGAGGAGTTAGACCAAAGCTTATATCAGAATTGGCAAAAGAGCCCAATTGAGCCACAAACGTAACTTTTGACCCAGAGCTCAGTTTTGAATTACATACATATGTTAGTGGTGTCCTGAGTCGGGGAAGCTAGAAAACCACTCTATTCGCTGATCTGAGCTTTCCCTGAGGAGATAGACCAAAGCTTACATCAGAATTAGCAAAAGAGCCTAATTCAGCCAGAAACGTAACTTTTGACCCAGAGCTAAGTTTCGAACAACATACATAGTTTTGTAATATCCTGTCGGGAAAGCGAAAAAACCACTCCATTCGCTGATCTGAGCTTTCCCTGAGGAGATAGACCAAAGCTTATAATAGAATTGGCAAAAGAGCACAATTCACCCAGAAACGTAACTTTTGACCCAGAGCTCAGTTTCGAAGAACATACACGTTGGTGGTGTCCTGAGTCGGGGAAGCGAAAAAACCACTCCATTCGCTGATCTGAGCTTTCCCTGAGGAGCTAGACCAAAGCATATATCAGAATTGGAAAAAGCCCAATTCAGCCAGAAACGTAACTTTTGACACAGAGCTCAGTTTCGAATAACATACAAATGTTAGTGGTGTTCTGTCGGGGAAGGTAAAAAACCAGTCCATTCGTTGATCTGAGCTTTCCCTGAGGAGTTAGACCAAAGCTTATATTACAATTGGCAAAATAGCTCAATTCAGCCAGAAACGTAACTTTTCACCCAGAGCTCAGTTTCCAATAACATACACATGTTAGTGGTGTCCTGTCGGGGAAGGTAAAAAAAACCACACCATTCGCTGATCTGAGCTTTCCCTGAGGAGTTAGACCAAAGCTTATATCAGAATTGGCAAAAGAGCCCAATTCAGCAGGAAACGTAACTTTTGACCCCGAGCTCAGTTTCGAATAACATACACATGTTAGTGGTGTCCTGTCGGGGAAGGTAAAAAAAGCCACACCATTCGCTGATATGAGCTTTCACTGAGGAGTTAGACCAAAGCTTATATCAGAATTAGCAAAAGAGCCTAATTCAGCCAGAAACGTAACTTTTGAAACAGATCTAAGTTTTGAACAACATACAAAGTTTTGTAGTATCCTGAGTCGGGAAAGCTAGAAAACCACTCCATTCGCTGATCTGAGGAGTTAGACCAAAGCTTATATTAGAATTGGCAAAATAGCACAATTCAGCAAGAAACGTAACTTTTGACCCAGAGCTCAGTTTCCAATAACATACAATTGTTAGTGGAGTCCTGAGTCGGGGAAGCTAAAAAAACACTCCATTCGCTGATCTGAGCTTTCACTGAGGAGTTAGACCAAAGCTTATATCAGAATTGGCAAAAGAGCCCAATTCAGCCAGAAATGGAACTTTTGACCCAGAGCTCAGTTTTGAAAAACATAAACACATTAATGGTGTCCTGAGTCGGGGAAGCTAAAAGACCACTCCATTCGCTGATCTGAGCTTTCCCTGAGGACTTAGACCAAAGCTTATTTCAGAATTGGCAAAAGAGCCCAATTCAGCCAGAAATGTAACTTTTGACCCAGAGCTCAGTTTCCAATAACATACAATTGTTATTGGAGTCCTGAGTCGGGGAAGCTAAAAAACCACACCATTCGCTGATATGAGCTTTCCCTGAGGAGTTAGACCAAAGCTTATATTACAATTGGCAAAATAGCACAATTCAGCCAGAAACGTAACTTTTCACCCAGAGCTCAGTTTCCAATAACATACACATGTTAGTGGTGTCCTGTCAGGGAAGGTAAAAAAAACCCCCACCATTCGCTGATATGAGCTTTCCCTGAGGAGTTAGACCAAAGCTTATATTAGAATTGGCAAAATAGCACAATTCAGCAAGAAACGTAACTTTTGACCCAGAGCTCAGTTTCCAATAACATACAATTGTTATTGGAGTCCTGAGTCGGGGAAGCTAAAAAACCACTCCATTCGCTGATCTGAGCTTTCACTGAGGAGTTAGACCAAAGCTTATATCAGAATTGGCAAAAGAGCCCAATTCAGCCAGAAACGTAACTTTTGACCCCGAGTTCAGTTTCGAAAAACATACGCATGTTAGTCGTGTCCTGTCGGGGAAGGTAAAAAAAGCCACACCATTCACTGATATGAGGTTTCCCTGAGGAGTTGGACCAAAGCTTAGAATTGGCAAAAGAGCCCAATTCAGCCAGAAACGTAACTTTTGACCCCGAGCTCAGTTTCGAATAACATAAATATGTAAATGGTGTCCTGAGTCGGGGAAGCTAAAAAACCACTCCATTGGCTGATCTGAGCTTCAACTGAGGAGTTAGACCAAAGCTTATATCAGAATTAGCAAAAGAGCCTAATTCAGCCAGAAACGTAACTTTTGACACAGATCAAAGTTTCGAACAACATACAAAGTTTTGTAGTATCCTGAGTCGGGAAAGCTAGAAAACCACTCCATTCGCTGATCTGAGCTTTCCCTGAGGAGTTAGACCAAAGCTTATATTAGAATTGGCAAAATAGCACAATTCAGCAAGAAACGTAACTTTTGACCCAGAGCTCAGTTTCCGATAACATACAATTGTTAGTGGAGTCCTGAGTCGGGGAAGCTAAATGACCACTCCATTCGCTGATCTGAGCTTCAACTAAGGAGTTAGACCAAAGCTTATATCAGAAATAGCAAAAGAGCCTAATTCAGCCAGAAACGTAACTTTTGACCCCGAGCTCAGTTTCGAATAACATAAATATGTAAATGGTGTCCTGAGTCGGGGAAGCTAAAAAACCACTCCATTGGCTGATCTGAGCTTCAACTGAGGAGTTAGACCAAAGCTTATATCAGAATTAGCAAAAGAGCCTAATTCAGCCAGAAACGTAAGTTTTGACCCAGAGCTAAGTTTCGAACAACATACATAGTTTTGTAATATCCTGTCGGGAAAGCGAAAAAACCACTCCATTCGCTGATCTGAGCTTTCCCTGAGGAGATAGACCAAAGCTTATAATAGAATTGGCAAAAGAGCACAATTCACCCAGAAACGTAACTTTTGACCCAGAGCTCAGTTTCGAAGAACATACACGTTGGTGGTGTCCTGAGTCGGGGAAGCGAAAAAACCACTCCATTCGCTGATCTGAGCTTTCCCTGAGGAGCTAGACCAAAGCATATATCAGAATTGGAAAAAGCCCAATTCAGCCAGAAACGTAACTTTTGACACAGAGCTCAGTTTCGAATAACATACAAATGTTAGTGGTGTTCTGTCGGGGAAGGTAAAAAACCAGTCCATTCGTTGATCTGAGCTTTCCCTGAGGAGTTAGACCAAAGCTTATATTACAATTGGCAAAATAGCTCAATTCAGCCAGAAACGTAACTTTTCACCCAGAGCTCAGTTTCCAATAACATACACATGTTAGTGGTGTCCTGTCGGGGAAGGTAAAAAAAACCACACCATTCGCTGATCTGAGCTTTCCCTGAGGACTTAGACCAAAGCTTATATCAGAATTGGCAAAAGAGCCCAATTCAGCCAGAAATGTAACTTTTGACCCAGAGCTCAGTTTCGAATAACATACATATGTTAGTCGTGTCCTGTCGAGGAAGGTAAAAAAAACCACACCATTCGCTGATATGAGCTTTCCCTGAGGAGTTAGACCAAAGCTTATATTACAATTGGCAAAATAGCACAATTCAGCCAGAAACGTAACTTTTCACCCAGAGCTCAGTTTCCAATAACATACACATGTTAGTGGTGTCCTGTCAGGGAAGGTAAAAAAAACCCCACCATTCGCTGATATGAGCTTTCCCTGAGGAGTTAGACCAAAGCTTATATTAGAATTGGCAAAATAGCACAATTCAGCAAGAAACGTAACTTTTGACCCAGAGCTCAGTTTCCAATAACATACAATTGTTATTGGAGTCCTGAGTCGGGGAAGCTAAAAAACCACTCCATTCGCTGATCTGAGCTTTCACTGAGGAGTTAGACCAAAGCTTATATCAGAATTGGCAAAAGAGCCCAATTCAGCCAGAAATGTAACTTTTGACCCAGAGCTCAGTTTTGAAAAACATACGCATGTTAGTCGTGTCCTGTCGGGGAAGGTAAAAAAAGCCACACCATTCACTGATATGAGCTTTCCCTGAGGAGTTGGACCAAAGCTTATATCAGAATTGACAAGAGCCCAATTCAGCCAGAAACGTAACTTTTGACCCCGAGTTCAGTTTCGAATAACATACACATGTTAGTCGTGTCCTGTCGGGGAAGGTAAAAAAAGCCACACCATTCGCTGATATGAGGTTTCCCTGAGGAGTTAGACGAAAGCTTAGAATTGGCAAAAGAGCCCAATTCAGCCAGAAACGTAACTTTTGACCCCGAGCTCAGTTTCGAATAACATAAATATGTAAATGGTGTCCTGAGTCGGGGAAGCTAAAAAACCACTCCATTGGCTGATCTGAGCTTCAACTGAGGAGTTAGACCAAAGCTTATATCAGAATTAGCAAAAGAGCCTAATTCAGCCAGAAACGTAACTTTTGACACAGATCAAAGTTTCGAACAACATACAAAGTTTTGTAGTATCCTGAGTCGGGAAAGCTAGAAAACCACTCCATTCGCTGATCTGAGCTTTCCCTGAGGAGTTAGACCAAAGCTTATATTAGAATTGGCAAAATAGCACAATTCAGCAAGAAACGTAACTTTTGACCCAGAGCTCAGTTTCCGATAACATACAATTGTTAGTGGAGTCCTGAGTCGGGGAAGCTAAAAGACCACTCCATTCGCTGATCTGAGCTTCAACTAAGGAGTTAGACCAAAGCTTATATCAGAATTAGCAAAAGAGCCTAATTCAGCCAGAAACGTAAGTTTTGACCCCGAGCTCAGTTTCGAATAACATAAATATGTAAATGGTGTCCTGAGTCGGGGAAGCTAAAAAACCACTCCATTGGCTGATCTGAGCTTCAACTGAGGAGTTAGACCAAAGCTTATATCAGAATTAGCAAAAGAGCCTAATTCAGCCAGAAACGTAAGTTTTGACCCAGAGCTAAGTTTCGAACAACATACATAGTTTTGTAATATCCTGTCGGGAAAGCGAAAAAACCACTCCATTCGCTGATCTGAGCTTTCCCTGAGGAGATAGACCAAAGCTTATAATAGAATTGGCAAAAGAGCACAATTCACCCAGAAACGTAACTTTTGACCCAGAGCTCAGTTTCGAAGAACATACACGTTGGTGGTGTCCTGAGTCGGGGAAGCGAAAAAACCACTCCATTCGCTGATCTGAGCTTTCCCTGAGGAGCTAGACCAAAGCATATATCAGAATTGGAAAAAGCCCAATTCAGCCAGAAACGTAACTTTTGACACAGAGCTCAGTTTCGAATAACATACAAATGTTAGTGGTGTTCTGTCGGGGAAGGTAAAAAACCAGTCCATTCGTTGATCTGAGCTTTCCCTGAGGAGTTAGACCAAAGCTTATATTACAATTGGCAAAATAGCTCAATTCAGCCAGAAACGTAACTTTTCACCCAGAGCTCAGTTTCCAATAACATACACATGTTAGTGGTGTCCTGTCGGGGAAGGTAAAAAAAACCACACCATTCGCTGATCTGAGCTTTCCCTGAGGAGTTAGACCAAAGCTTATATCAGAATTGGCAAAAGAGCCCAATTCAGCCAGAAACGTAACTTTTGACCCCGAGCTCAGTTTCAAATAACATAAATATGTAAATGGTGTCCTGAGTCGGGGACGCTAAAAAACCACTCCATTCGCTGATCTGAGCTTTCCCTGAGGAGTTAGACCAAAGCTTATATTAGAATTGGCAAAAGAGCCCAATTCAGCCAGAAATGTAACTTTTGACCCAGAGCTCAGTTTCGAACACCATACATATGTTAGTGGTGTCCGGAGTCGGGGAAGCTAAAAAAGCACTCCATTCGCTGATCTGAGCTTTCCCTGAGGAGTTAGATCAAAGCTTATATCAGAATTGGCAAAAGAGCCCTATTCAGCCAGAAATGTAACTTTTGACCCAGAGCTCAGTTTTGAAAAACATAAACACATTAATGGTGTCCTGAGTCGGAGAAGCTAAAAGACCACTCCATTCGCTGATCTGAGCTTTCCCTGAGGAGTTAGACCAAAGCTTATTTCAGAATTGGCAAAAGAGCCCAATTCAGCCAGAAATGTAACTTTTGACCCAGAGCTCAGTTTCGAATAACATACACATGTTAGTCGTGTCGTTTCGAGGAAGGTAAAAAAAAAACACCATTCGCTGATATGAGCTTTCCCTGAGGAGTTAGACCAAAGCTTATATCAGAATTGGCAAAAGAGCCCAATTGAGCCACAAACGTAACTTTTGACCCAGAGCTCAGTTTTGAATTACATACACATGTTAGTGGTGTCCTGAGTCGGGGAAGCTAAAAAACCACTCCATTCGCTGATCTGAGCTTTCCCTGAGGAGATAGACCAAAGCTTACATCAGAATTAGCAAAAGAGCCTAATTCAGCCAGAAACGTAACTTTTGACCCAGAGCTCAGTTTCGAACAACATACATATGTTAGTGGTGTCCTGAGTCAGGGAAGCTAAAAAACCACTCCATTCGCTGATCTGAGCTTTCCCTAAGGAGTTAGACCAAAGCTTATATCAGATTTGGCAAAAGAGTGCAATTCAGCCAGAAACGTAACTTTTGACCCACAGCGCAGTTTCGAATAACATAAACACGTTAATGGTGTCCTGAGTCGGGGAAGCGAAAAAACCACTCCATTCGCTGATCTGAGCTTTCCCTGAGGAGTTAGACCAAGGCTTATATCAGAACTAGCAAAAGAGCCTAATTCAGCCAGAAACGTAACTTTTGACACAGAGCTAAGTTTCGAACAACATACAAAGTTTTGTAGTATCCTGAGTCCGGAAAGCTAGAAAACCACTCCATTCGCTGATCTGAGCGTTCCCTGAGGAGTTAGACCAAAGCTTAGAATTGGCAAAATAGCACAATTCAGCCAGAAACGTAACTTTTGACACAGAGCTCAGTTTTGAATTATATACACATGTTAGTGGTGTCCTGAGTCGGGGAAGCTAAAAAACCACTCCATTCGCTGATCTGAGCTTCCCTGAGGAGATAGACCAAAGCTTACATCAGAATTAGCAAAAGAGCCTAATTCAGCCAGAAACGTAACTTTTGACCCAGAGCTCAGTTTCGAATAACATAAACACGTTAATGGTGTCCTGAGTCGGGGAAGCGAAAAAACCACTCCATTCGCTGATCTGAGCTTTCCCTGAGGAGTTAGACCAAAGCTTATATCAGAACTAGCAAAAGAGCCTAATTCAGCCAGAAACGTAACTTTTGACACAGAGCTAAGTTTCGAACAACATACAAAGTTTTGTAGTATCCTGAGTCCGGAAAGCTAGAAAACCACTCCATTCGCTGATCTGAGCTTTCCCTGAGGAGTTAGACCAAAGCTTATTTCAGAATTGGCAAAATAGCACAATTCAGCCAGAAACGTAACTTTTGACCCAGAGCTCAGTTTTGAATTACATACACATGTTAGTGGTGTCCTGAGTCGGGGAAGGTAAAAAACCACTCCATTCGCTGATCTGAGCTTCCCTGAGGAGATAGACCAAAGCTTACATCAGAATTAGCAAAAGAGCCTAATTCAGCCAGAAACGTAACTTTTGACCCAGAGCTCAGTTTCGAACACCATACATATGTTAGTGGTGTCCGGAGTCGGGGAAGCTAAAAAAGCACTCCATTCGCTGATCTGAGCTTTCCCTGAGGAGTTAGACCAAAGCTTATATCAGAATTAGCAAAAGAGCCCAATTCAGCCAGAAATGTAACTTTTGACGCAGAGCTCAGTTTTGAAAAACATAAACACATTAATGGTGTCCTGAGTCGGAGAAGCTAAAAGACCACTCCATTCGCTGATCTGAGCTTTCCCTGAGGAGTTAGACCAAAGCTTATTTCAGAATTGGCAAAAGAGCCCAATTCAGCCAGAAATGTAACTTTTGACCCAGAGCTCAGTTTCGAATAACATACACATGTTAGTCGTGTCCTTTCGAGGAAGGTAAAAAAAAACACACCATTCGCTGATATGAGCTTTCCCTGAGGAGTTAGACCAAAGCTTATATCAGAATTGGCAAAAGAGCCGAATTGAGCCACAAACGTAACTTTTGACCTAGAGCTCAGTTTCGAACAACATACTTATGTTAGTGGTTTCCTGAGTCGGGGAAGCTAAAAAACCACTCCATTCGCTGATCTGAGCTTTCCCTAAGGAGTTAGACCAAAGTTTATATCAGATTTGGCAAAAGAGTGCAATTCAGCCAGAAACGTAACTTTTGACCCACAGCGCAGTTTCGAATAACATAAACACATTAATGGTGTCCTGAGTCCGGAAAGCTAGAAAACCACTCCATTCGCTGATCTGAGCGTTCCCTGAGGAGTTAGACCAAAGCTTAGAATTGGCAAAATAGCACAATTCAGCCAGAAACGTAACTTTTGACCCAGAGCTCAGTTTCCAATAACATACAATTGTTAGTGGAGTCCTGAGTCGGGGAAGCTAAAAGACCACTCCATTCGCTGATCTGAGGTTTCCCTGAGGAGTTAGACCAAAGCATATATCAGAATTGGAAAAAGAGCCCAATTCAGCCAGAAACGTAACTTTTGACATAGAGCTCAGTTTCGAACAACATACATATGTTAGTGGTGTCCTGAGTCGGGGAAGCTAAAAAAGCACTCCATTCGCTGATCTGAGCTTTCCCTGAGGAGTTAAACCAAAGCTTATATCAGAATTGGCAAAAGAGCCCAATTGAGTCAGAAACGTAACTTTTGACCCAGAGCTCCGTTTTGAAAAACATAAACACATTAATGGTGTCCTGAGTCGGGAAAGCTAGAAAACCACTCTATTCGCTGATCTGAGCTTTCCCTGAGGAGATAGACCAAAGCTTACATCAGAATTGGAAAAAGCCCAATTCAGCCAGAAACGTAACTTTTGACACAGAGCTCAGTTTCGAATAACATACAAATGTTAGTGGTGTTCTGTCGGGGAAGGTAAAAAACCAGTCCATTCACTGATCTGAGCTTTCCCTGAGGAGTTAGACCAAAGCTTATATTACAATTGGCAAAATAGCACAATTCAGCCAGAAACGTAACTTTTCACCCAGAGTTCAGTTTCCAATAACATACACATGTTAGTGGTGTCCTGTCGGGGAAGGTAAAAAAAAACCACACCATTCGCTGATCTGAGCTTTCCCTGAGGAGTTAGACCAAAGCTTATATCAGAATTGGCAAAAGAGCCCAATTCAGCCAGAAACGTAACTTTTGACCCCGAGCTCAGTTTCGAATAACATAAATATGTAAATGGTGTCCTGAGTCGGGGAAGCTAAAAAACCACTCCATTCGCTGATCTGAGCTTTCCCTGAGGAGTTAGACCAAAGCTTATATTAGAATTGGCAAAAGAGCCCAATTGAGCCAGAAATGTAACTTTTCACCCAGAGCTCAGTTTCGAATAACATACACATGTAAGTGGTGTCCTGTCGGGGAAGCTAAAAACGACTCCATTCGCTGATCTGAGCTTCAACTGAGGAGTTAGACCAAAGCTTATATCAGAATTGGCAAAAGAGCCTAATTCAGCCAGAAATGTAACTTTTGACCCCGAGCACAGTTTCGAATAACATACACATGTTAGTGGTGTCCTGTCGGGGAAGGTAAAAAAAGCCACACCATTCGCTGATATGAGCTTTCACTGAGGAGTTAGACCAAAGCTTATATCAGAATTAGCAAAAGAGCCTAATTCAGCCAGAAACGTAACTTTTGACCCAGAGCTCAGTTTTGAAAAACATAAACACATTAATGGTGTCCTGAGTTGGGGAACCTAAAAGACCACTCCATTCGCTGATCTGAGCTTTCCCTGAGGACTTAGACCAAAGCTTATTTCAGAATTGGCAAAAGAGCCCAATTCAGCCAGAAATGTAACTTTTGACCCTGAGCTCAGTTTCGAATAACATACATATGTTAGTCGTGTCCTGTCGAGGAAGGTAAAAAAAACCACACCATTCGCTGATATGAGCTTTCCCTGAGGAGTTAGACCAAAGCTTATATCAGAATTGGCAAAAGAGCCCAATTGAGCCACAAACGTAACTTTTGACCCAGAGCTCAGTTTTGAATTACATACACATGTTAGTGGTGTCCTGAGTCGGGGAAACTAAAAAACCACTCCATTCGCTGATCTGAGATTTCCCTGAGGAGTTAGACCAAAGCTTATATCAGAATTGGCAAAAGAGCCCAATTCAGCCAGAAATGTAACTTTTGACCCAGAGCTCCGTTTTGAAAAACATAAACACATTAATGGTGTCCTCAGTCGGGGAAGCTAAAAAACCACTCCATTCGCTGATCGGAGCTTCCCTGAGGAGATAGACCAAAGCTTACATCAGAATTAGCAAAAGAGCCTAATTTAGCCAAAAATGTAACTTTTGACCCAGAGCTCCGTTTTGAAAAACATAAACACATTAATGGTGTCCTGAGTCGGGGAAGCTAGAAAACCACTCTATTCGCTGATCTGAGCTTTCCCTGAGGAGATAGACCAAAGCTTGTAATAGAATTGGCAAAAGAGCACAATTCACCCAGAAACGTAACTTTTGACCCAGAGCTCAGTTTCGAATAACATACACGTTGGTGGTGTCCTGAGTCGGGGAAGCGAAAAAACCACTCCATTCGCTGATCTGAGCTTTCCCTGAGGAGCTAGACCAAAGCATATATCAGAATTGGAAAAAGCCCAATTCAGCCAGAAACGTAACTTTTGACACAGAGCTCAGTTTCGAATAACATACAAATGTTAGTGGTGTTCTGTCGGGGAAGGTAAAAAACCAGTCCATTCGCTGATATGAGCTTTCCCTGAGGAGTTAGACGAAAGCTTAGAATTGCCAAAAGAGCCCAATTCAGCCAGAAACGTAACTTTTGACCCAGAGCTCAGTTTCGAACACCATACATATGTTAATGGTGTCCGGAGTCGGGGAAGCTAAAAAAGCACTCCATTCGCTGATCTGAGCTTTCCCTGAGGAGTTAGACCAAAGCTTATATCAGAATTGGCAAAAGAGCCCAATTCAGCCAGAAATGTAACTTTTGACCCAGAGCTCAGTTTTGAAAAACATAAACACATTAATGGTGTCCTGAGTCGGAGAAGCTAAAAGACCACTCCATTCGCTGATCTGAGCTTTCCCTGAGGAGTTAGACCAAAGCTTATATCAGAATTGGCAAAAGAGCCCAATTCAGCCAGAAATGTAACTTTTGACCCAGAGCTCAGTTTCGAATAACATACACATGTTAGTCGTGTCCTTTCGAGGAAGGTAAAAAAAAACACACCATTCGCTGATATGAGCTTTCCCTGAGGAGTTAGACCAAAGCTTATATCAGAATTGGCAAAAGAGCCCAATTGAGCCACAAACGTAACTTTTGACCCAGAGCTCAGTTTTGAATTACATACACATGTTAGTGGTGTCCTGAGTCGGGGAAGCTAAAAAACCACTCCATTCGCTGATCTGAGCTTTCCCTGAGGAGATAGACCAAAGCTTACATCAGAATTAGCAAAAGAGCCTAATTCAGCCAGAAACGTAACTTTTGACCCAGAGCTCAGTTTCGAACAACATACATATGTTAGTGGTGTCCTGAGTCGGGGAAGCTAAAAAACCACTCCATTCGCTGATCTGAGCTTTCCCTAAGGAGTTAGACCAAAGCTTATATCAGATTTGGCAAAAGAGTGCAATTCAGCCAGAAACGTAACTTTTGACCCACAGCGCAGTTTCGAATAACATAAACACATTAATGGTGTCCTGAGTCCGGAAAGCTAGAAAACCACTCCATTCGCTGATCTGAGCGTTCCCTGAGGAGTTAGACCAAAGCTTAGAATTGGCAAAATAGCACAATTCAGCCAGAAACGTAACTTTTGACCCAGAGCTCAGTTTCCAATAACATACAATTGTTAGTGGGGTCCTGAGTCGGGGAAGCTAAAAGACCACTCCATTCGCTGATCTGAGGTTTCCCTGAGGAGTTAAACCAAAGCTTATATCAGAATTGGCAAAAGAGCCCAATTGAGTCAGAAACGTAACTTTTGACCCAGAGCTCAGTTTTGAATTACATACATATGTTTGTGGTGTCCTGAGTCGGGGAAGCTAAAAAAGCACTCCATTCGCTGATCTGAGCTTTCCCTGAGGAGTTAGACCAAAGCTTATATCAGAATTGGCAAAAGAGCCCAATTCAGCCAGAAATGTAACTTTTGACCCAGAGCTCCGTTTTGAAAAACATAAACACATTAATGGTGTCCTGAGTCGGGAAAGCTAGAAAACCACTCTATTCGCTGATCTGAGCTTTCCCTGAGGAGATAGACCAAAGCTTACATCAGAATTAGCAAAAGAGCCTAATTCAGCCAGAAACGTAACTTTTGACCCAGAGCTAAGTTTCGAACAACATACATAGTTTTGTAATATCCCGTCGGGAAAGCTAAAAAACCACTCTATTCGCTGATCTGAGCTTTCCCTGAGAAGATAGACCAAAGCTTATAAAAGAATTGGCAAAAGAGCACAATTCACCCAGAAACGTAACTTTTGACCCAGAGCTCAGTTTCGAATAACATACACGTTGGTGGTGTCCTGAGTCGGGGAAGCGAAAAAACCACTCCATTCGCTGATCTGAGCTTTCCCTGAGGAGCTAGACCAAAGCATATATCAGAATTGGAAAAAGCCCAATTCAGCCAGAAACGTAACTTTTGACACAGAGCTCAGTTTCGAATAACATACAAATGTTAGTGGTGTTCTGTCGGGGAAGGTAAAAAACCAGTCCATTCGCTGATCTGAGCTTTCCTTGAGGAGTTAGACCAAAGCTTATATTACAATTGGCAAAATAGCACAATTCAGCCAGAAACGTAACTTTTCACCCAGAGCTCAGTTTCCAATAACATACACATGTTAGTGGTGTCCTGTCGGGGAAGGTAAAAAAAACCACACCATTCGCTGATATGAGCTTTCCCTGAGGAGTTAGACCAAAGCTTATATCAGAATTGGCAAAAGAGCCCAATTCAGCCAGAAACGTAACTTTTGACCCCGAGCTCAGTTTCGAATAACATAAATATGTAAATGGTGTCCTGAGTCGGGGAAGCTAAAAAAACCACTCCATTCGCTGATCTGACCTTTCCCTGAGGAGTTAGACCAAAGCTTATATTAGAATTGGCAAAATAGCCCAATTGAGCCAGAAATGTAACTTTTGACCCAGAGCTCAGTTTCAAATAACATACAATTGTTATTGGAGTCCTGAGTCGGGGAAGCTAAAAAACCACTCCATTCGCTGATCTGAGCTTCAACTGAGGAGTTAGACCAAAGCTTATATCAGAATTGGCAAAAGAGCCTAATTCAGCCAGAAATGTAACTTTTGACCCCGAGCACAGTTTCGAATAACATACAAATGTTAGTGGTGTCCTGTCGGGGAAGGTAAAAAAAGCCACACCATTCGCTGATATGAGCTTTAACTGAGGAGTTAGACCAAAGCTTATATCAGAATTAGCAAAAGAGCCTAATTCAGCCAGAAACGTAACTTTTGACCCAGAGCTCAGTTTTGAAAAACATAAACACATTAATGGTGTCCTGAGTCGGGGAAGCGAAAAGACCACTCCATTCGCTGATCTGAGCTTTCCCTGAGGAGGGAGACCAAAGCATATATCAAAATTGGAAAAAGCCCAATTCAGCCAGAAACGTAACTTTTGACACAGAGCTCAGTTTCGAATAACATACAAATGTTAGTGGTGTCCTGTCGGGGAAGGTAAAAAACCAGTCCATTCGCTGATCTAAGGAGTTAGACCAAAGCTTATATTACAATTGGCAAAATAGCACAATTTAGCCAGAAACGTAACTTTTGACCCTGACCTCAGTTTCGAATAACATACACGTTAGAGGTGTCCTGAGTCGGGGAAGCTAAAAAACCACTCCATTTTCTGATATGAGCTTTCCCTGAGGAGTTAGACCAAAGCTAATATCAGAATTGGCAAAAGAGCGCAATTCAGCCAGAAACGTAACTTTTGACCCCGAGCTCAGTTTCGAATAACATAAATATGTAAATGGTGTCCTGAGTCGGGGAAGCTAAAAAACCACTCCATTCGCTGATCTGAGCTTTCCCTGAGGAGTTAGACCAAAGCTTATATCAGATTTGGCAAAAGAGCCCAATTCAGCCAGAAACGTAACTTTTGACCCAGAGCTCCGTTTCCGATAACATACAATTGTTAGTGGAGTCCTGAGTCGGGGAAGCTAAAAGACCACTCCATTCGCTGATCTGGGCTTCAACTGAGGAGTTAGACCAAAGCTTATATCAGAATTAGCAAAAGAGCCTAATTCAGCCAGAAACGTAAGTTTTGACACAGATCAAAGTTTCGAACAACATACAAAGTTTTGTAGTATCCTGAGTCGGGAAAGCTAAAAAACCACTCCATTCGCTGATCTGAGCTTTCACTGAGGAGTTAGACCAAAGCTTATATCAGAATTGGCAAAAGAGCCCAATTCAGCAAGAAATGTAACTTTTGACCCAGAGCTCAGTTTTGAAAAACATAAACACATTAATGGTGTCCTGAGTCGGGGAAGCTAAAAGACCACTCCATTCGCTGATCTGAGCTTTCCCTGAGGAGTTAGACCAAAGCTTATTTCAGAATTGGCAAAAGAGCCCAATTCAGCCAGAAATGTAACTTTTGACCCAGAGCTCAGTTTCGAATAACAAATGTTAGTCGTGTCCTGTCGAGGAAGGGAAAAAAAACCACACCATTCGCTGATCTGAGCTTCCCTGAGGAGATAGACCAAAGCTTACATCAGAATTAGCAAAAGAGCCTAATTCAGCCAGAAACGTAACTTTTGACCCAGAGCTCAGTTTCGAACAACATACATATGTTAGTGGTGTCCTGAGTCGGGGAAGCTAAAAAACCACTCCATTCGCTGATCTGAGCTTCAACTGAGGAGTTAGACCAAAGCTTATATCAGAATTAGCAAAAGAGCGCAATTCAGCCAGAAACGTAACTTTTGACCCCGAGCTCAGTTTCGAATAACATAAATATGTAAATGGTGTCCTGAGTCGGGGAAGCTAAAAAACCACTCCATTCGCTGATCTGAGCTTTCCCTGAGGAGTTAGACCAAAGCTTATATCAGATTTGGCAAAAGAGCCCAATTCAGCCAGAAACGTAACTTTTGACCCAGAGCTCCGTTTCCGATAACATACAATTGTTAGTGGAGTCCTGAGTTGGGGAAGCTAAAAAACCACTCCATTCGCTGATCTGAGCTTCAACTGAGGAGTTAGACCAAAGCTTATATCAGAATTAGCAAAAGAGCCTAATTCAGCCAGAAAAGTAAGTTTTGACACAGATCAAAGTTTCGAACAACATACAAAGTTTTGTAGTATCCTGAGTCGGGAAAGCTAAAAAACCACTCCATTCGCTGATCTGAGCTTCAACTGAGGAGTTAGACCAAAGCTTATATCAGAATTGGCAAAAGAGCCCAATTCAGCCAGAAATGTAACTTTTGACCCAGAGCTGAGTTTTGAAAAACATAAAAACATTAATGGTGTCCTGAGTCGGGGAAGCTAAAAGACCACTCCATTCGCTGATCTGAGCTTTCCCTGAGGAGTTAGACCAAAGCTTATTTCAGAATTGGCAAAAGAGCCCAATTCAGCCAGAAATGTAACTTTTGACCCAGAGCTCAGTTTCGAATAACAAATGTTAGTCGTGTCCTGGGGAGGAAGGAAAAAAAAACCACACCATTCGCTGATCTGAGCTTCCCTGAGGAGATAGACCAAAGCTTACATCAGAATTAGCAAAAGAGCCTAATTCAGCCAGAAACGTAACTTTTGACCCAGAGCTCAGTTTCGAACACCATACATATGTTAGTGGTGTCCTGAGTCGGGGAAGCTAAAAAACCACTCCATTCGCTGATCTGAGCTTCCCTGAGGAGATAGACCAAAGCTTACATCAGAATTAGCAAAAGAGCCTAATTCAGCCAGAAACGTAACTTTTGACCCAGAGCTCAGTTTCGAACAACATACATATGTTAGTGGTGTCCTGAGTCGGGGAAGCTAAAAAAGCACTCCATTCGCTGATCTGAGCTTTCCCTGAGGAGTTAGACCAAAGCTTATATCAGAATTGGCAAAAGAGCCCAATTCAGCCAGAAATGTAACTTTTGACCCAGAGCTCAGTTTTGAAAAACATAAACACATTAATGGTGTCCTGAGTCGGGGAAGCTTGAAAACCACTCCATTCGCTGATCTGAGCTTTCCCTGAGGAGATAGACCAAAGCTTATACTAGAATTGGCAAAAGAGCACAATTCACCCAGAAACATAACTTTTGACCCAGAGCTCAGTTTCAAATAACATACACGTTGGTGGTGTCCTGAGTCGGGGAAGCGAAAAAACCACTCCATTCGCTGATCTGAGCTTTCCCTGAGGAGCGAGACCAAAGCATATATCAAAATTGGAAAAAGCCCAATTCAGCCAGAAACGTAACTTTTGACACAGAGCTCAGTTTCGAATAACGTACAAATGTTAGTGGTGTCCTGTCGGGGAAGGTAAAAAACCAGTCCATTCGCTGATCTGAGGAGTTAGACCAAAGCTTATATTACAATTGGCAAAATAGCACAATTTAGCCAGAAACGTAACTTTTGACCCTGAGCTCAGTTTCGAATAACATACACATGTTAGTGGTGTCCTGTCGGGGAAGGTAAAAAAAAGCACACCATTTTCTGATATGAGCTTTCCCTGAGGAGTTAGACCAAAGCTAATATCAGAATTGGCAAAAGAGCGCAATTCAGCCAGAAACGTAACTTTTGACCCCGAGCTCAGTTTCGAATAACATAAATATGTAAATGGTGTCCTGAGTCGGGGAAGCTAAAAACGACTCCATTCGCTGATCTGAGCTTCAACTGAGGAGTTAGACCAAAGCTTATATCAGAATTGGCAAAAGAGCCTAATTCAGCCAGAAATGTAACTTTTGACCCCGAGCACAGTTTCGAATAACATACACATGTTAGTGGTGTCCTGTCGGGGAAGGTAAAAAAAGCCACACCATTCGCTGATATGAGCTTTCACTGAGGAGTTAGACCAAAGCTTATATCAGAATTAGCAAAAGAGCCTAATTCAGCCAGAAAAGTAAGTTTTGACACAGATCAAAGTTTCGAACAACATACAAAGTTTTGTAGTATCCTGAGTCGGGAAAGCTAAAAAACCACTCCATTCGCTGATCTGAGCTTCAACTGAGGAGTTAGACCAAAGCTTATATCAGAATTGGCAAAAGAGCCCAATTCAGCCAGAAATGTAACTTTTGACCCAGAGCTGAGTTTTGAAAAACATAAAAACATTAATGGTGTCCTGAGTCAGGGAAGCTAAAAGACCACTCCATTCGCTGATCTGAGCTTTCCCTGAGGAGTTAGACCAAAGCTTATTTCAGAATTGGCAAAAGAGCCCAATTCAGCCAGAAATGTAACTTTTGACCCAGAGCTCAGTTTCGAATAACAAATGTTAGTCGTGTCCTGGGGAGGAAGGAAAAAAAAACCACACCATTCGCTGATCTGAGCTTCCCTGAGGAGATAGACCAAAGCTTACATCAGAATTAGCAAAAGAGCCTAATTCAGCCAGAAACGTAACTTTTGACCCAGAGCTCAGTTTCGAACACCATACATATGTTAGTGGTGTCCTGAGTCGGGGAAGCTAAAAAACCACTCCATTCGCTGATCTGAGCTTCCCTGAGGAGATAGACCAAAGCTTACATAAGAATTAGCAAAAGAGCCTAATTCAGCCAGAAACGTAACCTTTGACCCAGAGCTCAGTTTCGAACAACATACATATGTTAGTGGTGTCCTGAGTCGGGGAAGCTAAAAAAGCACTCCATTCGCTGATCTGAGCTTTCCCTGAGGAGTTAGACCAAAGCTTATATCAGAATTGGCAAAAGAGCCCAATTCAGCCAGAAATGTAACTTTTGACCCAGAGCTCAGTTTTGAAAAACATAAACACATTAATGGTGTCCTGAGTCGGGGAAGCTAGAAAACCACTCCATTCGCTGATCTGAGCTTTCCCTGAGGAGATAGACCAAAGCTTATACTAGAATTGGCAAAAGAGCACAATTCACCCAGAAACGTAACTTTTGACCCAGAGCTCAGTTTCAAATAACATACACGTTGGTGGTGTCCTGAGTCGGGGAAGCGAAAAAACCACTCCATTCGCTGATCTGAGCTTTCCCTGAGGAGCGAGACCAAAGCATATATCAAAATTGGAAAAAGCCCAATTCAGCCAGAAACGTAACTTTTGACACAGAGCTCAGTTTCGAATAACGTACAAATGTTAGTGGTGTCCTGTCGGGGAAGGTAAAAAACCAGTCCATTCGCTGATCTGAGGAGTTAGACCAAAGCTTATATTACAATTGGCAAAATAGCACAATTTAGCCAGAAACGTAACTTTTGACCCCGAGCTCAGTTTCGAATAACATAAATATGTAAATGGTGTCCTGAGTCGGGGAAGCTAAAAATGACTCCATTCGCTGATCTGAGCTTCAACTGAGGAGTTAGACCAAAGCTTATATCAGAATTGGCAAAAGAGCCCAATTCAGCCAGAAATGTAACTTTTGACCCAGAGCTCAGTTTCGAATAACATACACATGTTAGTCGTGTCCTGAGTCGGGGAAGCTAAAAAAGCACTCCATTCGCTGATCTGAGCTTTCCCTGAGGAGTTAGACCAAAGCTTATATCAGAATTGGCAAAAGAGCCCAATTCAGCCAGAAATGTAACTTTTGACCCAGAGCTCAGTTTTGAAAAACATAAACACATTAATGGTGTCCTGTCGGGGAAGGTAAAAAAAAGCACACCATTTTCTGATATGAGCTTTCCCTGAGGAGTTAGACCAAAGCTAATATCAGAATTGGCAAAAGAGCGCAATTCAGCCAGAAACGTAACTTTTGACCCCGAGCTCAGTTTCGAATAACATAAATATGTAAATGGTGTCCTGAGTCGGGGAAGCTAAAAAACCACTCCATTCGCTGATCTGAGCTTTCCCTGAGGAGTTAGACCAAAGCTTATATCAGATTTGGTAAAAGAGCCCAATTCAGCCAGAAACGTAACTTTTGACCCAGAGCTCCGTTTCCGATAACATACAATTGTTAGTGGAGTCCTGAGTCGGGGAAGCTAAAAAACCACTCCATTCGCTGATCTGAGCTTCAACTGAGGAGTTAGACCAAAGCTTATATCAGAATTAGCAAAAGAGCCTAATTCAGCCAGAAACGTAACTTTTGACCCAGAGCTCAGTTTCGAACAACATACATATGTTAGTGGTGTCCTGAGTCGGGGAAGCTAAAAAAGCACTCCATTCGCTGATCTGAGCTTTCCCTGAGGAGTTAGACCAAAGCTTATATCAGAATTGGCAAAAGAGCCCAATTCAGCCAGAAATGTAACTTTTGACCCAGAGCTCAGTTTTGAAAAACATAAACACATTAATGGTGTCCTGAGTCGGGGAAGCTAGAAAACCACTCCATTCGCTGATCTGAGCTTTCCCTGAGGAGATAGACCAAAGCTTATACTAGAATTGGCAAAAGAGCACAATTCACCCAGAAACGTAACTTTTGACCCAGAGCTCAGTTTCAAATAACATACACGTTGGTGGTGTCCTGAGTCGGGGAAGCGAAAAAACCACTCCATTCGCTGATCTGAGCTTTCCCTGAGGAGCGAGACCAAAGCATATATCAGAATTGGAAAAAGCCCAATTCAGCCAGAAACGTAACTTTTGACACAGAGCTCAGTTTCGAATAACGTACAAATGTTAGTGGTGTCCTGTCGGGGAAGGTAAAAAACCAGTCCATTCGCTGATCTGAGGAGTTAGACCAAAGCTTATATTACAATTGGCAAAATAGCACAATTTAGCCAGAAACGTAACTTTTGACCCTGAGCTCAGTTTCGAATAACATACACATGTTAGTGGTGTCCTGTCGGGGAAGGTAAAAAAAAGCACACCATTTTCTGATATGAGCTTTCCCTGAGGAGTTAGACCAAAGCTAATATCAGAATTGGCAAAAGAGCGCAATTCAGCCAGAAACGTAACTTTTGACCCCGAGCTCAGTTTCGAATAACATAAATATGTAAATGGTGTCCTGAGTCGGGGAAGCTAAAAACGACTCCATTCGCTGATCTGAGCTTCAACTGAGGAGTTAGACCAAAGCTCATATCAGAATTGGCAAAAGAGCCTAATTCAGCCAGAAATGTAACTTTTGACCCCGAGCACAGTTTCGAATAACATACACATGTTAGTGGTGTCCTGTCGGGGAAGGTAAAAAAAGCCACACCATTCGCTGATATGAGCTTTCACTGAGGAGTTAGACCAAAGCTTATATCAGAATTAGCAAAAGAGCCTAATTCAGCCAGAAACGTAACTTTTGACACAGATCTAAGTTTCGAACAACATACAAAGTTTTGTAGTATCCTGAGTCGGGAAAGCTAGAAAACCACTCCATTCGCTGATCTGAGGAGTTAGACCAAAGCTTATATTAGAATTGGCAAAATAGCACAATTCAGCAAGAAACGTAACTTTTGACCCAGAGCTCAGTTTCCAATAACATACAATTGTTATTGGAGTCCTGAGTCGGGGAAGCTAAAAAACCACTCCATTCGCTGATCTGAGCTTTCACTGAGGAGTTAGACCAAAGCTTATATCAGAATTGGCAAAAGAGCCCAATTCAGCCAGAAATGTAACTTTTGACCCATAGCTCAGTTTTGAAAAACATAAACACATTAATGGTGTCCTGAGTCGGGGAACCTAAAAGACCACTCCATTCGCTGATCTGAGCTTTCCCTGAGGACTTAGACCAAAGCTTATTTCAGAATTGGCAAAAGAGCCCAATTCAGCCAGAAATGTAACTTTTGACCCAGAGCTCAGTTTCGAATAACATACATATGTTAGTCGTGTCCTGTCGAGGAAGGTAAAAAAAACCACACCATTCGCTGATATGAGCTTTCCCTGAGGAGTTAGACCAAAGCTTATATCAGAATTGGCAGAAGAGCCCAATTGAGCCACAAACGTAACTTTTGACCCAGAGCTCAGTTTTGAATTACATACACATGTTAGTGGTGTCCTGAGTCGGGGAAACTAAAAAACCACTCCATTCGCTGATCTGAGATTTCCCTGAGGAGTTAGACCAAAGCTTATATCAGAATTGGCAAAAGAGCCTAATTTAGCCAAAAATGTAACTTCTGACCCAGAGCTCCGTTTTGAAAAACATAAACACATTAATGGTGTCCTGAGTCGGGGAAGCTAGAAAACCACTCTATTCGCTGATCTGAGCTTTCCCTGAGGAGATAGACCAAAGCTTGTAATAGAATTGGCAAAAGAGCACAATTCACCCAGAAACGTAACTTTTGACCCAGAGCTCAGTTTCGAATAACATACACGTTGGTGGTGTCCTGAGTCGGGGAAGCGAAAAAACCACTCCATTCGCTGATCTGAGCTTTCCCTGAGGAGCTAGACCAAAGCATATATCAGAATTGGAAAAAGCCCAATTCAGCCAGAAACGTAACTTTTGACACAGAGCTCAGTTTCGAATAACATACAAATGTTAGTTTTGTCCTGTCGGGGAAGGTAAAAAACCAGTCCATTCGCTGATCTGAGCTTTCCCTGAGGAGTTAGACCAAAGCTTATATTACAATTGGCAAAATAGCACAATTCAGCAAGAAACGTAACTTTTGACCCAGAGCTCAGTTTTGAAAAACATACACATGTTAGTCGTCTCCTGTTGGGGAAGGTAAAAAAAGCCACACCATTCACTGATATGAGCTTTCCCTAAGGAGTTGGACCAAAACTTATATCAGAATTGGCAAAAGAGCCCAATTCAGCCAGAAATGTAACTTTTGACCCCGAGTTCAGTTTCGAATAACATAAATATGTAAATGGTGTCCTGAGTCGGGGAAGCTAAAAGACCACTCCATTCGCTGATCTGAGCTTTCCCTGAGGAGTTAGAAAAAAGCTTATTTCAGAATTGGCAAAAGAGCCCAATTCAGCCAGAAATGTAACTTTTGACCCAGAGCTCAGTTTCGAATAACATACACATGTTAGTCGTGTCCTGAGTCGGGGAAGCTAAAAAAGCACTCCATTCGCTGATCTGAGCTTTCCCTGAGGAGTTAGACCAAAGCTTATATCAGAATTGGCAAAAGAGCCCAATTCAGCCAGAAATGTAACTTTTGACCCAGAGCTCAGTTTTGAAAAACATAAACACATTAATGGTGTCCTGTCGGGGAAGGTAAAAAAAAGCACACCATTTTCTGATATGAGCTTTCCCTGAGGAGTTAGACCAAAGCTAATATCAGAATTGGCAAAAGAGCGCAATTCAGCCAGAAACGTAACTTTTGACCCCGAGCTCAGTTTCTAATAACATAAATATGTAAATGGTGTCCTGAGTCGGGGAAGCTAAAAAACCACTCCATTCGCTGATCTGAGCTTTCCCTGAGGAGTTAGACCAAAGCTTATATCAGATTTGGTAAAAGAGCCCAATTCAGCCAGAAACGTAACTTTTGACCCAGAGCTCCGTTTCCGATAACATACAATTGTTAGTGGAGTCCTGAGTCGGGGAAGCTAAAAAACCACTCCATTCGCTGATCTGAGCTTCAACTGAGGAGTTAGACCAAAGCTTATATCAGAATTAGCAAAAGAGCCTAATTCAGCCAGAAATGTAAGTTTTGACACAGATCAAAGTTTCGAACAACATACAAAGTTTTGTAGTATCCTGAGTCTGGAAAGCTAAAAAACCATTGCATTCGCTCATCTGAGCTTTCACTGAGGAGTTAGACCAAAGCTTATATCAGAATTGGCAAAAGAGCCCAGTTCAGCCAGAAATGTAAGTTTTGACCCAGAGCTGAGTTTTGAAAAACATAAAAACATTAATGGTGTCCTGAGTCGGGGAAGCTAAAAGACCACTCCATTCGCTGATCTGAGCTTTCCCTGAGGAGTTAGACCAAAGCTTATTTCAGAATTGGCAAAAGAGCGCAATTCAGCCAGAAATGTAACTTTTGACCCAGAGCTCAGTTTCGAATAACAAATGTTAGTCGTGTCCTGTCGAGGAAGGACAAAAAAACCACACCATTCGCTGATCTGAGCTTCCCTGAGGAGATAGACCAAAGCTTACATCAGAATTAGCAAAAGAGCCTAATTCAGCCAGAAACGTAACTTTTGTCCCAGAGCTCAGTTTCGAACACCATACATATGTTAGTGGTGTCCGGAGTCGGGGAAGCTAAAAAAGCACTCCATTCGCTGATCTGAGCTTTCCCTGAGGAGTTAGACCAAAGCTTATATCAGAATTGGCAAAAGAGCCCAATTCAGCCAGAAATGTAACTTTTGACCCAGAGCTCAGTTTTGAAAAACATAAACACATTAATGGTGTCCTGAGTCGGGGAAGCTAAAAAACCACTCCATTCGCTGATCTGAGCTTCCCTGAGGAGATAGACCAAAGCTTACATCAGAATTAGCAAAAGAGCCTAATTCAGCCAGAAACGTAACTTTTGACCCAGAGCTCAGTTTCGAACAACATACATATGTTAGTGGTGTCCTGAGTCGGGGAAGCTAAAAAAGCACTCCATTCGCTGATCTGAGCTTTCCCTGAGGAGTTAGACCAAAGCTTTATCAGAATTGGCAAAAGAGCCCAAATCAGCCAGAAATGTAACTTTTGACCCAGAGCTCAGTTTTGAAAAACATAAACACATTAATGGTGTCCTGAGTCGGGGAAGCTAGAAAACCACTCCATTCGCTGATCTGAGCTTTCCCTGAGGAGATAGACTAAAGCTTATAATAGAATTGGCAAAAGAGCACAATTCACCCAGAAACGTAACTTTAGACCCAGAGCTCAGTTTCAAATAACATACACGTTGGTGGTGTCCTGAGTCGGGGAAGCGAAAAAACCACTCCATTCGCTGATCTGAGCTTTCCCTGAGGAGCGAGACCAAAGCATATATCAAAATTGGAAAAAGCCCAATTCAGCCAGAAACGTAACTTTTGACACAGAGCTCAGTTTCGAATAATGTACAAATGTTAGTGGTGTCCTGTCGGGGAAGGTAAAAAACCAGTCCATTCGCTGATCTGAGGAGTTAGACCAAAGCTTATATTACAATTGGCAAAATAGCACAATTTAGCCAGAAACGTAACTTTTGACCCTGAGCTCAGTTTCGAATAACATACACATGTTAGTGGTGTCCTGTCGGGGAAGGTAAAAAAAAGCACACCATTTTCTGATATGAGCTTTCCCTGAAGAGTTAGACCAAAGCTAATATCAGAATTGGCAAAAGAGCGCAATTCAGCCAGAAACGTAACTTTTGACCCCGAGCTCAGTTTCGAATAACATAAATATGTAAATGGTGTCCTGAGTCGGGGAAGCTAAAAAACCACTCCATTCGCTGATCTGAGCTTCAACTGAGGAGTTAGACCAAAGCTTATATCAGAATTAGCAAAAGAGCGCAATTCAGCCAGAAACGTAACTTTTGACCCCGAGCTCAGTTTCGAATAACATAAATATGTAAATGGTGTCCTGAGTCGGGGAAGCTAAAAAACCACTCCATTCGCTGATCTGAGCTTTCCCTGAGGAGTTAGACCAAAGCTTATATCAGATTTGGCAAAAGAGCCCAATTCAGCCAGAAACGTAACTTTTGACCCAGAGCTCCGTTTCCGATAACATACAATTGTTAGTGGAGTCCTGAGTCGGGGAAGCTAAAAAACCACTCCATTCGCTGATCTGAGCTTCAACTGAGGATTTAGACCAAAGCTTATATCAGAATTAGCAAAAGAGCCTAATTCAGCCAGAAAAGTAAGTTTTGACACAGATCAAAGTTTCGAACAACATACAAAGTTTTGTAGTATCCTGAGTCGGGAAAGCTAAAAAACCACTCCATTCGCTGATCTGAGCTTCAACTGAGGAGTTAGACCAAAGCTTATATCAGAATTGGCAAAAGAGCCCAATTCAGCCAGAAATGTAACTTTTGACCCAGAGCTGAGTTTTGAAAAACATAAAAACATTAATGGTGTCCTGAGTCGGGGAAGCTAAAAGACCACTCCATTCGCTGATCTGAGCTTTCCCTGAGGAGTTAGACCAAAGCTTATTTCAGAATTGGCAAAAGAGCCCAATTCAGCCAGAAATATAACTTTTGACCCAGAGCTCAGTTTCGAATAACAAATGTTAGTCGTGTCCTGGGGAGGAAGGAAAAAAAAACCACACCATTCGCTGATCTGAGCTTCCCTGAGGAGATAAACCAAAGCTTACATCAGAATTAGCAAAAGAGCCTAATTCAGCCAGAAACGTAACTTTTGACCCAGAGCTCAGTTTCGAACACCATACATATGTTAGTGGTGTCCGGAGTCGGGGAAGCTAAAAAAGCACTCCATTCGCTGATCTGAGCTTTCCCTGAGGAGTTAGACCAAAGCTTATATCAGAATTGGCAAAAGAGCCCAATTCAGCCAGAAATGTAACTTTTGACCCAGAGCTCAGTTTTGAAAAACATAAACACATTAATGGTGTCCTGAGTCGGGGAAGCTAAAAAACCACTCCATTCGCTGATCTGAGCTTCCCTGAGGAGATAGACCAAAGCTTACATCAGAATTAGCAAAAGAGCCTAATTCAGCCAGAAACGTAACTTTTGACCCAGAGCTCAGTTTCGAACAACATACATATGTTAGTGGTGTCCTGAGTCGGGGAAGCTAAAAAAGCACTCCATTCGCTTATCTGAGCTTTCCCTGAGGAGTTAGACCAAAGCTTATATCAGAATTGGCAAAAGAGCCCAATTCAGCCAGAAATATAACTTTTGACCCAGAGCTCAGTTTTGAAAAACATAAACACATTAATGGTGTCCTGAGTCGGGGAAGCTAGAAAACCACTCCATTCGCTGATCTGAGCTTTCCCTGAGGAGATAGACCAAAGCTTATACTAGAATTGGCAAAAGAGCACAATTCACCCAGAAACGTAACTTTTGACCCAGAGCTCAGTTTCAAATAACATACACGTTGGTGGTGTCCTGAGTCGGGGAAGCGAAAAAACCACTCCATTCGCTGATCTGAGCTTTCCCTGAGGAGCGAGACCAAAGCATATATCAAAATTGGAAAAAGCCCAATTCAGCCAGAAACGTAACTTTTGACACAGAGCTCAGTTTCGAATAACGTACAAATGTTAGTGGTGTCCTGTCGGGGAAGGTAAAAAACCAGTCCATTCGCTGATCTGAGGAGTTAGACCAAAGCTTATATTACAATTGGCAAAATAGCACAATTTAGCCAGAAACGTAACTTTTGACCCTGAGCTCAGTTTCGAATAACATACACATGTTAGTGGTGTCCTGTCGGGGAAGGTAAAAAAAAGCACACCATTTTCTGATATGAGCTTTCCCTGAGGAGTTAGACCAAAGCTAATATCAGAATTGGCAAAAGAGCGCAATTCAGCCAGAAACGTAACTTTTGACCCCGAGCTCAGTTTCGAATAACATAAATATGTAAATGGTGTCCTGAGTCGGGGAAGCTAAAAACGACTCCATTCGCTGATCTGAGCTTCAACTGAGGAGTTAGACCAAAGCTTATTTCAGAATTGGCAAAAGAGCCTAATTCAGCCAGAAATGTAACTTTTGACCCCGAGCACAGTTTCGAATAACATACACATGTTAGTGGTGTCCTGTCGGGGAAGGTAAAAAAAGCCACACCATTCGCTGATATGAGCTTTCACTGAGGAGTTAGACCAAAGCTTATATCAGAATTAGCAAAAGAGCCTAATTCAGCCAGAAACGTAACTTTTGACACAGATCTAAGTTTCGAACAACATACAAAGTTTTGTAGTATCCTGAGTCGGGAAAGCTAGAAAACCACTCCATTCGCTGATCTGAGGAGTTAGACCAAAGCTTATATTAGAATTGGCAAAATAGCACAATTCAGCAAGAAACGTAACTTTTGACCCAGAGCTCAGTTTCCAATAACATACAATTGTTATTGGAGTCCTGAGTCGGGGAAGCTAAAAAACCACTCCATTCGCTGATCTGAGCTTTCACTGAGGAGTTAGACCAAAGCTTATATCAGAATTGGCAAAAGAGCCCAATTCAGCCAGAAATGTAACTTTTGACCCAGAGCTCAGTTTTGAAAAACATAAACACATTAATGGTGTCCTGAGTCGGGGAACCTAAAAGACCACTCCATTCGCTGATCTGAGCTTTCCCTGAGGACTTAGACCAAAGCTTATTTCAGAATTGGCAAAAGAGCCCAATTCAGCCAGAAATGTAACTTTTGACCCAGAGCTCAGTTTCGAATAACATACATATGTTAGTCGTGTCCTGTCGAGGAAGGTAAAAAAAAACACACCATTCGCTGATATGAGCTTTCCCTGAGGAGTTAGACCAAAGCTTATATCAGAATTGGCAAAAGAGCCCAATTGAGCCACAAACGTAACTTTTGACCCAGAGCTCAGTTTTGAATTACATACACATGTTAGTGGTGTCCTGAGTCGGGGAAACTAAAAAACCACTCCATTCGCTGATCTGAGATTTCCCTGAGGAGTTAGACCAAAGCTTATATCAGAATTGGCAAAAGAGCCTAATTTAGCCAAAAATGTAACTTCTGACCCAGAGCTCCGTTTTGAAAAACATAAACACATTAATGGTGTCCTGAGTCGGGGAAGCTAGAAAACCACTCTATTCGCTGATCTGAGCTTTCCCTGAGGAGATAGACCAAAGCTTGTAATAGAATTGGCAAAAGAGCACAATTCACCCAGAAACGTAACTTTTGACCCTGAGCTCAGTTTCGAATAACATACACGTTGGTGGTGTCCTGAGTCGGGGAAGCGAAAAAACCACTCCATTCGCTGATCTGAGCTTTCCCTGAGGAGCTAGACCAAAGCATATATCAGAATTGGCAAAAGCCCAATTCAGCCAGAAACGTAACTTTTGACCCCGAGCTCAGTTTCGAATAACATAAATATGTAAATGGTGTCCTGAGTCGGGGAAGCTAAAAAACCACTCCATTTGCTGATCTGAGCTTTCCCTGAGGAGTTAGACCAAAGCTTATATCAGATTTGGCAAAAGAGCCCAATTAAGCCAGAAACGTAACTTTTGACCCAGAGCTCCGTTTCCGAACACATACAATTGTTAGTGGAGTCCTGAGTCGGGGAAGCTAAAAAACCACTCCATTCGCTGATCTGAGCTTCAACTGAGGAGTTAGACCAAAGCTTATATCAGAATTAGCAAAAGAGCCTAATTCAGCCAGAAACGTAAGTTTTGACACAGATCAAAGTTTCGAACAACATACAAAGTTTTGTAGTATCCTGAGTCGGGAAAGCTAAAAAACCATTCCATTCGCTGATCTGAGCTTTCCCTGAGGAGTTAGACCAAAGCTTATATTAGAATTGGCAAAATAGCACAATTCAGCCAGAAACGTAACTTTTGACTCAGAGCTCAGTTTCCAATAACATACAATTGTTAGTGGAGTCCTGAGTCGGGGAAGCTAAAAAACCACTCCATTTGCTGATCTGAGATTTCCCTGAGGACTTAAACCAAAGCTTATATCAGAAGTGGAAAAAGAGCCCAATTCAGCCAGTAATGTTACTTTTGACACAGAGCTCAGTTTCGAACAACATAGGTATGTTAGTGTTGTCCTGAGTCGGGGAAGCTAAAAAACCACTCCATTCGCTGATCTGAGCATTCCCTGAGGAGTTAGACCAAAGCTTATATTAGAATTAGCAAAATAGCACAATTCAGCCAGAAACGTAACTTTTGACCCAGAGCTCAATTTCTGAGATTTCCCTGAGGACTTAGACCAAAGCTTATGTCAGAAGTGGAAAAAGAGCCCAATTGAGCCAGCCCAATTGAGCCAGAAATGTAACTTTTTACCCAGAGCTCAGTTTTGAATAACATACACCTGTTAGTGGTATCCTGTCGGGGAAGGTAAAAAACCACTCCATTCGCTGATCTGAGCTTTCACTGAGGAGTTAGACCAAAGCTTATATCAGAATTAGCAAAAGAGCCTAATTCATCCAGAAACGTAACTTTTGACACAGAGCTAAGTTTCGAACAACATACAAAGTTTTGTAGTATCCTGAGTCGGGAAAGCTAGAAAACCACTCCATTCGCTGATCTGAGCTTTCCCTGAGGAGTTAGACCAAAGCTTATATCAGATTTGGCAAAAGAGCCCAATTCAGCCAGAAACGTAACTTTTGACCCAGAGCTCCGTTTCGAATAAAATAAACATGTTAATGGTGTCCTGTGTCGGGGAAGCTAAAAAAGCACTACATTTGCTGATCTGAGCTTTCCCTGAGGAGTTAGACCAAAGCTTATATTTGAATTGGCAAAATAGCCCAATTCAGCCAGAAACGTAACTTTTGACACAGAGCTCAGTTTCAAACAACTTACATATGTTAGTGGTGTCCTGAGTCGGGGAAGCTAAAAAAGCACTCCATTCGCTGATCTTAGTTTTCCCTGAGGAGTTAGACCAAAGCTTTATCAGAATTGGCAAAAGAGCCCAAATCAGCCAGAAATGTAACTTTTGACCCAGAGCTCAGTTTTGAAAAACATAAACACATTAATGGTGTCCTGAGTCGGGGAAGCTAGAAAACCACTCCATTCGCTGATCTGAGCTTTCCCTGAGGAGATAGACTAAAGCTTATAATAGAATTGGCAAAAGAGCACAATTCACCCAGAAACGTAACTTTAGACCCAGAGCTCAGTTTCAAATAACATACACGTTGGTGGTGTCCTGAGTCGGGGAAGCGAAAAAACCACTCCATTCGCTGATCTGAGCTTTCCCTGAGGAGCGAGACCAAAGCATATATCAAAATTGGAAAAAGCCCAATTCAGCCAGAAACGTAACTTTTGACACAGAGCTCAGTTTCGAATAATGTACAAATGTTAGTGGTGTCCTGTCGGGGAAGGTAAAAAACCAGTCCATTCGCTGATCTGAGGAGTTAGACCAAAGCTTATATTACAATTGGCAAAATAGCACAATTTAGCCAGAAACGTAACTTTTGACCCTGAGCTCAGTTTCGAATAACATACACATGTTAGTGGTGTCCTGTCGGGGAAGGTAAAAAAAAGCACACCATTTTCTGATATGAGCTTTCCCTGAAGAGTTAGACCAAAGCTAATATCAGAATTGGCAAAAGAGCGCAATTCAGCCAGAAACGTAACTTTTGACCTCGAGCTCAGTTTCGAATAACATAAATATGTAAATGGTGTCCTGAGTCGGGGAAGCTAAAAAACCACTCCATTCGCTGATCTGAGCTTCAACTGAGGAGTTAGACCAAAGCTTATATCAGAATTAGCAAAAGAGCGCAATTCAGCCAGAAACGTAACTTTTGACCCCGAGCTCAGTTTCGAATAACATAAATATGTAAATGGTGTCCTGAGTCGGGGAAGCTAAAAAACCACTCCATTCGCTGATCTGAGCTTTCCCTGAGGAGTTAGACCAAAGCTTATATCAGATTTGGCAAAAGAGCCCAATTCAGCCAGAAACGTAACTTTTGACCCAGAGCTCCGTTTCCGATAACATACAATTGTTAGTGGAGTCCTGAGTCGGGGAAGCTAAAAAACCACTCCATTCGCTGATCTGAGCTTCAACTGAGGATTTAGACCAAAGCTTATATCAGAATTAGCAAAAGAGCCTAATTCAGCCAGAAAAGTAAGTTTTGACACAGATCAAAGTTTCGAACAACATACAAAGTTTTGTAGTATCCTGAGTCGGGAAAGCTAAAAAACCACTCCATTCGCTGATCTGAGCTTCAACTGAGGAGTTAGACCAAAGCTTATATCAGAATTGGCAAAAGAGCCCAATTCAGCCAGAAATGTAACTTTTGACCCAGAGCTGAGTTTTGAAAAACATAAAAACATTAATGGTGTCCTGAGTCGGGGAAGCTAAAAGACCACTCCATTCGCTGATCTGAGCTTTCCCTGAGGAGTTAGACCAAAGCTTATTTCAGAATTGGCAAAAGAGCCCAATTCAGCCAGAAATATAACTTTTGACCCAGAGCTCAGTTTCGAATAACAAATGTTAGTCGTGTCCTGGGGAGGAAGGAAAAAAAAACCACACCATTCGCTGATCTGAGCTTCCCTGAGGAGATAAACCAAAGCTTACATCAGAATTAGCAAAAGAGCCTAATTCAGCCAGAAACGTAACTTTTGACCCAGAGCTCAGTTTCGAACACCATACATATGTTAGTGGTGTCCGGAGTCGGGGAAGCTAAAAAAGCACTCCATTCGCTGATCTGAGCTTTCCCTGAGGAGTTAGACCAAAGCTTATATCAGAATTGGCAAAAGAGCCCAATTCAGCCAGAAATGTAACTTTTGACCCAGAGCTCAGTTTTGAAAAACATAAACACATTAATGGTGTCCTGAGTCGGGGAAGCTAAAAAACCACTCCATTCGCTGATCTGAGCTTCCCTGAGGAGATAGACCAAAGCTTACATCAGAATTAGCAAAAGAGCCTAATTCAGCCAGAAACGTAACTTTTGACCCAGAGCTCAGTTTCGAACAACATACATATGTTAGTGGTGTCCTGAGTCGGGGAAGCTAAAAAAGCACTCCATTCGCTTATCTGAGCTTTCCCTGAGGAGTTAGACCAAAGCTTATATCAGAATTGGCAAAAGAGCCCAATTCAGCCAGAAATATAACTTTTGACCCAGAGCTCAGTTTTGAAAAACATAAACACATTAATGGTGTCCTGAGTCGGGGAAGCTAGAAAACCACTCCATTCGCTGATCTGAGCTTTCCCTGAGGAGATAGACCAAAGCTTATACTAGAATTGGCAAAAGAGCACAATTCACCCAGAAACGTAACTTTTGACCCAGAGCTCAGTTTCAAATAACATACACGTTGGTGGTGTCCTGAGTCGGGGAAGCGAAAAAACCACTCCATTCGCTGATCTGAGCTTTCCCTGAGGAGCGAGACCAAAGCATATATCAAAATTGGAAAAAGCCCAATTCAGCCAGAAACGTAACTTTTGACACAGAGCTCAGTTTCGAATAACGTACAAATGTTAGTGGTGTCCTGTCGGGGAAGGTAAAAAACCAGTCCATTCGCTGATCTGAGGAGTTAGACCAAAGCTTATATTACAATTGGCAAAATAGCACAATTTAGCCAGAAACGTAACTTTTGACCCTGAGCTCAGTTTCGAATAACATACACATGTTAGTGGTGTCCTGTCGGGGAAGGTAAAAAAAAGCACACCATTTTCTGATATGAGCTTTCCCTGAGGAGTTAGACCAAAGCTAATATCAGAATTGGCAAAAGAGCGCAATTCAGCCAGAAACGTAACTTTTGACCCCGAGCTCAGTTTCGAATAACATAAATATGTAAATGGTGTCCTGAGTCGGGGAAGCTAAAAACGACTCCATTCGCTGATCTGAGCTTCAACTGAGGAGTTAGACCAAAGCTTATTTCAGAATTGGCAAAAGAGCCTAATTCAGCCAGAAATGTAACTTTTGACCCCGAGCACAGTTTCGAATAACATACACATGTTAGTGGTGTCCTGTCGGGGAAGGTAAAAAAAGCCACACCATTCGCTGATATGAGCTTTCACTGAGGAGTTAGACCAAAGCTTATATCAGAATTAGCAAAAGAGCCTAATTCAGCCAGAAACGTAACTTTTGACACAGATCTAAGTTTCGAACAACATACAAAGTTTTGTAGTATCCTGAGTCGGGAAAGCTAGAAAACCACTCCATTCGCTGATCTGAGGAGTTAGACCAAAGCTTATATTAGAATTGGCAAAATAGCACAATTCAGCAAGAAACGTAACTTTTGACCCAGAGCTCAGTTTCCAATAACATACAATTGTTATTGGAGTCCTGAGTCGGGGAAGCTAAAAAACCACTCCATTCGCTGATCTGAGCTTTCACTGAGGAGTTAGACCAAAGCTTATATCAGAATTGGCAAAAGAGCCCAATTCAGCCAGAAATGTAACTTTTGACCCAGAGCTCAGTTTTGAAAAACATAAACACATTAATGGTGTCCTGAGTCGGGGAACCTAAAAGACCACTCCATTCGCTGATCTGAGCTTTCCCTGAGGACTTAGACCAAAGCTTATTTCAGAATTGGCAAAAGAGCCCAATTCAGCCAGAAATGTAACTTTTGACCCAGAGCTCAGTTTCGAATAACATACATATGTTAGTCGTGTCCTGTCGAGGAAGGTAAAAAAAAACACACCATTCGCTGATATGAGCTTTCCCTGAGGAGTTAGACCAAAGCTTATATCAGAATTGGCAAAAGAGCCCAATTGAGCCACAAACGTAACTTTTGACCCAGAGCTCAGTTTTGAATTACATACACATGTTAGTGGTGTCCTGAGTCGGGGAAACTAAAAAACCACTCCATTCGCTGATCTGAGATTTCCCTGAGGAGTTAGACCAAAGCTTATATCAGAATTGGCAAAAGAGCCTAATTTAGCCAAAAATGTAACTTCTGACCCAGAGCTCCGTTTTGAAAAACATAAACACATTAATGGTGTCCTGAGTCGGGGAAGCTAGAAAACCACTCTATTCGCTGATCTGAGCTTTCCCTGAGGAGATAGACCAAAGCTTGTAATAGAATTGGCAAAAGAGCACAATTCACCCAGAAACGTAACTTTTGACCCTGAGCTCAGTTTCGAATAACATACACGTTGGTGGTGTCCTGAGTCGGGGAAGCGAAAAAACCACTCCATTCGCTGATCTGAGCTTTCCCTGAGGAGCTAGACCAAAGCATATATCAGAATTGGCAAAAGCCCAATTCAGCCAGAAACGTAACTTTTGACCCCGAGCTCAGTTTCGAATAACATAAATATGTAAATGGTGTCCTGAGTCGGGGAAGCTAAAAAACCACTCCATTTGCTGATCTGAGCTTTCCCTGAGGAGTTAGACCAAAGCTTATATCAGATTTGGCAAAAGAGCCCAATTAAGCCAGAAACGTAACTTTTGACCCAGAGCTCCGTTTCCGAACACATACAATTGTTAGTGGAGTCCTGAGTCGGGGAAGCTAAAAAACCACTCCATTCGCTGATCTGAGCTTCAACTGAGGAGTTAGACCAAAGCTTATATCAGAATTAGCAAAAGAGCCTAATTCAGCCAGAAACGTAAGTTTTGACACAGATCAAAGTTTCGAACAACATACAAAGTTTTGTAGTATCCTGAGTCGGGAAAGCTAAAAAACCATTCCATTCGCTGATCTGAGCTTTCCCTGAGGAGTTAGACCAAAGCTTATATTAGAATTGGCAAAATAGCACAATTCAGCCAGAAACGTAACTTTTGACTCAGAGCTCAGTTTCCAATAACATACAATTGTTAGTGGAGTCCTGAGTCGGGGAAGCTAAAAAACCACTCCATTTGCTGATCTGAGATTTCCCTGAGGACTTAAACCAAAGCTTATATCAGAAGTGGAAAAAGAGCCCAATTCAGCCAGTAATGTTACTTTTGACACAGAGCTCAGTTTCGAACAACATAGGTATGTTAGTGTTGTCCTGAGTCGGGGAAGCTAAAAAACCACTCCATTCGCTGATCTGAGCATTCCCTGAGGAGTTAGACCAAAGCTTATATTAGAATTAGCAAAATAGCACAATTCAGCCAGAAACGTAACTTTTGACCCAGAGCTCAATTTCTGAGATTTCCCTGAGGACTTAGACCAAAGCTTATGTCAGAAGTGGAAAAAGAGCCCAATTGAGCCAGCCCAATTGAGCCAGAAATGTAACTTTTTACCCAGAGCTCAGTTTTGAATAACATACACCTGTTAGTGGTATCCTGTCGGGGAAGGTAAAAAACCACTCCATTCGCTGATCTGAGCTTTCACTGAGGAGTTAGACCAAAGCTTATATCAGAATTAGCAAAAGAGCCTAATTCATCCAGAAACGTAACTTTTGACACAGAGCTAAGTTTCGAACAACATACAAAGTTTTGTAGTATCCTGAGTCGGGAAAGCTAGAAAACCACTCCATTCGCTGATCTGAGCTTTCCCTGAGGAGTTAGACCAAAGCTTATATCAGATTTGGCAAAAGAGCCCAATTCAGCCAGAAACGTAACTTTTGACCCAGAGCTCCGTTTCGAATAAAATAAACATGTTAATGGTGTCCTGTGTCGGGGAAGCTAAAAAAGCACTACATTTGCTGATCTGAGCTTTCCCTGAGGAGTTAGACCAAAGCTTATATTTGAATTGGCAAAATAGCCCAATTCAGCCAGAAACGTAACTTTTGACACAGAGCTCAGTTTCAAACAACTTACATATGTTAGTGGTGTCCTGAGTCGGGGAAGCTAAAAAAGCACTCCATTCGCTGATCTTAGTTTTCCCTGAGGAGTTAGACCAAAGCTTATATTTGAATTGGCAAAATAGCCCAATTCATCCAGAAACGTAACTTTTGACCAAGAGCTCACTTTCCAATAACATACAATTGTTAGTGGAGTCCTGAGTCGGGGAAGCTAAAAGACCACTCCATTCGCTGATCTGAGCTTTCCCTGAGGAGTTAGACCAAAGCATATATCAGAATTGGAAAAAGAGCCCAATTCAGCCAGAAACGTAACTTTTGACACAGAGCTCAGTTTCGAACAACATACATATGTTAGTGGTGTCCTGAGTCGGGGAAGCTAAAAAACCACTCCATTCGCTGATCTGAGCTTTCACTGAGGAGTTAGACCAAAGCTTATATCAGAATTGGCAAAAGAGCCTAATTCAGCCAGAAACGTAACTTTTGACACAGAGCTCAGTTTCGAAAAACATAGGTATGTTAGTGTTGTCCTGAGTCGGGGAAGCTAAAAAACCACTCCATTCGCTGATCTGAGCTTTCCCTGAGGAATTAGACCAAAGCTTATATTAGAATTGGCAAAATAGCACAATTCAGCCAGAAACATAACTTTTGACTCAGAGCTCAGTTTCCAATAACATACAATTGTTAGTGGAGTCCTGAGTCGGGGAAGCTAAAAAACCACTCCATTTGCTGATCTGAGATTTCCCTGAGGACTTAAACCAAAGCTTATATCAGAAGTGGAAAAAGAGCCCAATTCAGCCAGAAACGTTACTTTTGACACAGAGCTCAGTTTCGAACAACATAGGTATGTTAGTGTTGTCCTGAGTCGGGGAAGCTAAAAAACCACTCCATTCGCTGATCTGAGCATTCCCTGAGGAGTTAGACCAATGCTTATATTAGAATTAGCAAAATAGCACAATTCAGCCAGAAACGTAACTTTTGACCCAGAGCTCAGTTTCTGAGATTTCCCTGAGGACTTAGACCAAAGCTTATGTCAGAAGTGGAAAAAGAGCCCAATTGATCCAGCCCAATTGAGCCAGAAATGTAACTTTTGACCCAGAGCTCAGTTTCGAATAACATACACCTGTTAGTGGTGTCCTGTCGGGGAAGGTAAAAAACCACTCCATTCGCTGATCTGAGCTTTCACTGAGGAGTTAGTCCAAAGCTTATATCAGAATTAGCAAAAGAGCCTAATTCAGCCAGAAACGTAACTTTTGACACAGAGCTAAGTTTCGAACAACGTACAAAGTTTTGTAGTATCCTGTGTCGGGAAAGCTAGAAAACCACTCCATTCGCTGATCTGAGCTTTCCCTGAGGAGTTAGAAAAAAGCTTATATTAGAATTGGCAAAATAGCCCAATTCATCCAGAAACGTAACTTTTGACCCAGAGCTCAGTTTCCAATAACATACAATTGTTAGTGGAGTCCTGAGTCGGGGAAGCTAAAAGACCACTCCATTCGCTGATCTGAGCTTTCCCTGAGGAGTTAGACCAAAGCATATATCAGAATATATGGAGGAGGAGCTTCCTGGAGCAATGGCGGTCTGCCTGAGAGCTCCTTAGATCCACGAGCTCTTTTAAGGGAGCAGGGGGTGCTGCCGTCCCCCTTTTACGTCATGGGTACCAGGTGTCCAATTAACAGCCACCCTGGGTCTTTTTATGACCCAAGGGGGGTCTCCCAGGGTGGCTTGAAGACCTTGAAGACCTGGAAATAGCTCGGAGAGTGGACCAGTGAGCTGCCGATGAGAGACGCTGCCCAAAAACGCCGTTTTTGAGACTGGAGGAGTTGAGTTCGCCGTTCTGGGAGCGGAGAGGTTTGGAGGAGCTTGGAAGAATGGCGAAAGGTGAAGAAACGGCGCTTGGAGCGTGCGGGGGCATGCTATTGTCGTTTTTGGAGGCTTGTGGCTTGGAGCGAGCTCTGGGGCGGCGGTGAATGGAAATGGCCGTCCCTGGGGCGGCGCCAATCCAAGCGGCGGCGGCGACGGCTGGAAAAGCCAAACGCCAAATTCCCCGGCCTGCAGCAGATTGGAGAGATGTTGGAGATGCTGGAGGTCGAGTGGGAGGATTGAAGGTCGATAGGACTGGATAGGACTGGAGCAGGAAGGACTGGAGGCCGGTAGGAGCGGCGTTGGGGCTTGTAATGGTTTGGCTGGAGTGCTTAGAACATGGATGCAGGCCTAGGCAAGACCTAAATGCCGAAGGCCTGGTAGGAGAAGGGCTGCGTTCCAGGAGGCTGCTTGGAGGCTGGGGGGGAGGCTTGCTGGGAACTGGCAGGCTTGTTGGGAACTGGCAGGAGGTTTAACA
Organism: Natrix helvetica; assembly: GCF_964273705.1. Classification (NCBI taxonomy): domain Eukaryota; kingdom Metazoa; phylum Chordata; class Lepidosauria; order Squamata; family Natricidae; genus Natrix; species Natrix helvetica. The sequence goes on along the minus strand of NC_138559.1, from coordinate 3,736,655 downwards.
TCAGACTTGGCAGGGGAGTTTTTTACCCCCTGCCAGCCACCTCCTTGACTGTTCCGTTTACCCCCCCCCCCCTGCTGACTTTTGGACTAACAACTGCCCCTGTTTTTCATCCGTGCGCGCCCTGGAGGTTTTTACCTCCCTATCTTCATCTGACTGACCATCTGCCCCTTGCCCATTATCAAGCAAAAATCCATCTACCCCTCGCCATCCGCCATTGACCACCCACTAGCCCCCACTTACTGACCGGCACCTGACCATCTTATTATCATCACTACCCCCCCCTCATCTTGGACTGGACGATTCTCTTTGCACCGGTACCCGGCCTTTTCAATTTTATTGGAGTATGGCGTATGACCACACCATCTGCAGCACAGAGCCTAGGCCCTGATGAATTTTTAACAGCATATGTACTCTAGGCTAGACCTAATCCTACTGCGGGAATCCCCCCTCTCGCAGGTGTGGCCCTCCACCCTTTCAAGGGCCCACCTTGATGACGGATTCATTAATCCCGAGAGGTGGAGGAAGCGGAGACTTAGGGGTTTTTTAGTCAAATGTTTTTTAAATTCTTTTAGGGGTTTAGGGGTTGGGGGGTGGGTGGGTCAGATCAGGAGCGATGAGAGAGCCAGGTCACCAGGTGGGGTCTTGAGCAGAAGGAGCAGAGAGGAGGAGGGGGGAGAGGATATCATTCCTATACAGGGCTCTTTGATTCCAACAGTCGTAGGGAGGGGCAGATACGAGGACAGATTAACAACTCGCAGTCGGTTGGGAGACCGTGGGTGTTGGTTACACCCGGTCGCTTGTACCAACCCCCGCGTTCTAGGTGGTCAGGATCTGCAGGCCCAGGGCCTGAGGCTGTTGTTATGCAATGCGAGGTCCGTTGTCAATAAGGCCCCCCTCATTCACGATCTAATTTTGGAGGGGGAGCCGGACCTCGCGGGAATAACGGAAACCTGGTTGGGCCACGAGGGAGGGTTACCCCTCGTGGAAATGTGCCCACCAGGTTATCAAGCATTTCACCAGCCCCGGGCCCGGGGAAGGTTCCAGACGGAGCTTGGGCCACCTCCTGCAGCCCTGACCCGCCCTCCGGTAGAGGACCTGGTGGCCGCGTGGAATAATGCGACTACCGGGGCCTTGAACCGGGTGGCGCCTTTGCGGCCTCTCCGGCGGCAACGATCCACCCTGGCTCCTTGGTTCACCGAGGAGCTAAGGGTGATGAAGCGCCGCAAGAGATGCCTAGAGAGTCGTTGGAGATCCTCCCGATCCGAATTTGACCGAGCACAGATACGAGCCCATTTAAGGACGTACCTAGTGGCATTGAGAACGGCCAAACGTCAATATTGTGCCGCTCTCATTGCATCCGCAGAGAACCTTTGTTACTTTTGACACAGAGCTCAGTTTCGAACAACATACATATGTTAGTGGTGTCCTGAGTCGGGGAAGCTAAAAAACCACTCCATTCGCTGATCTGAGCTTTCCCTGAGGAGTTAGACCAAAGTTTATATCAGAATTAGCAAAAGAGCCTAATTCAGCCAGAAACATAACTTTTGTCAATGAGCTGAGTTTCGAACAACATACAAAGTTTAGTAGTATAATGTATTGATAGAAATAGACTCTCAAACAGAATTAGTTAAAGATTGTATGATAAAATGGGCACAAAATTTTGAAGAACCAATAATGATGGAAACATGGGAAGAGATCTGGATAAGAAATGTAAAATTTACACAGTCTCAGAACTTGAGAGAGAATTTTTACAAGATGCTGTACAGATGGCATTTAGATCAAAAAAAGTTAGCCTGTATGTATCCGAATTAACAATCTAAATGTTGGAGATGTGACTGTGTTAATTCCATGTATTACCATATTTGGTGGACTTGTAAAAAAGTTAAAGCATTTTGGATAAAAATATGGTGGGTTATTCAAAATATTTTGAAAAAGAGGATAAAGTTTAGGCCCCAGTTGTTTTTGTTAAGTATAGTTTCAGATTGTACTGTTATAGAGACTAATTTGATTTTGAACCTAACAACGGCAGCAAGATTGTTGGTGGCGCAGTATTGGAAGAAGGAAGAGTTGCCCACTATCCAAGAATGGACGTTAAAAGTAGTAAACTTAGCAGAGATGGCCAAAATTTCAGCGTATCTGAAGGACCACTCAGATGAGAAGTATAAGCTGGACTGGAGAAAATGCATTGACTATATTCAAAACAAATACCGGACTAAAAAATTTCAGTCAGTTTATGAATGAAGGCATAAGGAATGCTAGCTTATGTTAGCGTATGGTTGTTAAATGTTTAAACTCTGTATTCTGCTCTGGGAGGTCGGGGGGAGGGAGGGAGGAAGAGGGGTAGGGTTGGGGGAAGAGGGAGGGAAAGGGGGGAAATAATTGTAAAACGTATTAAAAATTTTTAATAATAATAATAAAAAGGAACAGGGTTGGACTTCTTTTTTTTACCCAAAAAGTTTTTTTTATTCTTAAACTCATACATACATTTGCGGATATATATTCTCATGGTTATTATTAACATTGTGTATTAACAATTTTAAATATTCATTTTTCCATATAAAAGTTAAAATATTTAATTGGGATTGCTTTGCTTACCGTCCTGTAAACCTATTTTATTTTACCACAACCCTGTTTTTCTTTCCTTTTCTCCCTCCCTCCCTTCTTCTCTACTTTCTTCTTTCTTCCCCTCCTTCCCTTTTTCTCCATCCCCTTCCTCTCCTCTTCTTCCCCTTCCTGCCCTCTCTCCTACTCTTACTTCCCTCCCTGTCCTCCTCTCCTCTTTCTTCTTTCCCTCTCCTTTCCTCTCTTCCTTTCCTCTTTCTATTGTTGTGATGCATATTTTCTTCTTCCATCTGGCATGTTTTTGGGATGATATTCCAGCAAACCTGGGGGAACAGGGCAGGACTTCTCTTGGGTAGCAAAAAATTGTCACTTAACTATAACAGACCAGAGTCTTAGCAGTTGGTGGTATCCTGCAAGGACTTTTTTTTTGGGGGGGGGAGACTATTATTTTTTGGGAGTTTTTGGTGTTATCAATCTATTTTTAGGAGTTGGAATTCTTTTGGGGGAAGCTGGGTTTTTCTTGGGAGAAGTTGGCCCTAATTTCTTGGTAGTTGGTTGTGGTGGCTTTGGGACAGTTGCTTTTGGTGTTTTCTTAGCAGATGGCCTCTTTGAGGCGGTGGGTGACACTTTCTTCAGTGTCAATGTTGGCACTTTCTTCAGAGTTGTTGGCTTCACTTTCTTCAGAGTTGTTGGTTTTACTTTCTTCAGAGTTGTTGGCACTTTCTTCAATGGTGTTGGTGGACCTTTCTTCAGAGATGTTGTCAATACTTTCTTCAGCATGGCTGTTGGAACTTTAGTTGCTGATGATGTTTTCTTGAGAGATGTCATTGACACTTTTTTGGGAACTGCTGGAGGCTTTTTCTTGACAGCTCCTGGTGGTCCTTTCTTGGGAGCTCCTGGTGGCCGTTTCTTGGGAGCTCCTGGTGGTCCTTTCTTGGGAGCTCCTGATGGTCCTTTCTTGGAAGATGCTGGTGGCAATGACACTGTTGAAATTGTATGCATTGTTTCTGAGGTTGTCCATGCTATTTGAACGATTGTGTTAATATTATTCTTCAAAGCATGCTTGGGCCAAGATGGACCACGTAATTTCATTGGATTGACCAACTTCATGGCCAGATAACCCTGAGTAAAGAAAGTTAGAAGATGGAGGAAATCAGTGAAAGCTGAACTTTATCATCTCCCTCCTTCCTTCCTCCCTCCCAGTGGTGGTATTAAAAATGTTTTACTACTGGTTCTGTGGACGTGGCTTGGTAGGCATGGCAGGGGAAGGATACTGCAAAATTCCCTCATTCCAGGGGAAGGATACTGTAAAATCTCCATTCCCTCCCAGCTCCAGGGGAAGGCTACTGAAAACACCCCATTTCCTACCCATCAGCTGGAAACTCGGGAGGCAGAGAATAGATGGGGCAGGGCCAGCCAGAGGTGGTATTTACCGGTTCTCTGAACTACTCAAAATTTCCGCTTCCGGTTCTCCAGAACTGGTCAGAACTGAATACCACCTCTGCTCCCTCTCCCTCTCCATATGACTGAAAGAGCCCCTCCCCTACTACTTATAGTGCATGATTCCCCTTCAAGGTTACATTTTCATATATATTTTTCTCAAAAGACTTACTGGTGCTGCGTAGATGAAATCAATGAACAGCCAGATCACCAGCAGGATGCAGATCAAAATTAGGATCTTCCATTTACTCTTCTGCCATATAATAAAATGAATGCTCTTTAAGGGGGCTGTGAACCATAGGAAAGAGGTCTCTGGCCTCCTAGTTTGGGGGAGAAGAAGGAAGAGAGAAGAGGTGGCGAGATAGCAGCTGTATTCAGATGAATAGATTAACAGAGTTGGAAGGGACCTTGTAGGTCATCTAGTCCAACCTCCCACCCAAGCAGTAAACCCTATACCATCTCTGACAGAAGGCAGTCCAATCTCTTCTTGAAAGACTGCAGTGACAAAGCTCCCATAACTTCCAAAGGCAGCTACTGTTCCATTGGTTGTTTGTTCTCACTTTCAGGAAATTCCTCCTTATTTCTCTCTTGATCAGTTGCCATCCATTATTCCTTGTTTGGCCTTTGGGCGCTTTGGGAAATAGCTTGCCCCCCTCCTCTCTGTGGCAGCCCCTCAAATATTGGAAGATGCTCTCATGTCTCCCCTGGTCCTTATCTTCACTAGACTAGCCATGCCTGGTTCCTGCAACCGTCCATCGTAGGTTTTAGCCTCCTGTCTCCTAATCATCCTGGTTGCTCTTCTCTGCACTTTCATCTTAGTTTCATTTGCTTATGCTCAACCATCAGATGAAGACCAGGGAGAAGAAAACTTGGCTTTTTTGATCCCTTGCCATTAATTTCTGTTTCATCCCAGACTCTAGAGTTTCAGGAGCCCACAATGGGGTCACTGGTGCATTAGGAGAAACATACATCGCATCTACCAGATTTCTGCCAAAGATTGTGGTTTCTCTGAGGATACATTTTCCAGAGTCTTTTAACCCCTAGACCTGGTCAGGTAACTAACTAGGATAAAGATGGTTTAATTTGCACCCTCCTTCCTGTCTGTTGAGATTCTCAATCATCCAGGTCATGGTTGTCCCTAAGGTGCTATTCCAAAATGTAATGGTGGCCCAGTGGTTAGAGTGCAGTACTGCAGGCTAACTCTGCCCACAACCAGGAGTCCGATCCTCCTTCCATTCTTCCAAGATGGGTAAAATGAGGACCCTGATTGTTGGGGGCAACAGGCTGATTCTGTAAACCGCTTAGAGAGGGCTATGTGAAGCTTTATATAAGTCTAAGTGCTGTTGCCCGCCTTCCTCCCTCCCTCCCTCCCTCCCTCCCTCCCTCCCTCCCTTCCTTCCTCTCTTATTCCCTTTCTCCTTCTCCTTCTTGGTGCTGCAGTGATTAGAATGCGGTATTGCGGGCAAACTCTACCCACTGCCAGGAGTTCAATCCTAAATGACTCAAGGCTGACTCAGCCTTCCATCCTTCCAAGGTCACTAAAATGAGGACCTAGATTGTTGGGGGCAAGAGGCTGACTCTGTAAATTCCTTAGAGAAGACTATAAAAGCACTGTAAAGCGGTATAGAAGTCTAAGGGCTATTGCTATTCCTTCCTTCCTTCCCTCCTTCCTTCCTTCCTTCCTTCCTTCCTTCCTTCCTTCCTTCCTTCCTTCCTTCCTTCCTTCCTCTCTTGTTCCCTTTCTCTTTCTCTTTCCTAGTGCCACAGTGGTTAGAATGCAGAAGAAAGGAGGAAGGAGAGGAGGAAAGAAGAAGGCAGAGAAGGGAGGTTGAGAAGATGGAAGGAGCAAGATTGTTGCAAAATAAGATGGAGGCATGGGGTGGCAAGAAAGTGATCCAAACTGTATTCTACATATTTATAAGAAAATAACGATAAAGATTGATGAACAGATAAATGCTAATAGTAATTATAAGAGTGTATATTTGTGAATGAATTTGAAAGAGAAAAATAAAAAACTTTAAAAATAATAATAAAAAAGAATGCAGTATTGCAGGCTGACTCTGCCCACAGCCAGGAGTTTGATCCTGATTGGCTCAAGGTTGACTCAGGCTTCCCTCCTTGGGGGCAAGAGGCTGACTCTGTAAACCACTTAGAAGGGTTGTAAAGCGACATATAAGTCTAAGTGCTATTGCTAACTGGATTTTTTTCTTGAAAACCTTTCGGTAGTTAGGTTCTCCCAACTACCAAGAAATCAGGGTCAACTTCACCCAAGAAAGAAACTAAAGAAGCTTCTTGGATGAGAAGCAAAATGTTTTCAAAGTGGAAAAAACAATCAAGTAAGTCCAGTTGCCCTTTGAAAAAGCACCTTTGGGACACTTTCCTGCCTAAAATCTGCCAGTCCCTATGACCGGTGGTGTGAGGCTTACAGCTTCCTTCCGTACTGTCTCAAGATGAGAGGCATTACGATTCTGAGGACAGCCAGCCCTCCGCCAGGCTTTATATCAGAGGACACCCATGTTCTGATCTTACTCTGGTGGCTTCAGAAAGGGGTTTGCATTGGGCTCTTCCCTTCCTCTCCCAGCTGGAAATTCGTCGGCCTCCAGATCAGTCAGCAACTCTAGAGACATTTCAATCTTACCCTAGGAAGCCAGAGAGACACAAGAACATAAGTTGGGATAAAACATCATTCCAGGTGGGCTTGAAAATAGAATAACAGAGTTGGAAGGGACCTTGGAGGTCTTCTACTCCAACCCTCTGTTTAAGCAGGAAGGTCTACACCACTTCAGACAAGTGGTTATTTATTTATTTATTTATTTTATTTATTTATTTTATTTGATTTCTAGACCGCCCCCTCTCCCCGAAGGGACTCGGGGCGGTGTACAGGTACCAAATTAAAAATCATACAAATAATCATAAATATAGTTAAAATCGGATTAAACTTTAAACCCCTGTACAAATTTATAAAAATCAAAAACTTAGCCTAAGACCAACCTGTGAAATTTAAAAATGCAGACTGAGGTGGGAGAGCTGGAATTAAGCCAAGCCGGCTAGATTAAACAGGTGGGTTTTGAGCTTCTTACGGAAGGAGCGGAGGTCCATGGTTGTTCTAATATCAGGGGGGAGGTCATTCCAGAGGGTCGGACCCATCACAGAGAAGGCCCTTCCCCTGGGCATCGCCCGCTGGCACAGCCTAGTGGACGGCACCCGGAGGAGTCTCTCTCTGTGTGAGCGAATCGGCCGAAGGGATGTATGGGGCAGTATACGATCCCGCAAATAACTAGGCCCTGTGCCATGGAGCGCTTTGAAGATGATAATCAGCACCTTGAAAAGCACCCGAAAAGCTACAGGTAGCCAGTGCAGCCCGCGCAGGAGAGGTGTTACGTGGGAGTATCTAGCGACTCCCGAGACTGCCCGCGCGGCCGCATTCTGAACCAACTGCAGTCTTTGGGTGCATCTCAAGGGGAGCCCCATGTAGAGAGCATTACAGTAGTCCAGCCGGGACGTCACAAGTGCATGGGTGACTGTGCGAAGGGTGTTCCGGTCCAATAGGGGACGCAATTGGTGCACCAGGCAAACCTGGTGAAACACCCCCCTTGCCACGGCTGTCACATGGTCGTCCATTGACAGCCGGGCATCTAGGAGGACGCCCAAATTGCGTACCCGATCCATGGGGGCCAGATGTTCGCCCCAAATGGCCAGTGATGGAATCAGCTGGTTAAACCGGGGTGCCGGTAGCCACAGCCACTCCGTCTTGGACGGGTTGAGCTTGAGTCTGTTACTTCCCATCCAGATCCGTACGGCTTCCAGACACCGGGACATCACTTTGACGGCATCGTTGGGGTGGTTTGGGGTAGAGATGTACAGCTGGGTATCATCCGCGTACAGATGGTAATCTACCCCGAACCCACAAATGATCTTGCCCAGCGGCTTCATATATGCATTGAATAGGACAGGCGAGAGGACCGACCCCTGTGGCACCCCACAAGTGAGCGGCCTCGAGGTCGACCTCTGCCCCCCTTCCAATACAAATTGCACTCGGCCAGAGAGGTAGGAGGAGAACCACCGCAGAACGGTGCCCCTCACCCCCAGCCCCTCCAGACGATGCAATAGGATACCATGGTCGATGGTATCAAAAGCCGCCGAGAGGCCTAGTAGGACCAGGATGGAGGAGCAACCCCCATCTCTGGCCTTCCAGAGATCATCCACCAACGCGACCAATGTCGTCTCCGTGCTGTGGCTGGGCCGGAAACCGGACTGGCCCGGGTCCAGATAATCAGTTTCCTCCAGGTGGCGTGGAAACTGTTGTGCCACCACACTCTCTACAACCTTCGTCAGAAAGCAAAGGTTGGAGACGGGACGGTAGTTGGCTAACACAGCTGGGTCCAGGGAAGGCTTCTTGAGTAGGGGCCTCACCACCGCCTCTTTCAGGATGGCCGGCAAGAACCCCTCACTCAAAGAAGCGCTAATTAACTCCTGGAGCCAGCCTCGTGTGACCTCCCAGGATGCCAGTACAAGCCAGGAGGGACACGGGTCCAGTAAACATGTGGTGGCTCGCAGTCGCCTACGCAACCTGTCCATATCGTCGGAAGTAACAGAGTCAAACTCCTCCCAGAGTGGAGCCTCAAGACCCACCTCCGACGTCCCCTCTAGATCACTAGTAGAGACCAACTCGCTTCGAATCTGAGCGATTTTGTCCTGCAGATACTCCCCAAATTCCTCTGCTCTACCCTGCAAAGGGGCTTCCCGGGGCCTCTGTTGAAGGTTGTCCAACATTTTCTTTAAAACTTCAAGAGTTGGAGCATTCACAACTTCTGGTGGCAGGCTGTTCCACTGATTAATTGTTCTAACGCTCAGGAAAATTCTCCTCAGTTCTAAGTTGCTTCTCTCCTTGATTAGTTTCCACCTATTGTTTCTTATCCTGCCTTTTGGTGCTTTGGAAAATAGTTTGACTCCCTCTTCTTTGGGGCAGCCCCTGAGATATCAGAAGACTGATATATCTCCCCTAGTCCTTCTTTTCATTAAACTAGCCATGCCCAGTTCCTGCAATCGTTCTTCATATGTTTTAGCCTCCAGCCCCCTAATCTTCTTTCTTGCTCTTCTCTGCACTCTTTCTAAAATCTCAGCATCTTTTTTACATTGTGGCGACCAGAACTGGATGCCGTATTCCAAGTTTGGCCTTACCAAGGCATTATAAAATGGTATTAACACTTCACGTGATCGTGATCTTCTATTTGGAAGAAAGCTGTCTTAGGAAAGGAAGATTTAAAAATATTAAGAATATTATGGAAGCTGGCATTAAGGGGAAATCCTCTAACTCTGGTATATATAATAGAATACAATAGAATAACAGAGTTGGAAGGGACCTTGGAGGTCTTCTGGTCCAACCCCCTGCCTAGGCAGGAAACCCTATACCATTTCAGATAAATGGCTATCCAACATCTTCTTAAAGACTTCCAGTGTTGGAGCATCCACAACTTCTGGAGGCAAACAGTTCCACTAATTAATTGTTCTAACTGTCAGGAAATTTCTCCTTAGTACTAGGTTGCTTCTCCCCTTGATTAGTTTCTACCCATTGCTTCTTGTCCTGCTCTCAGGTGCTTTGGTGAATAGCTTGACTCCCTCCCTCAGACAGTTACTAAACGAACTGTTGTAAGTTGAGAACTACCTTCTATTGGATATTTTAGAGATACCCTACTACAGTAAGACCCCCCATCCCCAATCTCTTCCTGACATACCGACACTCGTGGCTTGTCTTTCTCAAAGACAATGCAGGGCCACCAGCCTCTCATATTCCTTTGGATGAAGAGGGAAATGCATTTTTGTTTCCGTCGGCGAAAAGGAGCGGACGAGCTGGCCCTCCCACTATCGTCCTGCAGGACTTTCAAACTGCAATCCCGAGGCCGCTTGGCAGGTCGTGGGATGCTGGTTAAGTTCATTTCCAGATTGCCTACAAGAGGAATGAAAATATAAGGTCTCATGTGTCAAGTTTCCATTAAATGCCCTAATTGATTCATTGAGTCTCAAGCCAAATTTCAAAAGAGAAACCAGTCATTTATTAGGAGCATTTTGGCAATGTCTGTTTTGTGCAGTCAGATCTTAGCCTTATTTGAAATATAGCTGAACTTTACCCCAGTTCCTTCCCTCCCCTCAGTCTCATTGGGGAATCACATTCCCCAATAGGTGCACACCTCCCAAGTCTGCTGCGGTAATCTGAGATCCGACTAGCCGAAAGTATGCATCGAATGTGCTCCCCTCCTTTCCTCACTGTCAACTTTAGGAATTGACATTCTGCCTCGGGCAGGGGGTTGGACCAGAAGTCCTCAAAGGCCCCTTCCAACCCTTCCATGTTCTATGATCCTGTTCTTATCCAGATCCCAAACACCACAAACCCTCTAAACTGAACTCAAATATTCCTTTATTTGGAGCGCCAGCAGCCCCGGCAAAGTTTCTCTTTCACATCAGGCTAACAAGTCAGTCCCTCTGGAAGATAAATAGTTGTCTGCCACATCTATTCATTTCTGCCCCATGCGTTTATCCCCAGAGCTAGGGTGGGGCTTCGCTAGCAGCATTGACTCTTCCATTTCAAGGAACGGCCCATGGATTTCCACTGCTCTCCTCTGCCTTCTGCATCAGGCACTGGACCCAGCTGTTCCTCCTCTTCCTCATCAGCCATCTCCAGACCTGGGGGCTGTTGACTCTCCATCTGAGTGCTGATGGACAGCCCAGGCTCCATCTCTCTCTCTCTCTCTCTCTCTCTCCCCTCTCTCCCTCTTTTCTCTCTCTCTCTCTCTCTCTCTCTCTCTCTCTCTCTCTCTCTCTCTCTGATGTTCTCACTGTCAGGAAATTTCTCCTTAGTTTAAAGTTACTTCTCTCCTTGATTAGTTTCCACCCATTGCTTCTTGTCCTCCTTTCAGGTGATTTGGAGAATAGCTTGACTCCCTCTTCTTTGTGCCAACCCCTGAGATATCGGAAGACTGCTATCATGTCTCCCCTAGTCCTTCTTTTCATTAAAGTAGACATACCCAGTTCCTGCAACCGTTCTTCATATGTTTTAGTCTCCAGGCCTTTAATCATCTTAATTGCTCTTCTCTGCACTTTTTCCAAAGTCTCCACATCTTTTTTACATCATGGCGACCAAAACTGAATGCAGGATTCCAAGTGTGGCCTTACCAAGACCTTATAAAGTGGTATCATCATCATCTAACAACCTCATAATTCCTTTTGGAGTGGAATCTGGACAACTGAATGGAGCTAGCAGAGCGTTTCATGGCCAGATGCCCTTCTTGTCGCCAGTGGAGAGCTTTGTTCAGCAGCTATATTCTCCTTCATACAAAATGAGCATGCCGAGAGGGAAATCTTGTTGAGAAGCAACAGAAAACATCATCCCAAGAGTCCTCATCCCATTCAAAAAAATCTTACCTATGAAATCATCAGCTGAGAATTTATCATTATCCCACACCTGGATGATCAGTTTTGGAGGTACCTTCTGCATGGTCTCATCCAGACTCCAAAAATGTTGCTGCAAGAAAAATGGAAGGGAGGAAAATAGCGTATAAGATAAAAGCGCTAAAAGGAGAGGTTGTGATGGATGTCCCCTTGAATGCATGGGAAGAAAGGGGTAGATAAATGAAATAGTTGAACCGAGCACCTGTCAAAACTGATTCTTCTGGAGAAGATGCTTTGATAAGTTCAATTGGAAGAAAAATTAAAATTGTGCTTATCAATCCTTAACGTTATTACAGGACAATAATTCCTTCCTTCCTTCCTTCCTTCACACACTCTCTCTCTTTCTTTCTTTCTTTCTTTCTTTCTTTCTTTCTTTCTTTCTTTCTTTCTTTCTTTCTCTTTTACTCTTTCCCTCCTGTTCGCCTTTCCTCCCTTCCTCCCTCCCTCTTTCTTCCTTTCTCTTCCTTCCTTCCTTAATTCCTCTCTTGCTCTTTCTCTTTTTGTTTCTTTCTTTTCCTCCCTCCCTCCTTCCTCTCTATCTTTCTTTCTTTCTCTTCCTTTTCTTCCTTCCTTCCTTAATTCCTCTCGCTCTTTCTCTCTTTTCTTTCTTTCTTTTCTTCCCTCCCTCTCTTTCTTTCTTTCCTCTTTCTTTCCTCTCTCTTTCTTTCTTTTCCTTCCTTCCTTCCCTCCCTCATCCCTACTTCTCTCCCTCCACCCTTCCTCCTCCTTTCCCCATGCAGATCTGTGATTCTCCTTTTGGGCACTTGGCAATTGGCTCACCTTTACAGCTCTTTGCACCATCCTGAGGTCCCATGACTGTGATTTCTGATTTTTTTTTGCCAGCTTCTGGCATTTACTTCTGGTTCCCAGGAAGAAAATATCCATTGGGGAAATGTTAGATTGGGTAGTGAGAAGGCAGACACTGGCTTAACGCAACAACATCACTTTATTGTAATGCAACAAGTTTGTACAATCCAGCGACTTCTTGGTCTGACAGCAGCCCTTTTATAGGGAGCTGTCAGACCTCTTAACCAATAGGATTAAATCTCTGTTCCCGCCTGAACAGAGGACCTGTTTGGAAACTATAGCAGACAGAGTTAATATCTAACACCCCTCCCCTCTTAGTCAGGATGTTTCTATTGGTCACGTAATCCCGTAGGTAGGTGGGTTTTTGCTTTGCGCCTCGTTTGCAGCCAATACCAAGATGTCATCAAAATAGGGGACAACTTCTGGTATCCCCTGCAAAACTTGTTCCATGACACTTTTGGAACAGTCCAGGGGTGATACTAACTCCAAATTGCAGGCGGTGGCATTTGAATGCACCCCTGTGTGTCACAATGGTTTGAGCCTCGGCTGCGGCGCCATCTACAGGCAACTGCTGGTATGCCTGTGCCATGTCCAATTTAGCAAAAAATTTCCTGGGCCTAGTGAATGTAGTAAATGCTGTACAATGGGTACAGGGTATGCGCTTTGTTGTAGCGTGTTGTTAATTGTGCATTTATAGTCCGCGCAGATGCAGACTGACCTGTCGGGCTTGACTGGGGTCACAATGGGAGTTTCCCAGCGAGCGTAGTCGACTGGTTCCAGGATTCCCTGGCTCACTAGCTTGTCAATTTCCCTATCAATTTTTGGGTGGAGAGCGAAAGAGACTCTCCTGGGCTTCAGCTTAATCGGCACTATGTTGGGGTCCAAATTAAAAGAAATTGGAGTCCCCACATACTTACCAAGACTGGGGCTGAAGATGTCCTCGAACTCCTTAAAGATGGCCTCTGCGCCGTCTTCTTTCACGGAGTTGATTCCGGTCACCTCCAACCCTAGGGCTTGGAACCAGTTGAGCCCCAGGAGGCTCTGCAGATCGTTTCTGGCCACAGTTACTGGCAGGTTGGCGTGGAATTCTTTGAATCTTACGTGGAAGGTGCCCTGGCGATGATGGGGATCTGGTTCCCCTGATAGTCGCGCAGGCTGATGTCTGGGGTGCGAACCTGCCGTTTCTTTAGACCTGGAATGGCTTGCTTCAGGGTCGACCAAGACATGATAGTTAAGGATGATCCAGTGTCTATTTCAAGCTCGCAGGGAGCATCCTCTATGAGGACAGTGATCTTCAGTTTTTTTGGCCGCCTAGTGCAGACTTGTCCTATCGCAGTGTGATAGGTAACGTTTGATTCTCTCTCTGGGCGCCCTTGTGGTTTACGCCAAGCCCCTGGGGTGGGCCTCTGTTGGTGGTTAGGATTGCCCTTAGGCTGCCATGTGGTGGCAGGGAATTCACTCCGGCACACTTTGGCAATGTGCCCCTTTCGCTCACAACGCCGGCAGGTTGCGTCTCAGAATTTGCAAGTAGACCGGGCATGGTCGCTTCCACAGCTTGCACAGGGCAGCATTCGTGAGTTGAATTTTCACGCCAGTTTCATGCGGCTACTGCGCATGAGGTAGCTGTCATCTTCTTCACAGTTAGAGGGTTCTTGCTCAGCGACCTCATGATGGACGCACGTTTGCTTCTGCGCAGTTTGTGGCACATTGTTTTGCCGCTGCAAGGTTTCTGCGGACTTGTCTGTGGATTCGGAAGCTCGGGCCTCATCGAGTATGATCTGCAGAGGCATGTTTGATTTGGCAAGCAAACGTCTCTACAGATTAATGTCCTGCACACCGCAGATTATGCGGTCTAGTATTACATCGTCCAGGTCCCGGAACTTGCAATAAGTTGCTGCCTTTCGCAATGCTGCCATGTATTGGTTGATAGATTCGCCTTCCTTTTGGTTCCTTGTGTTGAATTCGTGGTGGCAAATGTGCCTCAATGGCTTGGGGGCATAGTGGGTCTTCAGGGTCTGCTGCAATGCCATCCAAGAAACCGCTTGGAGTGGAGTTGGCTCCGATAAGTCTTTTGTGGTTTCGAAGACCTCTCTGCCGCAGTACCCCAGAAAGAGGTTCTTCTTTCTGGTGTCAGGGACGCCCATGAGGTTGTTTGCCTCAAGGAAGCATTCGAATTGTAACATATACTATTCCCAGTGTTCGGCCACCGGGTCATACGGAGTTGGCGGGGCGTGCATGGCCATTCTCGGTTGAGGCGGTTTGAATTTTGCCGCTCAAAATGGTAGCTCGATTTGCTGCGCCAAACTCTGGGCTGGATCTACTTGCTGGATGTCTCATTGCTCGTTCTTCTGCCTCTCAATCCCACCTTCATCGCCAGTGTTAGATTGGGTGGTGAGAAGGCAGACACTGGCTTAACGCAACAACAGCTCTTTATTGTAATACAACAAGTCTGTACAATCCAGCAACTTCTTGATCTGACAGCAGCCCTTTCATAGGGAGCTGTCAGACCTCTTAACCAATAGGATTCAATCTCTGTTTCCGCCTGAACAGAGGACCTGTTTGGAAACTATAGCAGACAGAGTTAATATCTAACAGGAAAATTAAGCTGTTAAGCAGGGGTCGGTCCTCTCGCCCCTCCTCTCGCCCCTCCTGTTCAATGCATATGTGAAGCCGCTGGGCGAGATCATCCGTGGTTTTGGGGTTGAATACCATCTGTACGCTGACAATACTCAGCTGTACATTTCAACCCCAAGCCACCAGGGTCTTTGGAAGCCATCGGGGTCTGGATGGGGGACAACAGACTCAAACTCAACCCCTCCAAGATTGAGTGGCTGTGGCTACCGGCACCTCGGTTCAGCCAGCTGATCCCATCGCTGGCCATAGGGGACGAGCAATTGCCCCCTGTGGAACGGGCGCGCAATTTGGGCGTCCTCCTAGATGCCCGGCTGTCAATGGATGACCATGTGGCAGCCATGGCAAGGGGGGCGTTCCACCAGGTTCGCCTGGTGCGCCAATTGTGCCCCCTACTGGACCGTGATGCCCTACGCACAGTCACTCATGCGCTGGTGACGTCTCGCCTAGACTACTGTAACGCTCTCTACATGGGGCTTCCCTTGGGACGCGCCCGGAGACTGCAGCTAGTCCAGAACGCGGCCGCGTGGGTTGTCATGGGGAGTTCCAAATACTCCCACGTAACACCACTCCTGCACGAGCTGCACTGGCTGCCTGTGGTTTTTCGGGTGCGTTTCAAGGTTCTGATTACCATCTTTAAAGTGCTCCATGGCACAGGACCTAGTTACTTGCGGGATCGCATCCTCCCACATACATCCCTGCGGCCAATCCGCTCTCACAGGGAGGGGCTTCTCCAGGTGCCGTCCACTAGGCAATGCCAGTGGGCGGCGCCAAGGAACAGGGCCTTCTCTGTGATGGGCCCAACCCTCTGTAATGACCTCCCCCCCGATATTAGAACCACCACAGACTTCCGCTCCTTCTGACAAAAATTGAAGACTCACCTGTTTCGATTAGCTGGCCTAGCATAATTATAATTGTTACAACTGTTACCTCCTGGAAATACATTCTCAACTGGTATTTTAATGGGTATGGTTTTAAATCGAATTGATTTTAGGGCTTTCAGAACCATATTTATATTCTTCTGTACAGTTCTTTTAATTTTTTAACCTCCTCTATATGTATATTTATATCTATATTTATATCTGTATTTATTATTTGTTATTTGTTGTGTGGACTGTACACCGCCCCGAGTCCTTTTTTGGGAGAGGGGGCGGTCTAGAAATGCGAAGAATAAATAAATAAATAAATAAATAAATAAATAAATAAATAAATAAATAAATAAATAAATAAACAGTTGTAGTGACCTGGCTTCCCCAAGGTCGCAAAAGGGGATAACAGGACCTAACAATGGTCATAAAAACGAACCCATTGCCCAGCATTTGAATTTTGATCATGTGATCATGGGAATGCTGCAAAGGTCGTAACTGTGAAAAGCCATCTTAAGTTGTGAGTCACTAGGTGTTAAATGGGGCCCAGGGAGGCAGTTGGGCCTGCTGATTGTATACTTGGCTCCTCGCTATACATCAGCGGCCCTGCCCGAGCTCCTCGAGCTGATCTCAGAGACGGCGGTTGAGATTCCCAGGCTTATGGTCATGGGGGACTTCAACCTGCCGTCGATGGGAGCAGCATCTGAGGTGGCTCGGGAGTTCATGGCTTCCATGACAGCCATGGGCCTGACCCAACTAATTCAGGGCCCCACACACGAGGGTGGTCACACACTGGACCTTATTTTTGTATCTGTACAGTGGACGAGTGATCTGGGAATAGGGGACCTAGTTATTACTCCCCTGTCATGGTCAGATCACTCATGTCTCTGGCTCGACTTCCCTGTCGCTACCCCTCACCGCGAGGAGGCGGAGCCAGCTCGTCCAAGCTGGTACCGCCCCAAGCACCTGATGGAACTGGAGAGGTTCCAGATGGAGCTTGGGCCGCTACCTGTAGCCCTGACCCGCGCTCGGTCGGAGGACCTAGTGGCCGCCTGGAATATGGCGGCGGCTGGGGCCTTGGACCGGGTTGCGCCTTTGCGACGTCTCCTACGGCAGCGATCCGCCCGAGCCCCTTGGTAAATCGAGGAGCTGAGGGCGATGAAGCGCCATAGGAGACGTCTAGAGAGCAGGTGGAGGTCCTCACGCTCCGAGTCTGATCGAACACAGGTAAGATCCTATTTACGGACCTATCTTGTGGCATTGAGAGCGGCCAAACGTAGACATTGTGCCGCTCTTATTGCGTCCGCGGATAACTGCCCTGCTGCCCTGTTTAGGGTGACCCGCTCCCTCCTATCACAGGGGGCGCGGGTGGCGCCCTTGCAGGGTAGAGCAGAGGAGTTTGGGGAATATCTGCAGGACAAAGTCGCTCAGATCTGGAGCGGATGGGCCCCCTCCAGTGGCACGGACGAGCTGTCAACAGTGAGTCTTGTAAGACCACTCTGGGAGGAGTTTGACTCTGTTGCCCCCGAGGATTTGGACAGGTTGCGTGGACGGCTGCGGCCCACCACATGTTTAATGGACCCGTGTCCCTCCTGGCTGGTACTGGCATCCTGGGAGGTGACACGAGGCTGGCTTCTGGGCCTGGTGAACGCTTCATTGGGTGAGGGATCCTTACCAACTGCCTTGAAAGAGGCGGTGGTGAGGCCCTTACTCAAGAGGCCTTCACTGGACCCAATGGAGCTGGCTAATTATCGTCCAGTCTCCAACCTTCCTTTTTTAGCGAAGGTTGTCGAGAATGTGGTGGCGCAGCAATTTCCACGACACCTTGACGAATCCGAATATCTAGACCCACGCCAGTCCGGCTTCCGACCCGGACACAGCACAGAGACACCTTGGTCGCACTGGTTGATGATCTCTGGAGGGCCAGAGATAGAGGTTGCTCCTCTATCCTGGTCCTATTAGATCTCTCAGCGGCTTTTGATACCATCGACCATGGCATCCTATTGCGCCGGCTGGAGGGGATGGGAGTCTGAGGCACCGTTTTACAGTGGTTCGGCTCCTACCTCTCCGACCGGTCGCAATGTGTGTTGACGGGGGGGCAGAGGTCGACCCTGAGGTCACTCACTTGTGGGGTGCCGCAGGGATCGGTCCTTTCGCCCCTCCTGTTCAACGCATATGTGAAGCCGCCGGGGGAGATCATCCGTGGTTTTGGGGTTGAATACCATCTGTACGCTGATGATACTCAGCTGTACGTTTCAACCCCAAACCACCCCAGTGAGGCTGTCGAAGTGATGTCCCGGTGTTTGGAAGCCGTCGGGGTCTGGATGGGGGACAACAGACTCAAACTCAACCCCTCCAAGACTGAGTGGCTGTGGCTACCGGCACCTCGGTTCAGTCAGCTGATTCCAGCGCTGGCCATAGGGGGCGAACAGCTGCCCCCTGTGGAACGGGCGCGCAATTTGGGCGTCCTCCTAGATGCCCAGCTGTCAATGGATGACCATGTGGCAGCCGTGGCAAGGGGGGCGTTCCACCAGGTTCGCCTGGTGCGCCAATTGCGCCCCCTTCTGGACCGAGAGGCCCTACGCACGGTCACTCATGCACTGGTGACGTCTCGCCTGGACTACTGTAATGCTCTCTACATGGGGCTTCCCTTGGGACGCGCCCGAAGACTGCAGCTAGTGCAGAACGCAGCCGCGCGGGCAGTCATGGGGAGTACCAGGTACTCCCATGTAACACCGCTCCTGCGCGAGCTGCACTGGCTGCCTGTGGTCTTTCGGGTGCGTTTCAAGGTTTTGACCACCATCTTTAAAGCGCTCCATGGCATAGGGCCCAGTTACCTGCGGGACCGCGTCCTCCCACATACATCCCAGCGGCCAATTCGCTCTCACAGGGAGGGGCTTCTCCTGGTGCCGTCCGCTAGGCAATGCCAGCGGGCGACGCCAAGGAGTAGGGCCTTCTCTATGATGGGCCCAACCCTCTGGAATGACCTCCCCCCCGACATTAGAACCACCACTGACTTCCGCTCCTTCCGGCAGAAACTAAAGACTCACCTGTTCCGACTGGCTGGCCTGGCATAATTTCAACGCCTATCTCCTGGCATTTATATTACTGGTTTTTAAGGGGATTATTCTGTAGACTTAATTTTATTTGGTATTGGGATTTTAATGTCTGTTTATTTTAATTATTTATTAGCAATACAGTCCTGCACATCTTTTATCCTCCTCTTATCCATCTATTTTATATTTGTATATATATATATTGTCCATTTAGTAATTTTAATTGTTTTAATTTTGTTCTTTGACATGGACTGTACACCGCCCCGAGTTCCTTTCGGGAGAGGGGGCGGTCTATAAGCGCTAATAAATTGAAATTGAATTGAAAGTCTCATTTTTCAGTGCTGTTGTAACTTTGAACGGTCACTAAATGAACTGTTGTAAACTGAGGACTGTGTACTCTTGCTGCTTAGGAAAAGACTAGAAAGTACATCATTGCACAGGTCCCTGGTCTGTCTCAGAAGGTGGCAGTATTTCACCATCTTTGGGCTTGGAAGTGGATGGCTAATGCTTGGATCAAGATCACCGGAAATTTCCCAGCTGAAAGTAAAACTGGGAAATTTTAAAAATAATAATAATGAAAGAAGTCAGTGGCTTCTTCATAAAATCCCTAGGAGTCAAAGCGGTCTGGCAGGAGTTTGGAAAATGGAACATAATTCTAACAGCACCAAGAACCCCCTCAAAACCTTGTTTCTTGTGTCATCTTCAAGTTTTTAACCTTATTTATTTGCATCCCACCCGTGTTAGTTTTACAAATAAATCAAGGTGGTGTGCATATCCAGCACCTACCTTCCTCCTCTTACTTTCCCCCACAACAATAACCCTGTGAGGTGGGTTGGGGGGAGAGGGGGGGAGAGAGAAGGAGGGAGGAGAGAGAGAGAGAGTCAGAGAGAGACCCAAAGCCATCCAGCTGAGTGACATGGCTAAGATGGGACTTGAACTCATGATCCAACTACTTTCTAGCCTGGTGTCTTAACCACTCTAGTTCTTCAAAGAGTTGATATCAGTCTCCTGAAGGGCTTTATAAAGGGCAAATGAGATTACACACACACATACACACACAGAAAGAGGGGGAGGGAGGGAGAGGGAAAAACGGAGAAAGGGAGAGAGAAAGAAAAAAGAGGGGGAGAGGGAAAGAGAGGGAGAGGGAGGGAGAGAGGAAGAGAGAAAGAGAAAAAGAGAAAAAGAGGGAGAGAGAGGGAGCGGGAGGGAGGGAGGCAGAGAGAAAGAGAGGGAGAGAAAGGTGGAGAGAGGGAGAGAGAGGGAAAGAGGGAGGGAGAGAGGAGAGAGAGAGGGAAAGAGAGAAAAAGAGAAAGAGAGGGAGAGAGAAAGGGAGGGAGAGGGAGAGGTAAAGAAGGAGGCAGAAAGAAGGGGAGAGAGAGGGCAGGAGAGAGGGAGAGGGAAAGAAGGAGGGAGAAAGAAGGAGAGAGAGAGGGAGGGAGAGAGAACTAAAAGCCAACATGCCCCACCTTTTTAGTGAGGACACAAACTTGCTCCATGGGCAAATAATCCAGCGTGAATATGAATCGCCAGTTGAAGTTGCCTTCTCCTGCCAAGGACCTATAGTGGACATCAGTTCTTTGCTTGTCTTCCTCCTGTCCATCCAGCCATCTGGAACCAAAGCGAAGGAAATATTTTCAGAAATATTTTCAGTCAACTCAAAAGTGGGGATCAGATTTTGTGAAGGTTCATGATGTAACTGGGTTCTCCATCTGGGGCCAGCCACGGGTGGCATTTGCCGGTTCTCCGAACTACTCAAAATTTCCGCTGCCGGTTCTCCAGAACCTGTCAGAACCTGATGGATTTCACCCCTGTCTCATACCCTTTCACGTAGATGTCACTCATCTTGTCTCCAAAGATATTGGTATCTTCCAGATCCACATCTTTTGTGTTCCAAATTATGCAGCGGAGTTCGAATCTAGAAAGAAGAGAAAAGAAGATGACTAGAATGGTTGAGAGTGAACTTGAACCCGGATCTTCCCGTTCCTAGCTCAATGAGGCCACCACTATCCACTCTGATTCTTGGGGGTGCCAGCTACATTTGGGCATCCCTTGAACATAGAGTCGGCTACAAATCTGTGGAGATTTTCAGTCATCCAGGCCCTGGTTATCCCAAAGGTGCTTTTTTCAGGAGGTAACTGGACTTTCTGGTTTTCTCTTTTGAAGATGTTTTGCTTCTCATCCAAGAAGCTTCTTCAGCTCTGACAGGACAGTGGGGAATAGAAGGATTGATATTCCTTGCAGACATCTGGTCATTTGCATCCTTTTAGAGGGTTGTTAAGGCCACTTGGAGGTTTATCCTTCCATTCCCCACTATGCAGTCAGAGCTAAAGAAGTTTCTTGAATGAAAAGCAAAATGTCTATACACTTTGGGATGAACACTCTTTGAATGGTGTGGGACAGAGGTGGTATTCAGCAGGTTCTGACCAGTTCTGGAGAACTGGTAGCAGAAATTTATTGGGAGAGAATGGAGAATTTACAGTATCCTTCCCCTGGAGTGGGGAGGGAATGGTGATTTTGCAGTATCCTTCCCCTGGAGTGGGGAGGGAATGGTGATTTTGCAGTATCCTTCCCCTGGAGTGCAGAAGGTAACTCTAAGGTGAGTTTATCCATCTTTGTGCAATCAAGAATCTTTTGGATTATCAAACAGTCTTTTGGCATGGTATCACTTTTCCAACATTGTGTGAGGACTATTCTTGCTGCTGTAATTATGTGCAAAATTAAATATTTAATCTCTTTCGTATATACTTTCCCTTAATAATCCCCAGAAGGAACAATTCTGCTTTGAGTGTTTGAGAGTTTGAGTGTTTGAGAATTTGGTTGTTTGCAATTTCCTGTAACCATTTTTGTATTTTAGTCCAATCTTTTTTTAGCTTCTGGGCATGGCCACCATGCATGAAAGAAGATACTCTGCACCTCAAACTGTTTTCCTAATGGTCAGTTCCAGCATCCCGCTCTTTTCTTCTTCCAACTGGGTGACCTTGAAGCAGCTTCTCGAGATGGCACAGCACCTACTTTTGATTTTCCAAGCATCCCCCCCCCTTCATCCCCTTTCTCCATAGTTTGTGGCAAATTGTCACCACATATCAGCGAAGCACAAGCAAGCACGAGGTGGCAGCAGACATTTAGTTTAGTTGTGTATATTGACTTTACACAAATTGGCAGGGACCTACTTTTTGGGCTTCCGTGGGGTGATATCAAAAGAAGGTCCTGGGTCACCCAAGTAAAGTGGGAAGATGTCCACCCACATCTGCAATTTCCCCTGAATAGGAGAGAGGTACAGGATTCATAAGACAATATCCACAATGATAGATTTGCTAGACTGCCTGATTCTTCTTTCTATCAGCTAACAAATACAGTCTAAAAATCTGAGATGAAGGTTTACCTGGTCAATTCCAGGTAGAGCTGGGTCATAGAGAGTGCGAGTTTCTACATGTTCAGAGACCAAACCGCATGTCCGGAGAAGGTGGAGGGCCATACGTTCTTTGGCAGGTCCCAGATGTCCATGTGAAGCTATATTGGTCTCTGAAAGGAGGAAACATAAAATGAAATCCCATCAAACTCAACTGGAAGCTTTGAATAGGCAAGACATTAATTACTTTAGTTTTAAAAGTGGGGATAAAAGGAAGAATCTGAAAATATCTAAGGTAGGTTTGAGTGAAAGTAAGGAGTTCCAAAATGTTCATTCCTTTTCCTTTCCCTTTCCTTTTGGCCAGGAGAAGGATGATAGTGTTGTGGCCTGCCAACTGCCAGCAGAGCTGGCAGCAGACTCGGATGATGAGGAGGTTGGGGAAGAACGGGTCAGTTCTGAGGCTTGGGGAAGGCTCTGATGGATGCTCTGCATTGAACACTGAGATAGAGCCAGGGCCATCCAACATTTCCTAGCCACCGGAGAGGCAGCTGCCTTTGGAGTCAGAGATGAGTGAGTAGGTGGAGGAACAGCTGGGGCCTGTTCCAGATGTGCGTATGCACAGAGCAGATAGGAGAGATGAACAACCAAGGTCAAGGAGTCAACTTGCAAAGCAAAGCACACGTGGATCTGAATGCCCCCTTCCTGGCTGGGGAATAAATAGAAAGAAAGGGGTGTGGTGGTTGTAGGAGACAACAGTTTGCATTTCTGAAGATTTTGCTCATTGTGTTTCATGCCACAGAGACTGCTTGCATGAACTTAATTTGCGGCATTTCGGCTGGGAGCTCACGGCTCTGCAATTATCCCAAGGAACTGATAAGGTCTGTTACTGCAGTTAACTCCTTGCATGACTCTTGCCTGAGAATCCTAGTTGCCAACCTCCCCTTCCAAATTGTGTTGCTCTCTACCCGTTCTTGAGTTGCTAGAAAACTACACTGCCAAATTAGTTGTCTGCAATGCTCACTCCTACTATACCTCTGATTGTTCCCAGTGCCTGCTAGTGACAAAAATGAAACACCAAATGCCGGAATAAAGTGAAAACATTAATTCTGCTTCTGTTAAGAAGAACTGAATCCATCACATATGAGGAAAGAGGATGAGATGAAGACATGGGAACGTGGTGGGAAAAAAGATGCTAGATCATATCTATACTTGCCAATTTGGACTATGGTTAAGGCCCAGGGTAGAAAATGGAAGACTATGAGTCCTGCCTTAACCATGAAAGTCAGCTGGGTGATTTTGGGCTAATCACTAGGAGACAGTGAGTTCTAGTTCTGCTTTAACCATGAAAGCCAGCTGGGTGATTCTGGGCCAATCACTAGGAGACAGTGAGTTCTAGCCCAGTTAGGTATGAAAGCCAGCTGAGTGATTCTGGGCCAGTCCCTCTTTCTCAGTTCAACCCACCTCACAAGGTTGCCGTTGTGGGGAACATAGGAGGAACAAGGCATGTTGGATACGTCCACTGCCTTGACTTACATGTAAAAATAATAAAAGTGTGATACAAAGAAATAAACAAAATGGGACGCAGTCACAAGGTAGCAACACTTTCAATCAAGCTCATTGTTGGTGACCACAAGGAAACTTATTATTTTAGCTATGTGCATTTCAACTCCCACAATTCCCCAGGCAGCAATGGGAATTCTGGGAACTGAACTCCATACAAACCTGCCAAGGTTGAGACATATGGCCCCAAAGTGTACAGCACTGAAAGTTGCATGTAAACTTACCAAAGTCAGAGAGCAGGTAAGTTCTCCCCATGAAAATGGCTTTGGT
Organism: Natrix helvetica; assembly: GCF_964273705.1. Classification (NCBI taxonomy): domain Eukaryota; kingdom Metazoa; phylum Chordata; class Lepidosauria; order Squamata; family Natricidae; genus Natrix; species Natrix helvetica. The sequence goes on along the minus strand of NC_138559.1, from coordinate 3,712,668 downwards.
TCCATCTTCACTTATCTCACTCTGAGGCAAGCTTTTGGCCTGAGTATGATTTTCCAAGAGCTCACTTGGAAGAAGCTGATCTCTCCACTGTGTGGGGCCAGCCCTGCAAGAGGGGTGAAATTCAGCAGGTTCTGACAGGTTCTGGAGAACTGGTAGCAAAAATTTTGAGTAGGTCAGAGAACCAGCAAATACCACCTCTGGCTGGACCCTGGAGTGGGGAGGGAATGGAGATTTTGCAATATCCTTCCCCCTGGAGTGGGGAGGGAATGGAGATTTTACAGTATCCTTCCCCTGGAGTGGGGAGGGAATGGGGATTTTGCAGTATTCTTCCCCTGAAGTGGGGAGGGAATGGAGATTTTGCAGTATCCTTCCCCTGGAATGGGGAGGGAATAGGGATTTTGCAGTATCCTTCCCCTGGAGTGGAGAGGGAATGGGGATTTTGCAATATCTTTCCCCTGCCATGCCCACCAAGCCACGCCCACAGAACTGGTAGTAAAAAAATTGAATTTCACCACTGGGTCAAACAATGTTTTTAGAGAGCATTTTCAGAAAGATGGTGCTTTTTCTTGAAACTATCACTTCAGTAGAGGACAACCGAGGTACAAGAGACCAGAGAGGTCTTCTATTCAACCCACTGCTCAAGTAGGGGGCCCTATTCCCTTCCAGACCAATGGCTGTTCAATCTCTTCTTGAAAACCTCCAGTGATGGAGCATCCACAACTTCTGGAGGCAAACTGTTCCACTGGTTGATTGTTCTCATTCTCTGGAAACGTCTCCTTAGTTCTAGGTTGGATCTCTCTTTGTTAAGTTTCTATCTGTAACTTCTCCTGCCTTCAGGTGTTTTGGAGAATAGGTTCTCTCTTCTCTGTGGCAGCCCCTCAAATATTGGAAGACTGCCTTCATGTCATCCCTAGTCCTTCTTTTTTGTTAGACTAGACCTGTGATGGTGAACCTATGGCACATGTGCCCAAAGAGGCATGCAGAGCCATGTCGCCTGGCAAATGTCACATCACCCGTTCCTTTTATGGTTTTCTGGCGCACATGCACACACAACAATCAGCTGGCCTTTCTGTCTGCGGCAGTGCGGGAAACCGGAAGAGCCAGTCTTCCATTTTCTGGGCATGAGCACACACTTCGGCCAGCTGATTGGTGCATGTGCATGGCAGTAACCAGAAGATTTGCTGAATGATGCACATGTGTGGAAACCATTCATTTTCCAGTGCATGCATGCTCCATGGGCAACTGCTCTTCCTGGTTGCGGTCCAGAGGAGCACTTGCGTGCAAAATGTTCCCTTTTTGGCACTTGGTGCCATCTGCCTGTGTCCGCACTTCACTGGACTAGAGGTTTCCAGTTCCTACTTATGGTAGATGAAAGCAACCTAAACTTCTAAAGTTGGGAAGATGTTCCTGGGAATTTCTGGGAGATAACTCCCCAAACATCTGGAAGCTGCTAGGATGAGAAAGATGGAATTACTCATGAATATAGCCTTAGTACTTACACACAGTAAGTCTGTGGCAGCCCACAGTTGGCCCCATAATGAGACATGAGTCGGTCCTCCAAGTCTATGGTGGTGTCCCCAACTATGTCATCAGGTGAAAAGAGGTCAAAATCAAATAATGAGATCTTCAGGTCCTTTTCTAATGGAATGGTACATGTGAGTTCATATGTTCTTGGAAGACCACCAAAGAAGAAGAAGAAGAAGATATAAGTGCACCACTCCTATCCATTCTGTTATCTTCCCTCGCAGAATTGATTGCAAGAATAGGCTTCTAGGAATTTTGGGAGCTGTGACCCCAATAGTCTCCCCCCCCCATTTTAAATTTTTTTATTCTCTTACATACCATTTTAAGTATACATTCACATAATTGTTATTCTTTACATTTGTCATTCTTATACCTTTATTTCATTTAATAGGTTATAGTATACAGTTTGGGTTGATTTATTTACCATCCCTTCCTCCTGTTGTAACACCACCTTGTTTTCCCTTTTTTCCTCCCTCCCTCCCTTCTCTATTTTCTTCCTTCCTCCTCTCCTTCCCTTCCTTCTTCCCTTACCTCTCCCTTACTTCTACTCTTCCTCTTCCTACCCTCTCCCCTTCTCTTTCTCTCTCTTCCACCCTCCCCTCCTTCCCTCTTTCTTCCTTCCCTCTTCTTCTTCCTTTACCTCTCCCCTACTCCTCTCTTCCTCTTCCCCTTCTTACCCTCTCTCCTTCTCTTTCTCTCCCTTCCCCCCTCCTCTCCTTCCCTCTTTCTTCCTTCCCCCCTCTTCCTCTCATTCTCTCCTCCTCTCTCCCTTTCTTTGTCTGCTGTTGTAGGTGTCTCTTTCAAATCTCAGTTTATGTTTCTTTGGGATAGTATTTCCACAAACCCAAATATAATTTGGTATCATTGACCCAACAGTCTTAAATGTTGTCTGGTTAGAGAAGGTTGGACCAAACCTTTGAATGTTTTGTTCATGGAAGCAGAAACCTAGGACTCTTGTAAGGATGGGTCTTTGTTCATTTTAATTTTTAACAATTAAAGGAGAAAGACACTTAAACTTGACTTAGAATTACAGAAGGAAGCAAAATATTTTAACATTAAACATATTGAAAGTATATTTTGAACCATGGACCCAGAAGTTAATTTTAAGAATATATCTGCCCCTATAGATAGATTCTGTTTAAACAGGTGTTATATAAGAGGAATGAGTAATAGCTAACAGGATTGATAAAGTGGATTTCATCCATTGAGGACCTGCACATTGCACAAGTCAAAAAGAGCGCTGTGAAAATAACTACAGACCCTTCGCATCCTGGACATAAATTGTTTCAACTTCTACCCTGAAAATGACTCTATAGGGCACTGCACACCAGAACAAGTAGACACAAGGATAGTTTTTCCCCATGCCATCACTCTGTTAAACAACTAATCCCCACAATACTGTCAAATTATCTACTAAGACTATATTACTATATCATTATTCTCCTCCTTCCCTAGTACCTATCTCTTTCCACTTATGATACTAACCATGTTGCTTGTATCTTTAAATTTTATATTGTTTCCTTTGTTTCCTAGTATAATTTGATTGTTTATTAGTAACCCATGACTATCACTAAGTATTGCACCTTATGATTCTTGATGAATGTATCTTTTCTTTTCATGTACACTGAGAGCATATGCACCAAAGACAAATTTCTTGTGTGTCCAATCACACTTGGCCAATAAAGAATTCTATTCTATTCGATTCTATTTAATATCTGGCTATGTAGCTATCTAGCTAGCCATCAACACAAATTAGTTAACCAGGTTTGAGAGGAGCATGGTGTAACCTGATTCTTATGGAAGAGAAGTATCCAGTGTAATCTGCAGTCCCAAACTATGGTTGCATACGTGGCTTGAATGCTGGCCAACCGAGCAACAAAGCAATCAGATCCATGTGCCTAGACTGACCTTCCAAACACAGGATCCAGGGTGTTGGGTATATATTCTTCTCGGTCATCCATCCTTTCTCTCCCTAGCTTGATCTTGACGTACGGGTCACACTGTACAGTGATGCAAAGGGTATAGCTCTATGATCTGTTCTCTGTGTCCTCCTGTCCCAGGCCCAGCACCCACAAAGACACAAAGGGATGGTTTGTCCTCTTTCCTAAATGAATGCAATGTGTGAGTGCTATGTCAGCATACTGTGAGTGTGTGTGTATCTGTGTGTGTAGGGGCTTCAACTCCAGGCCCTCAGTTGCCATTTCATCCTTTTTTATCTCCCCTGATGGATATTATTGGCAAGGATGCTCATCTTCACTTTAAAAGCAAGGGTCCTAGCCACTTTATTTACTTATATCCTGCCTTTCTTATTTTCACAAATAACTCATGGCAGCGATGTATCCAACACGGCTTCCTCCTCCTCTTATTTGCCCACAACAACAACTTTGTGAGGTGGGTTCAACTGAGAGAGAGAGAGAGTATGTGTGTGACTAGCTGCTTTTCATGCATAAGGGGGGACTAGAACTCACTGTCTCCTGGTGATTGGTCCAAAATGACCTAGCTGGCTTTCATGACTAAGGTGGGACTAAAACTCACTGTCTCCTGGTGATTGGTCCAAAATCACCCAGCTGGCTTTCATGCATAAGGCGGGACTAGAACTCACTGTCTCCTGGTGATTGGCCCAAAATCACCCAGCTGGCTTTTGGGCATAAGGCAGAACTAGAACTCACTGTCTCCTGGTGATTGGTCCAAAATCACCCAGCCAGCTTTCATGGTTGAGGAGGTACTAGAACTCATCATCTCCTGATTTCTAGCTTGGTTCCTTTCCTGCTAGATCAAAGTTTACCTTGAATATCTCTACCCAGTGGGCTCTGGAAGAAAACTTTTTTGGACTGTAGCAAAACAGCAAAGCAAAGATGATTACCAATCCATTGCGATCTTTCGGCTGGAGATTAAAAGCTCGGATAATATAAAGGCGAACTAGACAGTCCTGGGAGACATTGGCCGGAAGCTCCTGAAACTGACGTGGTGGAGGTAGAATTCTGGGATCTTCTGGCAGAGGATAGATCCGGAAAAGCCCCTGTAAAACAAGGCATTGGTTCAGTGGAGGCTTCAAGGAGAACCTCTACTGCTTTACTTTCCCCGAGACAAATTCTGCGTTTTTGGGAAAACGAGCAAAGGATATTGTTCCCCTAACTCAGTGGGGCTGGAATTTGGTTTTCCCATGGGTTATTATAGAATTGGGAGATTGGGACACACCAACATAAAAATGAAAAGCAAGTCATTGGTAGCAGTTCGTTGGAACATGTTCTTCACCAATGTCCTCTCCACGCAAGAGCACGCCAGGAGTTATTACTTCCACTTTTCATTAAACAGCCTGGTGATTCTGATTTGTTTTATCTTAAAATGCTATGATCAGATCAATTTGGCTCCATCGCTCTAACTACAGGCAATTCCTCCACAGAACCTCACATTTTATGCTGTAGGTTTGATCATCTATCATTATCTATCTGTCTGTCTGTCCGTCCGTCTGTCCATCCATCCATCCATCCATCCATCCACCCACCCACCCACCCATCCATCCATCCATCTCCATCCAGCTATCCAGCCATCCAGGGATATCTATCATCTCTCTCTCTCTCTCTCTCTCTCTCTCTCTCTCTCTCTCTCTCTCTCTCTCTCTCTCTCTCTATCTCTCTATCTATCTATCTATCTATCTATCTATCTATCATCTATCATCTATCTAATCTTCATTTCTTTCATGTTCCAGTGAAACAGCTCGCCTTCTCCAAAGCACCAGAAGGCAAGACAAGAAATAATGGATGGAAACTAATCAAGGAGACAACCAACCTAGAACTAAGGAGAAATTTTCTGACAGTTGAAACAATTAACCAGTGGAACAACTTGCCTCCAGAAGTTCTGGGTGCTTCATCACTGGATATTTTTAAGAAGATACTAGACAGTCACTTGTCTGAAATGGTATAAGGCCGTGATGGTGAATCTATAGCTCATAACGCGAGCTATAGGTTCACCATCATGGCCCTATACCATTTGTATAACGCGAGCTGTTGCCCCAGCTCAGCTGCACTGTGCATGCGTGTGCGCCTCCTGCTGGCCAGCTGATTTTGGGTCTCTGCCATGCATGCACGAGGAGTGGGGCACATGCGGGAGATGCACGTGCATGCCTGGGGGGGTGCAGTGCTCCTCCGCGGCACATTTCTGTTCTCAGAAGGTTGCAGGCAGGCCTACTAGGCCCAAAACAGTGGGGGGTGGGTGGGGCAGGGGTTGCATGCACGGGGTGACCACAGGTGTGTAGTGTGCACATGCACAGGGGCAGGGAGAGTGTGCATGCACAGGGGCGGCGGGGTGCTGGGGGAGGTCATGTATGCATTGCATTATCGGTACAGGCACACAGGCGCACTTTTGACACGTGATGACCAAAAGGTTAGCCATCACGGTTCTGCAGCTTGAGCAGGGGGATAGACTAGAAGACCTCCAAGGTCCCTTCCAGCTCTCTTCTAATTCTGTCTTTTGTATTTTATTTTAATTAATGTGATTTCTGTATTCTGCATGGCCATCTAATGGCCTTATAAAGATTTGAACTGAGAAGTAGAGAGATCAGGAAGGATAGAAATCCAGATTTCCTGGGTGAATTTCCTCAGGCGCTTTGCCAGAGTGGGAATTGGGGTCATGTGTTCACCTTAAATTCTCCCCCCACCATAGGATCATCATCTTGGACTTTTCCTCGGTACAGCGGAAAGGTCTGACAGAAATCCTGGAGACCATGGAATTCAGGAACTTCTTCCAACTCACAATTGTAGATCTGGAAGGAAATCATTTAAAAAAAACAGTTGGAATGTTCTTTATTTTCTCTAGGTATGTTTGTGTAATCTAGTCCAAAGGTCAACAAACTGCGGCTCTGGAGCTGCATGTGGCTCTTTCCTCCCTCTGCTCCGGCTCCGTCATCCGGTTTGCTTGGAGGGTGGTTTTAAGCATTCCGAAGGCTTCAGGGAAGCCTCCGGATGATCCCTGAAGCCTCCGGAGGGCCTCCGGGGGGAGCGGGGGAGGCTCTTTTCACCCTCCCCAGGCTCCTATAAAGCCTCTGGAGCCTGGGGAGGGCAAAAAATGGCTTTTAAAAGGTGAACTCAGCTGGCCAGCGAGCATGCGCATGCTCGCTGGCCAGCTGACAGGGTAGCGCTTCGCGTGCCCTGACAAATGGCTCCGCATGCCACTTGTGGCACGCGTGCCATAGGTTCGCGTGCCATAGGTTCGCCATCACTGATCTAGATTCTCTAGTCTAAGCATCCTTCCATTTCTGTACTACATAAGAATAAGAATACTTTATTGTCATTTATATACACAGTATACCCATACAACGAAATATAAATAACAGCCAGAGACCAGATCCAACACACATGACAATCCCCAAACACTCCACACCCTCCACAAATTCCCCACCCCTAAACCATTCAAGCATCCACACAACAGACCAAGTAACACCATCCAACAGCTCACTGATGGTGGCCCTTTAGTTCATTGTTGAATGCAATTATGGCTCTGGGATAAAAACTATCCAGAAGACTTGTGGTCCTAGTTTTAATTGTTCTGTATCTTCTGCCAGAAGGCAATAGTCCAAAAAGATTGCAAGCAGGATGGGAAGAGTCTCTGAGAATGTTGACCACACATTTTATATATTTGTTGATTTGCAAAAGTTGGAAGCATTGAGGCCTGCTCCTTAGCCATATTGTAAGTGTAATCACCATACTGTTACCACACTATGTGATGTGTTGTCTGTAGGAGAATATTTATACTGTACTTGAATTTAATAACTGAATGTACTCTTGAAAACCCTCCCACAATTCCTCAGCCAACATTGCCTCTTCGATCATAAAAGATGACTTAAATATTCAACTTCACTGCATATGGAGACCAACCCCAAGCTTCAGAAAAAAGTGGGGATCCCTTTGGTGGGAATTTGATGATGTGAAAAACATGTCATCTGCTATCTCTGCGGAAACGTGGGAGCTGGTATTTCTTGTGACAATGGTTGCCCGGCCCCATATTCTTATGATATTTCTCTTAAAAGCACACCTTTATGCTATCATATCCCTTTTCCAGGTAATGTCCGCTCTTTGATAAATCGCCCATTGTGGCATAGTATTTGCTCCACCAATCAATTTCTTCTTCCTCTTCTTCCTCCTCCTTTTCATCGGTCTGTCAAAAAAGAAAGGAAGAAGCTTTGGCATGGTCCTCTACATGTTTTCCAAATGGAATGATCCAGGGATGAAATCCAGCAGGTTCTGACAGGTCTGGAGAACTGGTAGCGGAAATTTGAGTAGTTCGGAGAACCGGCAAGTGCCACCTCTGGCTTGCCCCAGAGTGGGGTGGGAATGGGGATTTTGCAATATCCTTCCCCTGTCATGCCATCCAAGCCACACCCACCAAACCACACCACGTCCACCAAGCCACACCCACAGAACCGGTAGTAAAAAAAATTGAATTTCACCATTGAAATGATCTTTGCTCATCTTTAGGCTTTCTCTCTCCGCAACCTAAGTCAGAAAGACTTCCTTGCATTGACTGTCAGGGTTCCAAGTAACACACCCAACACAATCAAAACCCTGACCCTGAGGAAGGCATGTCCCACAAAGTACAGATTTATTGGTGATGTCATATTGGCACATCTGGTGAAAACCCGACTCAAAACTCCTGTGGTTTTTCCCCATGTTAAAAGTAAAGTTTGTTCTTTCCATGTCCCACGAGTCCATCACATCAGAGATGGGTTGCTACTAGTTTGCACCGGTTCGGGTGAAGCGGTAGTGGTATTATGGCCTGGGTCGCAGAACTGGCAGAGATCAGGGCTGGCCACGCCCCTGAACTGGTTTCCCGGTCTTTGCTGCCTTTGCTGGCATGTTTTATATTGGTTTTTATGGTCCTTGTGCATGCACAGAACATTTATATTGAACTGTGCATGCATGATCAATCCACATCTGGCACATGCGCAAAGTGCGCGCAAAGCAAACCAATAGCAATGCCAGCAGCAACCCACCACTGCATCACATGGTCCAATCAGGCCAACACCCCAAGTGTCAGCTGGTCCCAGTCTCCACCTTCCTAACACCTGGTGTGAATGTCCTTGGTTCCCAGAGGAAAGAATTTTGTTTTGGCTACAAATCCCCAGCTATCTCTACTGCCCCCGTAGCTCTGCTATGGCAGCCCTGAAGGTTCTAAAGAAAATGACATTGATATCATTTCTTAGTCTCTTCAACAACCAACTGTTAGGCATGAAGACTCAGGCCCACACATTGAATCCTAGTTGAGATGATCTATTACTCATGCCTATGTTCAAGATCTATGGCAAATCTGGACAGCAGACTAAAAAGCAGAGACATCACCCTGCTAACAAAAGTGCATCTAGTCAAGACTATGGTTTTCCCAGCTGCAATGTATGGCTGTGAAAGTTGGACCATAAGGAAGGCTGAGCACCAAAGAATGGAGGCCTTTGAACTATGGTGCTGGAGAAGACTTCTGCGAGTCCCTTCGACTGCAAGGTGATCCAACTGGTCAGTCCTAGAGGAGATCAACCCTGACTGCTCTTTAGAAGGCCAGATCCTGAAGGTGAAACTCAAATACTTTGGCCACCTGATGAGAAGGAAGGTCTCCCTGGAGCAATGTTCCCTCTAATTTTTTTTCAGTGTGTGCGGAAAAGTATAGTGTTTGAGCGGCACATTTTCATTCCTGAGCACCTGATGTTTTTTTAGCCATAATTGCCATCAGAGCAGATGTTGGGGAGGGGGGCAAGGAGGAAAAGGGTCCCCTCCCTCTCCCTCTGACCCCTAGGAAGGAAGGAAGGGAAGGTTGGGGGAGGGAAAGGAAAGGAAATGGGAAAGAAGAAAAGGAAGGGAAAAAGGAAAGGAAATGGAAAAGATGGAAAGGAAAAAGGATAGGAAATGGGAAAGAAGAAAGGAAAGGAAAAGAGAAAGGAAAGGAAAAGAGAAAGGAAAGGAAAAGAGAAAGGAAAGGGAAAGGAAATGGAAAAGAAGGAAAGGAAAAAGGAAATGAAATGGGAAAGAAGAAAGGAAAGGATGAAGAAGGGAGGGAAAGGGAAGGGAAAGAAAAAAGAAGGAAAAGGGAAATAAGGAAAGGAAAAGAGAAAGGAAGGGAAATGGCAAAGAAGGAAAAGGAAAAGAGAAAGGAAAGGAAAGGAAAAAGGAAAGGAAATGGGAAAGAAGAAAGGAAAGGAAAAGAGAAAGGAAAAAGGAAAGGAAATGGAAAAGAAGGAAAGGAAAAAGGAAAGGAAAGGAAAGGAAAAAGGAAAGGAAAAGGAAAAGGAAGATAGAAGAAAGACAGAAAGGGAAAGGAAAGAGTGGAAAGGATTGATACTGCTCAAAAATCAAGTCTCAAGATCCCGTGGACCCCTTTGGCTCAGACAGTCCAATTTCATGCTGGTTCCCTCTCTCCCCAAAGCGAAGGGATCGCAGAAAGACTGCCCAGTCCAGAACGGGGCTTCAGACGACTCAATGCCTGAGAAACCCCGGATGTGCAGAGAAAAGCAGGCTACAACCAGCGAATCATGTTTTCCCAGGAACCAATGAAGCCATATAGGACCAATGGGAATTCTCCCTTCTGCAGCATCACCTGTCTCCGTGCAGAGTCTTTCTTGATTTCACCAATCACAGATGGAAGAGAGAGTTCGGTGCAGAGAGAGAGACAGAAGGGAGAGAAAGAAGGGAGGGATTTTCAGTCATATTTTAAGACATTGAAAAACACTGCGCTGCAGTTTGAAACTTCTGCACGGCATTTACTTGTTATGTGCACGGCTGCGCAGGCACGCAGCTTAGAGGGAACATTGCCCTGGAGAAGACCCTCATCCTGGGAAGGATAGAGGGCAAAAGAAGAATGAGATGGAGTCGTGATGGGTCAGACATGATGTCACAACTAACAACAAATGTTCAAAAATCCAGTCAACTAATGGTCAGCAATAAATTGGTGTTAGATAAGAGTCAGCAGAATTCAAAGGGGTTGGGCTTAAACCACTTGTGGGAACATAAATATTCTAGTCTGATTCCTCTCTTGACACCTCCCTCAGGTACTGCCTCTCCTTCTCCAACATCGACCCACATTATTTTCTTGATAGCAATACAGGTAGTCCTCAATTTATGACCGCAGCTGAGCCTAAAATTTATGTTGCTAAGACAGTTGTTAAGTGAGTTTTGTCCCATTGGGTGACCTTTCTTGCCACGGTTGTTAAGTGACGCACTGCAGATCTTAAATTAGTAACATTGGTTGTTAAGTGGCTTGGCCAATTAATAATTATTTTTTTTTTCTTTTCTTTTCTTTTCTGAAAAAAATTTCCCCCCCTTTTTTTGTTTTAATTAAACAAAAAGCACACAGAAAAACATTCTTCATTACATCTTCCAGAAAGGATGTCGATTGGTTACAATTAAATTTCGTGCATTACTACAATCATTCTTTATATTTCATTCATATTGAATTGTACATTTAAATCAAAAATCTTTATACCATCAATATACCATCATTCTCATTTAACTATATTTGTTTAAACGTGCTTTTGTCTAGAATCATTTATATTTATATTATAATAAATCTAGACAAAAATTTATTGCTAGAATTTATAAGTACCCCGGAGAGATTACATCTTTATAACAAAATCTAAACAACAACAAAAAAATTAATAAAATTAGTAAATCTTTTCCCCAGGTCCCATATTATAGTTTACATCCAAATTGTTTTTACCAGTTAGAGTTATTATTTCATTATTATTGTCATGATGGGTTATCTGTTAATGAATAAACATTTTAAAAACTAAAACATTCTATAAGCATCTACAACGTTCTACTTATTTATCACCTAGAATTAACTAATTTTTTATTTTTATTTTTATTATTTTTTTTCCCATTCAATTATGTTTTATTTGGGTTTCACCATTCTTAACTTTCTTATTTTACCCATAACTATTATTTTTAAGTTTTGTTACATTCCTTCATTGATTCTTGTTTCTTTCCTCCATCCACCTATACTATTTATCCCATATCTGGTAGGATTCTGATTCTTCTTTTCCCTGAATTTCTTTAGTTAGTTTGTCCATTTCAGCACAGTCCATAACCTTTCTTATTATTTCATCTTCACTTGGAATTAGTTTGTTTTTCCATTTCTGGGCATAGGCAATCCTTGCCGCCGTTATTATATGTAGTATTAAATACTGGATTTCTTTTTTGTATTTCGCAGACATTATTCTTAATAAGAAGATTTCCGGTTTCCATTCTATTTTAACTCCCATTATTGCCTCCAGCCAATTTTTGATCTTTTTCCAAAACTTTTTAGCCTCCTCACAGGTCCACCATAAATGGTGATACGTTCCGTGTATCGATTCACATTTCCAACATTTTGGGGATGTGTTTGATGATATTTTAGCTAACCTTGTTGGTGCCAGGTGCCATCTATAAAACATTTTATACTGGTTTTCCTTGTATGCAACTGAGAGTGTCATTTTTAAGTTTGTTCCCCAAATTTTTTCCCATTTATCTAATTCAATATTATATCCAAAGTTCTGTGCCCATTTTATCATTTTTTCTTTCACAATTTCCTCTTCCATTTTATACTTCAGGAGAAATTTATATATTCTCCCTATCATTTTTCTATCTGGGCTTTGAATGATTTTATCCAATTCGTGTGGTTCTGTTTCAATGTCATATAATTTGGTATCTTTATTGTATTTAGTTTTGATTTGAAGGTAAGTTAACCAGTCAACTTTCATGTTCTGTTCTGCCAATTCTTCAATTGTTTTTAAGTTTCCCTGTCTATCAATTAAGTCTCTATATCTTAGCATTTTGTTCCAATCTATAAAATTTGGATGAGTCGTCCTTTCTGTTGGTGATAGCCAATTCGGAATTTTCACATAATGGGTTTTTTTTATTTTGAGCCATTTTTGCAATAACGCTCTTCTAATTAAATGTTTTTGAAAGTATTTGTGCATTTTATTTTTATCATCCCATAGGAATGTGTGCCAGCCTGCTTGCAAATCATGGCCTTCCAGAGTCAAAATTCTTTTATTCTTTAGTTCTATCCAATCCTTCACCCATGTCATTGATACTGCCGATGCATATAAATCCCAATTTGGTAATGCTAAACCTCCCCTCTCCTTGCTGTCTTGCATTGACTTTAGTTTAATCCTCGCTTTTTGTCCCTGCCAAATAAACCTAGCGGTTATTTTGTTTAATTCTTGAAAGAATTTTTTACCTAGATTAATAGGTGCAGCTTGCAACAGGAATAAGATTCTTGGTAGAATATTCATTTTAATTGTCGCTATAGGTCCCATAAGTGATAGTTGAATATTTTTCCAATTTTCGAACTCTTTCTTTATTTGTATCACTAATTTATTATAGTTATCATCTTTAATTGTGGAACATTTTGCCGACACCCAGATCCCCAAGTATTTCACTTTCTTAGTTATTTGCATTCTGGTTGTTACTTCCAGTTCCTCTTCTTGCTTTTTTATCATGTTCTTGGTTATCATTTTTGTTTTGTTTTTATTGATCTTTAATTCTGCCACTTCGCCATATTCTTCTAATTTTTGAATTAATTTCCGACTGGATTCTAATGGTTCCTCTAGTACAAATACTAGGTCATCGGCATAGGCTTGGGCCTTATATTCTTCATTTTTGAGTCTTAAACCTTTTATTCCTTGGTCCTTCTGAATTTCATTTAATAAAATTTCCAAAGTCAATATAAACAGCAAAAGAGAGGGGGGGGGGGCATCCCTGTCTGACTCTTTTTTTAATTTCAATCTTCTCTGTTAATTCTCCATTCATCAGAACTTTGGCTGTCTGATTGTTATAAAATCCTTCTATCATTTTTATAAATTTTTCACCAAATTTCATCTCATCCAATATTGTTATTATACATTTCCAGATTACGTTGTCAAATGCTTTTTGTGCATCAAGGAAAACCAGTACCATTTGTTTTCTTGGATGTGCCTCGTAGTACTCTATTATATCTAGGATGATTCTTGTATTATTTCTAATGTGTCTGTGGGGTAAAAATCCATTTTGGTCTGGGTGTATTTGTTCATTTAAAACCTGTTTGATTCTTCCTGCCATAATTGCTGCAAATATTTTATAATCGGAGTTTAGTAATGAAATTGGCCTGTAATTTTGAATTTCTTGTAGGCTGGTTTCTTCTTTTGAGATTTGCGATATTTATTTATTTATTTTATTACATTTATAGACCGCCCCCTCTCCCCGAAGGGACTCGGGGCGGTGTACAGACACCACATTAAAACCTAATATAAAATAGATACACTTAAAAATCAATTAAACAATAAGGCTGTACAGGGTAATAAAAGTTAAAAATCAGCTTAAAACAACCCCAAAAATTTAAAAGTACAGAATTGAGGGACTAGATTGGGATTAGGCCAGGCCCGCTAAACTAAACAGGTGGGTCTTGAGCATCTTACGGAAGGAGCGGAGATCAGTGGTTGTTCTGATGTCATGGGGGAGGTCATTCCAGAGGGTCGGGCCCATCACAGAGAAGGCCCTACTCCTGGGTGTCGCCCGCTGGCACTGCCTCGTGGACGGTACCCAGAGGAGCCCCTCCCTGTGAGAGCGGATTGGCCAAAGGGATTTATGGGGCAGGTTACGATCCCGCAACTACCTTGGTCCTGTGCCATGGAGCGCTTTAAAGATGATGACCAATACCTTGAAACGCACCCGAAAAGCCACAGGCAGCCAGTGCAGACCACGCAGGAGAGGTGTTACGTGGGAGTACCTAGAGACTCCCGCAACAACCCGCGCGGCCGCATTCTGAACCAGCTGCAGCCTTCGAGTGCATCTCAGGGGGAGCCCCATGTAGAGAGCATTACAGTAGTCCAGCCGAGACGTCACAAGTGCATGGGTGACTGTGCGGAGGGCATTCCGGTCCAATAGGGGACGCAATTGGCGCACCAGGCGAACCTGGTGAAATGCCCCCCTTGCCACGGCCGTCACATGGTCGTCCATTGACAGCCGGGTATCTAGGAGGACGCCCAAATTGCGAACCCGATCTATGGGGGCCAGCTGTTCGCCCCCAATGGCCAGTGATGGACGCAGCTGGTTGAACCAGGGTGCCGGTAGCCACAGCCACTCCGTCTTGGACGGGTTGAGCCTGAGTCTGTTACCTCCCATCCAGATCCGTACAGCTTCTAGACACTGGGACATCACTTCGACGGCATCGTTGGGGTGGTTCGGGGTAGAAATGTACAACTGAGTGTCGTCAGCGTACAGGTGGTAGTCCACCCCGAATCCATGGATGATCTCGCCTAGTGGCTTCATATATATGTTGAACAGGAGAGGTGAGAGGACCGACCCCTGAGGCACCCCTCAAGTGAGCGGCCTCAGGGTCGACCTCTGCCCCCCTGTCAACACACATTGTGCTCGGCCAGAGAGGTAGGAGGAGAACCACCACAAAACGGTGCCCCTCACCCCCAGCCCCTTCAGACGATGCAATAGGATACCATGGTCGATGGTATCGAAAGCCGCCGAGAAGTCTAATAGGACCAGGATGGAGGAGCAGCCCCCATCTCTGGCCCTCCAGAGATCATCCACCAACACGACCAAAGCCGTCTCCGTGCTATGGCCGGGCCGGAAACCGGACTGGCACGGGTCTAGATAATCCATTTCTTCCAGGTGGCATGGGAACTGTTGTGCCACCACACTCTCTACAACCTTCGCCAAAAAGCAAAGGTTGGAGACGGGGCGATAATTAGACAATATAGCCGGGTCCAGGGAAGGCTTCTTGAGTAGGGGCCTCACCACCGCCTCTTTTAAGACGGCCGGCAAGAACCCCTCTCTAAGAGAAGTGTTGACTGGTTCCTGGAGCCAGCCTCGTGTAACCTCCCAGGATGCCAGTATAAGCCAGGAGGGACACGGGTCCAGTAAACATGTGGTGGCTTGCAGTCGCCCATGCAACCTGTCCATATCATCGGAAGTAACAGAGTCAAACTCCTCCCAGCCTGATCCCTCAAGACCCACCTCCGACGTCTCTTCTGGACCACTAAAGGGGACCCACTCGCTGCGAATCTGAGCGATTTTGTCCTGCAGATACTCCCCAAACTCCTCTGCTCTACCCTGTAAAGGGGCTTCTGTCCATGATTCCGGTATCTTGGCTTTTCCCAAAACTTCATTAAACATTTCCACCCCTAACTCTTCCAATATTATTTTATTATATTTGTATAGCTCCACCGGTATTCCATCTGGTCCTGGTGTTTTATTATTTTTTTGGTTTTTCAAGACATAGTTCCACTTTGGCTAACGTTATTTGCTTGTTTATCGCCTCCCTTTGCTCTTTTGAGATTGGTGTTATCTTTGCTGTGTTTAAATAATGCTTTATTTTATTTTCCTCCATACTATCTTGTGTGTATAGTTTTGTGAAGTATTTATGAATAATTTTCTTCTTTTCTTCTGCTTTGTATTGAATTCTTCCCTCATCATCTTTTAATTGATATATCATCCTTTTTTCTCTTTCATTCTTCAGTCTGTATGCCAGCCATCGTCCAGGTTTGTTGGCTTGTTCAAAGTAATGTTGTCTGGCTGCTTTAATTTTCTGCGCTAATTCCTTTTGATTTATTAAGTTGAGCTTATGTTTGATTATCTCTCTTTTTTCTTTTTTAATTTTATTCTTTGGGTCTTTCTGGAGTTCATCTTCAGCTTCCATAAGTTCCTTTTGCATACATTCTTGTTGCTCTTTTTGTTTTCTAGTTTTCCTCACCATATAGGCAATCGTAAGGCCTCTTGTGTATGCTTTCATAGTGTCCCAGAGATTTTGAATTGAGGTATCTTCCTTTTTATTTATTCTAAAAAATTGTTTTAGTTCTTTCTCCAGCATTTGAGTGTATTCTGTTTCGTTTATAATATTTGAATTCATCATCCATCTTTTTCTTCTTCTTTGACCTTTCCATCTTAATTTTATTGGATTGTGATCTGCCCACTCATTTCCTTCTATTTCAATTTCATCTACTTGATTGCATAGACCAGATGAAATCCAAGCCATGTCAATTCTTGATAGTGACTGATGGGGATTCGAATAAAAGGTATATTGCTTTCTTGTTTTGTGCCTTTCTCTCCAAATATCGTGTAATTTATATTCCATTGCCATCTCAAAAAAGGATTTGGGTAGCGTATTTTTTTCGTTTTATTTTTCTTTTTGCTTTCATAGTCCATTTTTTTATCCACTATTGCATTATAATCCCCAATTAAGCAAATATTTTCAAATTCTAATTCGTTTATTTTGTTGTGTAATTTCCTATAGAATTCCTCTTGTTTCTGATTTGGTGCATATATGACTATTAATAATATCGGATTTTCTGTTGTCTCTAATTCAATCATTAGTATCCTGCCTTCTTCATCAGAGTAGACTTCTTTGGAATTTATTTTTTCCTTTATATAGGTTGCTATCCCTCTTTTTTTTTCTGCTAGTGCTGTGTATAATTTCCCTAGTTTTTTGTTTTCCAATAAGTTCTTATGCTCCCTTTTAATATGCACTTCCTGTATGCAGATTATATCTACCTTCAGTTTTTTAAGTTTGTTAAACATCTGCGCTCTTTTTTTTGGTGCATTCAGTCCATTCAAGTTTGTTGAGATAATTGTTATTTCCTGGTCCATCTTTAGATGGGTTTTTTTGTTGCTTCTAGTTTGTATCTGACTTAATAATTAATCTGTGGAATGGCTTGTCTGCAGGAGTCATGGATACTCCATCGCTAAGAAGAAGTTGGTCAGGAAGGATATAGGGTCACCTGCTTGGGGGGTTGGACTAGAAGACCTCCCAAGTTCCTTCCAACTATAACCTTGTAATTAAATTTGCCAGTCTTACAGGGATGGTCCTACCATGAAGTAGGTTAAAAAAAAACCTATCAAGCAATCAATTCCAGACCAGAAAAGAGTTGAAGATGATATGTATGGCATGGCATGGCATGACATGACATGTATATATGTATGTATGTATGTATGTTACCATAGAACAGGTTCTCCAAACTTGGTAATTTAAAGATTTATGGACTTCAACTTCCAGAATTCTAGATGT